>NW_024427598.1:0-318329 GCF_017562075.2 Anopheles merus | reverse complement strand
ACGAAAAAATGGTATTCACATTGCTGGCCGGGATAGTGGATTGCGTGTGTCTTTTAATGCAAACTAAAATTTTCATTCTTGGTCCTAATCGAACACATCAAGTTTGTGGACCGAAGAGAAGGGTAAATGGGAAAGGTTTCATTTAGAAGGAAGGGGGGAAGGGTATAACAATATTCAAGGAACCTATGACCATGTTCATTTACAATATATATGGTTTTTATCGACCATTTCAAATTTTTGCGAATACAACAAGACCAAAAACCGTTACAGCTGCATCTCATCCATAATACGAAGAACATCTCCATTGCCTCAGCCATTTGGGGACCCCGTTGATGATCCCGTCGATTGAGGGCCCCTTCCATTTGGTGTTGTCAACCCAATATACCATTTTTCCCCCGGGGGTTATGTTTATAATCAGATTTACTATTACTACAAGACCTATTAGAAGCATATTTATTTTATTTATCTCAGAAGCATTTTACTATCAGAAGCAGAAAAAAATATCCTGAATTTTCCAGATATTTCCTGAAAAAAATTTGCAACATGGAAGAAGAGTACATTAGGAAGCGATATTGCGATTTTGCTTGATTCTTTGGAACTTTTTATGACTTTTGCACACTATGCTGCTGACTGTTAATTAATCTTTACAATCAAGTTTAGTATTTTAGTTTTTTTGTAAGTTAATTAAATGAATTTGAAACTTGCTTGGATGATATAATATTTAAAGAAAAACAACAATATGACCAATCGCATTGTTTAATATCACTAGTTAAGGCCCGGTAAAATCTTACGGATGTCCTCAAATTTCGAATTATTTTCAAACTCTACACGTTGCAACAACCATAACTCCTATTTGTTCTTATGCGTTAATGCATTTGTGGTGACAAATGTGTTAACCTTGTAACTTCCTGGACAGTTCTTACTGTACTTTGCAGAACCGTTAAATATCGATGAGGCTACTTTGAGCCAAGTCACGCAATTTTGTAATTTTCAAACTGATACGTTCCATACCTCTGTTGATACAAATGTATAGTTTTTTGATTATTATTTTTTAGTAGTAACCTCAACAACGTTTCATTGAATAACGTATTGATATTTGAAATGCTCACTTTTGCTTCAATCCATTTTGTGTTTTTGTGCCCATAAATGTAGATTGAACTATAAAAATATGATATCGCACATGGTTCGGATTCCATGTCTACTATTTTTTTTCGACTTATGTTTCATACGTTAGGTAATAAGTAATAGATGCTTAGAACATTTTCAATGTAATTTTTTCCGGCCTTAAATTTCAAAAAGGATTCGAAAACCGTCAAATTTTATTTTATTATTCTGTAACTTGTTTTGAAGTATTGAATGGAATTGGTATTTGTGTATGAGACAATTGTTATTGTTGCGCCAAATATCAAATTCCAACAGTTAACATATACCCTCATATAACCATTCCAAATGTGTAGTTCTAATATCTATACTGTTATAGAAGAGAAATGGTTCAACACTGTTATATCCTTTCTTGATCAATTAACTAAATTCGCGTTTACTTGAAAACTACTTTATTTACACTTCCCGCCCCACATTTTCCAGATTTGCTTCTAATTTGACGTGTCCTTAATTATAACGTGGTTGTTCTTACTCAACACCATAGTACAGTGATAGCTTCACATGGTAGATATAGCTATCACTCTAGATAGATAAACGGCATCAGCACAATTTTCCGATCGAAAAAATTCGATAGGCGCTCACGTAAAACTGTACACAAACAGTATAACTATTTCTTTCATAATCCTACATGAAGTCGATTCCCGTCGAGTTCAGTATTTAGTGTAGGCAAACCATTTTTTTGAATATTCAATAAATTATTTTTTATCACCAAAATATTGAAAAAGAACCAAACATTTACCAACTTGCTTTTATATAACGTTTTTCAAAACCATCAACCTTGATTTATGGAATTATTCTGATATTCGAAAATTTCCGCAGATCAATGCGTCGCGGATTTTTCCCCATACAAAGCGGAACGATCGAATTTTTGTAGCATAGTTCATTTTGCTCGTGAGTGTCATGGTATACCAGTTTTCAAAATGACCAGTAAAAGGAACACCTTGGCGGCGAAATGAGTGTCAAATGACACCAAAATGACAGCCGGATCGATCGAAATTTTTCGATCGAAAAATTGTGCTGAGGCCGAAAGTCAGAATCTTTTCAGCCCTCTTGGGCACGCTGCAGTAAGCATAGTTTCATTGTGGATCATTCTGCAGTTGATGCTGATCCGGCTAAATGCAGCGCACGGTTGTCTCACCTAACGCGCAGTATGTTGCAGTCATGTTGCGCAATGAACCATCTCTCCCTTTAGTGCTTTGTTCCGGAAGGACATCCTGAAATAAGTAGTTCTTCCCGCACGCGAGCAAATCGTTACAAATTCAATTTTATGTTTCAAGCCATCAACATCCGCCGCTTTCTTGCTCGGAATTTGAGAAAGGTTTTTTAGAATAGGCCGCTTAGGGTCTATTGGCTACATCCGCCTCTTATTGTCATGCGTTTTCCTTGTCCCGACTCAGCCAATATTGCGGAGTAGTAGATTTGGGGCGGTTCCGTGGTACGTGGTCGTCAACTCGAACGACCCAATAACATGCCCGTCATGGGTTCAAGCCCATGGACCGTCCCCCCGTAGCAAGGATTGACTATCCGGCTACGTGGCAATGAATTAAGTCTCGAAAGCCCATACAGGCCGGCATGTCCGCAAAGGACTATACGCCAAATAGAAGATTTGAGGGAGTGTACATGTTCGACGTCATGGGTGTAGCAACCGGTTTTACAGGATATTCTGTACCACACTTATCTGCCGATGACGACGGTGTATGTAGTATTCGAGGTGCTTAGCACCAATAATGAGTATGGTTGGCTTTATTATTGATTGAATTAATTGGAATATCAACCATTTCACAATTAAGCTATTTTGCATAGTTTTCAAACATATTTTTTTTTTTAATATTGTCTTGAATATCTTGATTTATAATGAGAAGGGGTATGAGATGGGACACGTTGTTATCAAGTGGCTAATTTGCGTCTTCAATGATTAAAAAATCATTATATCCATACCATGTGATTTCAAATCGGTTTGTGTAAACAAAAATCTAAGTAACTATTGCCCTCATTACCCGCGGGCTAGCAGTGGTGCATGGAGCAAGTCCTTTCGCAGCAACGCGCGTTGCTAAGAGAGCTCTACTCTCATCGCTTTCATTCTCTCTCTCTCGCTGAATGTTTACTCTCACGTCATTGTGGCGATTTTCGATTTTATATATAGTGAGATAAACCAGTTATTTTGTGTATTAACTGTAATAATATAATAAAGTATGTGTAAAAAAAATGCATTCTCCTGGCCCTCAACGCTGGATCATTTAGAAGCAGCTGATCTAAAGCAGTGGTCTCCAACCTGTGGTCCGCGGATCATTGAGACAAACATACAAACATACTGAGATAAACATACAGGGTATTTCCAGCTACTTTCGAATGAAATATTGTTTTTTCCGCGTGCAAGAAGTTATCGCTCTGACCGATTGAAAATGAAGTGACCGTAATTCGAAGCAAGACGGTACTTCAGTATTCATTGTAAAGGTAAACACCAACGTAAAAGCAAAATTTTGTTTTCACGCTATGCTCACGATGACGATTTTAATCAAATCGTCCGTACTATGAAACACGAGCTGGAAACTGTAAAGTAGGAAAGCAAATATCGTTTAGAACCATCGTTCTTGTCAATAAAATACTAGTTACGCTTAGCGAAAACGATAACTTTCCGACTTACAACTCGGAACTAAAAATGCGAAACCTAACTTACCTAGCTAACTTAACTTCTTTTGAGTATAAATAAAACCAACTCCGATCATGGCAGGTCAGATTTGTTCGGATTGTCAGGATAGGACTAAGCCCATCCATCATCTATCGACTTCTCATTTGAGGAGTTTACTTATGTCCTCCTACCTAAGGTAAGGCCTCTAAACTCCAACGTCCTAAAGGTTTTTATGACCGCCTAGACGATCAAGTGTCGGAAGTCCGCTTCGAAACAGTATCCACAGTACCCAAAATTTGAACATACCACAAAGCCTTTCTGATATTACTGATTGTTTTGAGTCATTGATATCGATTAAAAATTGGCGAAAAAAAGAATTGAAATTAGGGTTTTTTATTGATACGCAGGATGGCAGTCCATTCTGCTCATGTTCATCTCTGTTTCATAAAGTTTTATACAGATGTGAACTGTATTTTGTCGAAATAAGTCAATTGATTTGGTATGCACCCCCGTTACCACGAAATTTCAGCAAGAACAGCAAGTGGTGTGAAGATTTTTCTTAACCAAAACGTTAATCCCGCAAGCCGAATACGCACCTTAAATTTTATCGAGGTGTGTGTAAGCGGTAACCAAATCAAATTTTTGCTCATCACGAGTAAGCGGGCACCGCATTATGTTTCCTTTTGAGGCTGAGACTGACTTACATGTCGTTTTTACAAGATAAATAGCTGCATTTTCAGTAATTTGTTTTACTGATATTCAGTGAAACGACAAAACCATGTATTACTCAATAGCTTTCAGTAAAAAATGTAACTGCAGCAAACTTAGAAAATTTGCAGTGTATGATTCGTACACCATTTCACCTCCCCCCCCCCCCCCCCCCTCCCGTCGATGGATTTGGTGAAGGGGCCCCGTCTACCATAACGCCTAGAGCCTCGGAGAGGCTTGACCCGCCACTGCGCCGTAGGGTCGCCGTAGTTGCTCATCGGATCGGTTTGTTGTGTACCGATCGTTAACCTTGACTCCCCTTTCAGGAACGGTAGAATCGACAGTCCCTGAAAGTGAGCAAAGTTATGGATTAATTGGAGAAATATTGTTCGTGAAGCAGCAAACTTAGCTGTTTTTTGTAACGAGTGTGAACAAACTCGTTTTGTCTGCTGCCGTCTCTCCGCGATATCACCAAATTTATCTGCCTGCTGCTGGATACTTCTCTTGTTACACCGGCCGTGCAGCTCATTCCCGATGAATCCGGCAGGACTATTGCACCGGCGCTTTGTTAGTGTTAGTAGCACCAATACTGTCGCTGAGCTTTCTTCGATCGTGTTCACTATGTTTTGTATTCGAGGTTTTATTCACAAAAGATCGCTTTGATCTTCTTTTGTCCTCGAGTTGTAGCCGAATCTTTTCATATTCAAACTTGAGGTTAGCCATTTGATCTCGAACTCCTTCATGACTATTTCTCTTTCTAGCTTTTGAACTTCTATTAGCTTTTCCAGTGCCGCTTGTTTGGACCTTTTACGTAACGCTGGTATCGATGCATTTGTGGTAGGAGGCCTTCTTGCAGCATGGAATATTGTGGGTGCTTTTTCATCTGCAGACAGCTTATTCGCCAAGGTTTCACCCTCGCTATGTGCTGCCCTTTTGGCTCTTCTATCGCCTTCGCAGCTTTCAGCAGGCATCCCCGTCTTCGCGTTGGCTTCCTTAGAGGACTGTAGATAACCCATCATCTCCTGAGTTTCACACTTGGCCACCTTCATCACACACAAATTGCACCAATATTTTGCCATCATAGTGATACCGACACACCCGTAGTGATACCACTTTTTGCACTTCTCGCAAAGCATCATATTGTCCACAGTGTTATGCCGCTCGCAGCCACCACAATCAAACCCGCGCTTGGTCATCGCGAACACTTTTTAAGGAAAATAACTCTGGATAGAAAGTTTCGCACTAATTTTGAAATGTTGTTACGTGTGTAACAGTAAATGAGTAGCTGGGTAGACTTTCTTCTTCTTCTTCTTTATTTTGGCGAGTGGGTTACAATCTTCTATGGTTGAGGCCAACGCATATTCAAAGATATACCACTCTATGAGGGTTTTCGACTCCTAGAGTCATATACCCGTTTTCTTACATGTCTCTTATAATTTTAAACAATGCCTACGTTTTTTGGTATCACAGCTACAAATTAAAATATTATTTTTGTCTTTTGTATAAATTTTGTTATTTCCTTGATCATTTTCCCCGTTTTGTCTTTCCACTGTGCTTTAAATATTTCTTCTGTGATGTTAGATTATTATTCTCTTTCTTTTGTTAGTTTTTTACAGTAGAATAATTGATGTTTCCCGGTTTCGGGCACTCCACACTCTTCACAGTTGCCGTCTTCCACTTTTCTCATAACACTCAACCAATGTTTTGATAGATCATGCCCGGCTAATATTCTGTTGGTGATTTTTGTTTCAATGGCCGTGATTGCTATGTTAGTGTGCCACGGGTTTTCCTCAAATTCCTTTTGATACTAGAAAAAATTTTTCCTCTCTTTTCTACTTCTAGTCTGTACCACTCCTTTTTTTGTGTTATCATTTTTTGTTTAGTATGTTTTATATCTACCATGCGTAATTTGTTGTTTTCCACGATATTCGATGATATTCCCCTCTTAGCCAGCTCATCTGCCCTTTCATTTCCGTTTATATGTATATGTCCCGGTATCCATTTTATTTCTGCATTGAGTGTGTGGCATCTTTTTATTATATTGTATTTTGTTTTTTCTATTTTGTTGCTGTATTGTTCTCTTTTAATAATATTGCAGGCTGCTTGACTGTCTGTGTATATGATTGGATTTGAAATGTGTTTTTGTTCTGCTATTTCTAGCGCCTTTTCTATTGATTTTATCTCAACCGAAGTTATACCTGCATTGTTTTTTAGTTTAACACTTATAGAGCAGTTTCTAGTATCATGATTATGAGATTGTATATAAATTCCAATACCACAATTATCCTTAGTTTTACTTCCGTCGGTGTATATAATTGTGTTTTTTTCTTGTAGTTTTTCTATTTCCTGTCGGTATAATTGTTGCAAAAAAACTCTTCCTGAGAGTGAATTCTTGGATATGTTTTCTAGGGGCTTGCATCTGATTTTTATTTCGTTTATTTGATCGTTAATAACTATTTTGTCCATTTCCTTTATGATTTCTTTATTTTGTTCTATTATATTTTCCCAGTAAGTTATTTTTTTATTGTTAGACTGTAGTTGTTTTTGATTTTTTATGTCTTTTAACAACTGTTTATGGATTTTAGAGTACGCTATTTCTTTGATTATTTCATTACTCGCCAGATAATCTGCTCTAATATGTAGCGGTACTTCTGCTGCTATTGCCATCAGCGTTGGTATTGGCGTTGTTTTTGTACAGCCTGTCACTTTCCTTAATGACTGATTTTCAATAGTATTCAGTCCTTTCAGTAGTCCTTTTCTTGAATTTCTAATAAATGTGCATCCTTGTTCTAATTTGGTCCTTATAAAGCTTTGTGTATTAGTATCGTTTTGTTTGGACTCAGTTTATTTCGATAGTGGCATATCCTTCTCATTAGTTGTAATCTTTTTGAGTTTTTGTTTTGATGTCTTCTATGTGTTTCCTATATGTTAAGTTTGAATCTAGCCATATCCCTAGATACTTATATATGTTTACCTTTTCTATGCTTCTGTTTCTTATCCTGATCTGTACGTTACGAACTTTGTTGTTAAAAATCATAAATTTGGTATTTTCCGGGTTTATCGGTAGTTGTAGTCGATCAATTATTATCAATTTCGATTAAATTATTTAACGTCTTTTGCATGCTATGTTTCAGTTTTTGAGGATCTCTATTTTGTAAAATCAATGCAAAATCATCGGCATAATGTATAATTTTCACTTCCGTTTCATTTATCATATCATGAATCTCTTTAGTATAGATATTAAACAAACTTGGAGATAATATATCTCCTTGAGGAAGTCCATCAGATACAAGTTTTCTAACCGTACTACCTTCAGTATTTATCTCTATAGTTCGATTGTTTAGAAAAGCACCTATCCACCTTATGATTTCTTTCGGGGTGTTTTGTTTTTCCATGATATTAATCAAGAGGTCCGTTTTTACGTTATTATAAGCATTTGTCAGATCTATGAAAATAATACCCGTCACTACTTTCTTTTTTTTTTGTTCATCATTATCTTGTTGGTAATATAATCTAAACATTGATTGGTAGATCTTTTTTTAAAGAACCCAAATGTAGTGTCTGGTATAACCTTATTTATACTCCAAAATTTATTTAGTTTATCCAAAACAGCAGCATTAGCTAATTTAATTATAGTTGGTATTAATGCAATACCTCTATATTTGTTAGGGTCCATTTTGTCTTGGTTGGGTTTAGCAAATGTTATCATTTTTATTTTTTTGTAATGTTTTTTTATGCTACCTTTTACCCACATATCGTTAATTTCATTTATTATTAAATGTTTTGTTTTGTCATTCATTTTTTTTAACATTTCATAGGAAATACCATCATGACCTGGTGCTGTGTTTTTCTTCTTATTTAGTATTCTATTCCATTTTTCTGCGTTTATGATGTCATATGCTGGAATTATAGTTTTGAATGGTTTTTTGTTTCCTTTCTTGTTTGGTTGAAAGTTATTATCTAGGAAAGTCTTTGCTGCTTTTTTATCGTTTTCTATTATATTTTCCTCTTTTTTATTTCTATTTTTTCCTTCTATTTGGTTAATAAATTCATATAGTTTTGTAGGATCTTTTTGAATATCTATTACCGCTAATTTTTTGTCAAATTTGATTATTTTATGAGTTCGTTTTGTGAATCTAAATTCTGCAATACTCTTTTTGAATTGTATTTCATTTTCTATGGTTCTATTGGAATTATATTTTTTCTTTTTCTTTTTTTGCCAACCTTTTTCTGTAGCGATATTCCACCATATCTTGGGTCTCTTTTCATGATGTGTTTATTTTTTTGAACTATCCTTTTTATTGTTTTGCTTATTTGTTTGGGAGTTGTTTTTGCCTTTATCTCAATTTTTCTATTTCTTTTATAATTTTTTTGTTTGTTTGTAAAAGTAAACTTGATGAAATTTTGTTGATCATTAATCGTGGTTATGATTGTTTTGTGATTTGTAGCTCCTATGTGTTGATCCATGACCGTTCTTGTACACTTATCAATTATATCTTCCGATATAATAGTAATGTCCACCGCAGTCTCTCTCTTCGTTTTGTCAGTTGGAATCATTGTACTTTCTTTGTTATGTAGTAAGCAAAGATTCGTATCTTCAATTTCATTCATAAGAAAAATGCCTTTGCTATCATTCATGGGATTGCCCCATGATTTATGATGACTATTAAAATCTCCTGTTATGATACATTTTTGTCTTTGTTGCCTGTTGTTTAATAATTGTAGAATATGTCTTTTAAAATTATCAATGCGTACTTTAGGACTGATGTATACCCTCACAATATTTAGTTTTTCTCGTGTTAGTTTTATTTCTGTGATTTGGATATCCCTGTCATTTGTTGGGTGTTGTATATTGTGTAAGGAATATTTTTTTTAATATATATTGCTGTACCACCGTATCCGTCATCTCTATTGTTATTTATTAAATTATAATTTGATAAATTGTTTTTTTGTGTATCATTTTCTGTTAGCCATGTCTCTGTTATGCAAGCAATAGTTATTTGTTTAGCATTCAATATTCTTTCTAATTCATCTCGGTTTTTTTTTCAAGCTTTTATATTTGTTTGCAAAATTGTGAAATTGTTATATGTAGACGTAACCATTTATAAATATATATCTTTTTTTTATTATCTTAATATTTATTTTATTTATTTATTTATTTTTTCATTATTATTATTATTATTTTTATTTTTTTTTTAGGCTGATGAATCTCTGCTTTGCATTTCAACTAGTTTAATAATTTTTTTGGTCGACCCCTGGGTCTTTTTTCTCCAATTTTGATCGTCTCACTCAGTTCTTCCTCTTCAGTAACACTTTCTTCCATATTTCTATCATCCGATAGTGTACAGGCAGCTTCAGTGAGTGCCTTCACCGACACATAGGCATGCTTAATCGTTACTGCGCTAGAGGCACTCACGCTATCCTTACTCACACCAATGTTTTCACTAAGTTTTTGGAATCCACTACTACTTTTGCCCGTTTGTTTTTTTGGAGTTGCTTCCTCACTCAAAGCGACACTTTCACATTCCATTTCATCTTATTTGTCTGTTTCCAATTCCGTGTTACTAACTACAGCCAACCTCTCATTTACTGATATTTTGGCTGGTCTCGCACCTATCTTTGTTTCGCATGCGTACGTTGCTCTCGCTTCATTCCCCATTCCCTCTCCGGATTCTAACACTTGCTGCATAAACTTGCGATTATTTACACACGTCATTCCAAAGTGCACACCTTCGTCACAGTATCTACACGTCGGTCGTTGGCCCCGATGCGTAGTTAACGTTTTAATTCCGGCTATCGTGACGTATGATGGTATTGGCTTTGTAATTACCATAGTCACATAGCGGAATCCGTTTGGTAGCCCTTCTGTAGACAGTCCTTTACCCCACACACCTTCCTTCACTTCGCGCACAGTACCGTATTCACCAAAAAATTCCTTTATCTCTTCGTCTTACACTCTTCCAGATAGATCATGCAACTTCACTACTACACTTCCATCCTCCATTGTAACAGGAATAGTATATCTCTTTCCCTTGTACTCTATAATGTTCCTCTCATCGTTCTGTTCTACCACTCGTATCGCAGTATTTGCGTCTTTCACATCTACAGATGCACACAGTGTACTGGTTCGTAAATGCACCCGTAGCAGATCTTCCTTTGGCGAGAGTTTAAGATTATCTACGATAAACTTTAACGCCTCTAAATAAGTAGGCTTAAAGGGTACTTTCGAAAAGTCAACCCTGATGGTCGTGATCGCAGGATCCATCCTGCACAACTATTCGGTATTCCTCTCCTTTGTGATTTTTTTTTTTGCTCTCTCCGCTCGAAAAACACGTCTGTTCGCAATGATGTACAGTACAGTACGGGGTAGACTTTCTTAGAACTGGCTTTTGTAGGATTTATTGCACAGTTTCAAAATTAGTCTGTTCTTTCTGCTTTATATTTTGCTACAGCCGCTAACTTTTTGAACGGTGCCTTTCCTTGAACAGCTGATCCGTCTTGACCGCACTTGACCCTGTTTAGCGACCGCTGCCGAACTTTGTCCTAATTGGTCCTACTTTTGATTATTTATCTGTCTCGTATTTGGGAATATCTTTTTGTCATTATCTAACAGGTGCTGCCATCTGGTGTTTATAGTTCTAACTATTCGAGCTATCCTATACAGCTTGATGTTTGGTAAACATTCGCGTGTCAAAATGCACGAGGTCGTTATCGTGCCAACAGCTCGAGAGGCCGAAAAGGAAGAGGTTCGGGTTCGGGATATTCCAGAGCATTCGGCAATCGTACTAGCAGGGAACAAGTTGGTAGAAAGCGATAGGCGAACCTTTTTGTAGTTTTTATTTTCTTACTGTAACGTCCGGACTAATATCGCCCACCGCACGATTCCATCAATTCCGACAGTTCCAGATGATTCCGGACAATTCCAAGTGGTTCCGGCTTGTCGGATTTGAATTTGAATCTTCGGATTTTTACTGGACTGGATCCGAAATTTGTATCGTCCGGACCCACTTCCGCTTTTTGTGCGTTTTGCCCAACTCTAGTACACAAGACGGTTAAAAAGTGAAATATAGTCGTTGTTAACGCTAGGGTTAACACACAGCAGACTCGACATGCTGTGTGTGATAACAACACAACACATTCTGGGCCATTCACATGAATGAACGAGTCGGTGTTGGGTCTGACAAGCCAGTATTTGTGAATACTAAGTTTGGATGGACAGTTGCTGGATCGACTTCAGGAACAAGCCAGAATCGTCATGTGTCAACAAATGCAGTTGTGCGTCAGGACACGTTAGAATCGACCATCCGGCGATTCTGGGAGATAGATGCTTTACCATCCTCATCCTCGGCTTCAGACGAAGATACATGCGAGACATTCTTCTCCGAAACTACTTCTCGCAACAACGAGGGAAGATTAGTGGTCAGATTGCCGAAAGTAAAAACATCAAGAATCAGTCTAGGGGAGTCCAAAAGTATAGCACAAAGAAGATTATTCAACACCGAACGTAGACTGCAGAAGAATCCTGAGGTGTACGAGCAATATCGAATGTTCCTAAAGCAATACGAAGAGTTGGGACACATGGAATTACTTGCAGAGCCTGTAGATGATAGTATGGTCCATTGTTATTTACCGCATCATCCAGTGTTGAAGGAGTCCAGTTCAACGACGAAAGTAAGAGTAGTTTTTGACGCGTCGTGTAAAACTACATCAGGGTACTCCTTAAATGATGCGCTTCAAGTTGGTCCAACTGTTCAAGTAGATCTTTTCTCGCTGATTGTTCATTTCCAGACTCATCGAATCTCTATTAGTGCAGATGTCGAAAAAATGTATCGACAGGTTATGGTACATGTTGATGATCAGCCATTACAGAGAATTGTATGGCGTCCAAGTGCTGCAGAAGAGCTTAGAAGCTACCAATTAAAGACTGTTACTTATGGAACAGCTTCTGCTCCATGTCTAGCAACCCGAGCTTTAAAGCAAATTGCCCTCAATGCAGCTGATAAATACCCAATCGAAGCACAAGCCATCACGAACAATATCTATGTCGACGACTTTCTATCTGGTGCTAATGATGAGGAATCTGCAGCGACGTTGCAGAAAAACGTATCCAACTTATTACAGCAGTATGGGTTTGTTCTAAGAAAGTGGGCATCGAACTCTAAACGCGTCCTAGACGATATCGCAGATGGAGATTTAGGAACCCCACGTTGCTACAATCTAGGAACTGATCCTGCTATCACTACTCTGGGACTTGTATGGTTCTCTGGAAGCGACAATTTCAGCTACAATTTCAAGAATGTCGCATTGCCTCCTACTATTACCAAACGCACACTTCTATCAGCTGTTGCTAAAATATTTGACCCTCTTTGGCTGGTTGGACCTGTTGTGTGTAAGGCAAAGTTACTAATGCAACAGGCTTGGACATCTATCGACCCTATTACTGGTAAACCTCTTGATTGGGATGTTAATCTCCCAACGAAACTGCAACATGCTTGGTAGATCTTTCAACAAATGATTCATATTATGGAGAATTTAAACATTCCACGCTACGTTTTTGGGAATGACGGTTTAGACAAATGCGAATTACATATATTTGGCGATGCCCCCGAAAAGGCTTACGGTTCCTGTTGCTACATACGTGCTCCTTCAGAGTCAGTGGTTTCAATTCATCTACTAGTGGCAAAGTCTAAATTGGCTCCTGTCAAAACTCATCATTCCATCGCCAAGCTTGAATTGTGTACTGCATTACTGAGTGTGCAACTTTGTGGCAAAATATCGACTGCATTAAGATTCAATCCTACGAAGATTATATTTTGGAGCGATTCTACCACAGTTTTGCATTGGTTGAACGCATCACCATGTCGATGGAAGACATTCGTAGCAAATCGTACTACACAAATATTAGACGCTAAGAACATTAACCAATGAAAACATATAGCGGGGATTGTAATCCAGCAGATTATATCTCCCGAGGTTTAGATCCAACGGATCTATTAGACACAGAGAGATGGTGGTTTGGACCATCATGGCTTTCTTTACCAGAAGATCAATGGCTAGCAGGTCATTTCACTCCTTGCGAGAATGCCGACATACTAAAAGAACGTCGCAATACAACCATGTTGGCATTAGCAGTCGTTGCAGCAACATTCTCTGATGAATTATTTGCCAAATGTTCTCCATATACTAAGCTTCGACGCGTTTTCGCATACTGTTGCCGGCTGCTAGTCAAAACGAGACATCGTAAAGGAGCGAAGGTTTGTGTAGGATTTCCTGAAGATACTAATCCCAAATGGTTATCGACGGCGGAATCACATCTCGCAGAAGTAAACTTATGTTTATTACATCAACAACAAATGTTCCCAGACGAACTACATGCTTTGACAAATGGAAGCTTTATCCTACGATCATCACAGTTGAGGTGGGTTAAACCAGTATTAATTTAGCTTAATTTAGACTTAATTTAGCAAACCTTCCATTGTGCACAAAGAACCCAATCGTGTTGTCAGCGAAACATCGATTGACGCTCATACTGGTTGAAGCCTGTCACAAAAGGCAACCACATGCGGGCCCACAACAAATGCTCGCCTCGTTAAGACAACGGTACTGGATCATAGGTGCAAGAAACTTGATTCGGTCTGTGTATCATCGATGCGTTACATGCTTTAAGAAACATCCAACATTTATTACTCAGACCATTGCCGACCTACCCAGCAGCAAAGTGGTTCCAGCGCCTCCGTTTTCAATTTCAGGAGTGGACTACAGTGGACCCTTTTTTGTAAAATTTGGAACACGGAAGACAATACCACGGAAGGTATACTTATCGATCTTTGTCTGTTTTGCGACGCGAGCAGTACACATCGAAGTAGTTAGCGACTTAACTACCCAAGCATTTATTGCCGCGCTACAGAGATTCATCTCACGTCGTGGAAGGGTCAAGGAGCTACATTCAGACAACGGCACAGCATTTAAGGGTGCAGCCAATCTTCTCCATCAACTATATGTACAATTGAAAACCGATCCCAAATCGCGAGAGATAATTTTCAACTGGTGTGCTGTGAACGAGATAACATGGAAGTTCATTCCATCGCGAGCTCCTCATTTTGGTGGACTTTGGGAAGCCGCGGTAAAATCAGCAAAGGAACATCTACTAAAGGAGCTAGGATCGTCAACACTGCTTTACGATGACTTCTTGACGCTATGTGCACGTGTGGAAATGTGCCTCAATTCGCGACCACTCACTTTTATCCCCAATTCACCTGATGATCTCGACGTATTAACTCCGGGCCATTTCATCACTGGATCTAACTTTCAAATGGTACAGTAACAATAAGATAGGACCCTGTTTTTTCATCGCACCGTGCACTTGTTTTACCACGTTACTTGTGTTTGTATGTGTGTGTGTGTGTGTGTGTGTGTGTGTGTGTGTGTGTGTGTGTGTGTGTGTGTGTGTGTGTGTGTGTGTGTGTGTGTGTGTGTGTGTGTGTGTGTGTGTGTGTGTGTGTGTGCGTGCGTGCGTGTGTGCGTGTGTGTGTGTGTGTGTGTGTGTGTGTGTGTGTGTGTGTGTGCGAGTGCGCGGGTTTGTGTCTGAAAAACGTAGCTTGCCATGATGTCATATTGCGTTGAAAGTATTCTGATAATGTGTGTTATCATGTGAAACAGCGTGCGTATTCACTTGGATAAAAGCTAAAGTTTGCATCAACAGCAGCGCTTGTTCCTTGGACGAAAACGCAGGTGTGCTGATTGATGAATGTGCATGCGACAGCGATGCGAAATGGACACGCGCACAATAGCAAAGAACTCGGCATTCCCTCACAGGTGTTTCTCCAGTGCACGCCATTGAAAGGCCTGCCCAAGGACGCAAAAACCGACGGCGGCCTGTGTAATCTGAGCTCTCTACAAAGCTCTCCACGAAGCTCTCCTTTGCAGGCTTGTCGAGAGCTTCGCCACAGGCGCCCGAACCATCCGTCACGCACACATCTAAACGTTTTGGTTTCGTCAGCCGCTCACGCATACCAATGTGTTTGCTCCACCCCCTTTTTCGGATTGCTTATAGAAATGATGAGGCTGTTCACATTTGCTTTATGCACACATTCGCATGCTGTTTATTGAATAGTATCTCTCTCCCTTCCCACATGTGTTTTGTCATACTCCCGCTGTGTAGACGGCAGAACGCTTTCCCCTTTCCAAATTTACCGTTCTTCCTCCTCTCGTTCTTCCTTCCTCCTACCGCGCTCGGGGTACCATCCGTGCGGCGCGTGTTCAGCTGGCTTCAGTTTAGTGATGACGTCATGAACAGGAGCTGCGCGTGTTGAACCGGCTTCTGTTGAGTAATGACGTCAACACCGGGAGCTCAATGAAGCAATAATGAATGTAAGTAGTATGTATTATTATGGAGAGTTTATCGCATATGATTAGATCAAAACTTACCTTAATATTTTAAAAGTGGAAAACGTTTTCTTTGCGTCGCTCACTTTGAAGATTATTTACGAGGCTAGCAGTTGATAAATAGCGCACACATCTGTAACTTTTTAGACGCCAAGGGTTAGTTGAATGAACCTGCACAAGCACACAGCAAGAAACTTACCTCAACAATTTGCTAGGATAAATCATTCCATAACTGAGGAAGAAGGAACACGGCACAAAACGTAAAGAGCAAAGTACGTCGCACAAGAAATCGCACCTCACTTCAGTACATCCTTCCATAGGGAAAGTTCTGGACAGCCTGAGGATGCCTCACACTCGGATGAGAGCGATAGCAGAAAAATCATGGTTGATCGAGAGAGATGGATAGACTCGGTCCAGCGATATCCGCTGGTAAATGCATGTGTGTGTGTGTGACGAACGAAAGACTTCAAACTCCGCTTCCCCAGTATTTCGTCCATAGTTTTTCGTCACACGCACACACCTCGACACGGGCGGCGGTTTGCCGTCCAAAATCTAGAGAGAGAAGACAGGGCCTCTCGCTTTGGCACACAGCAAAATCTCTCAACAACTTCGGCTCTGCTACTTGGGTGCGTGCATCTCTGCGTTGAAGCTCGTGTGTGCATAGGAAACTTTGTGCGTGCATTGAGCAAGCGCGCAGCTGTTTTTTTCAATGGGCGTTTTGTTTCATGAGCGCGGCAGTATTCTGTTCTCGATTTAAATGGGCAAACGCTCACTCGCTTACTCATAGATAGTTTTTATCTATACACTGTTTTCGCTGCTCTACAACGATGTAATTCATCACGTGTAGAAGCAGAACGCAGGCTGAGCACGGGATCAGCCGTGTCCAACTTTTTAACCAGCGCGTTCTTGACGGTCCAAGCAAGCAATGTTAGTAACAATGGGTCGAGGTAAACATTGTACCGATTATCAGCACCATATGATAAAGCGAATGGCTGCTGCTGGCATTAAACGCAAAACGTTCGAGTTCATAATGGAACGATCGCGCATTTTTGTGGCAACCGCGCTTCGAACAACCGAAACGTGCTTAGACAACCGAAACGCGCTTGGACAACCGAAACGCGCTTGGACAACCGAAACGCGCAAGTCAACCGGACGTCCTCAGAAGACCACGGCAAAAGAAGACCGTTACATTGTTAATATATCTGTTTCGATAGCTCTTATTTCAATGAGTTCTTTATTGCTACTAAATTATTTCGTAGGATTCAATCTTTAATCTCTAAAGTTCATCTCCTCACAGCCGAAGTTCATTTCTGCATAGCCGAAGTTCATTTCTCCACAGCCGAAGCTCATCTCTCCACAGTTCATTTTCGATCCTAGCAAATCTCCAAATTCCTGTTAAACAGTTTTCCCCAAGATTACGCGTAACATTCCGGCCACCAAAAACGTATGTTTTTAATTATTGTTTGTTACTGGCAAAATGGCAATCTTAGTTACAGGTCTCTGGACCTCCTTTCTATTCGCTAACCTCACAGTTACAACTCGTGTAACGTTATCAGCTCCTGGATGAATTTGACTTATTCGTGCTAAAGGCCATTTACAAATTGGTACATTTTCCTCCTAGACTATCACTAACCTTCCCACTTCAATCTCACATGCAGAATTATTCCATTTTGTTCGCTTTTGCAAAGAATGCAAATACTCTTGCTGCCATCTACGCCATATCATTTGTACATATCGCTGAACTTGTCTCCAATGATCTAACCGATTAGACGGGATATCTGTTACATCGACCTGAGGTACGCACTGTAGATTGGTTCCCACGAGAAAATGTCCAGGGGTCAAAGCTTCCAGGTCATTTGGATCGTTGCTGGCGGGTACCAACGGCCTAGAGTTTAAACAAGCCTCAATCTCTGCCATTAGAGTTGAAATGTCTTCAAACGTCAACTCACCATTCCCTAAGACGCGAATCATGTGATGCTTCATGGATTTTACGGCGGCCTCCCACAGTCCTCCGAAGTGTGGTGCTCCAGGAGGGATGAAAGACCATTTGATACCTTGGTCCGCGCACCATCTAATTGTCTTCTCCCGATGATCATCAGAGTTTAGCAGTTTGTAGAATTCCTGCAACTGGCTATGCGCGCCCTTGAAATTCGTACCATTGTCCGAATGTAGCTCAGCGACTAGTCCTCTTCTGACAACCAAACGTCTCAAGGCGGCTAAAAATGCAAGAGATGTTAAATCTGATGCAACTCAATATGGACAGCCTTGGTTACAAAACAGACGAACAAACAAATATAACCCTTTTTCGATGCTGCACGCCGATGTGTTCCCTTCATCATAATAGGCCCCGCGTAATCAACTCCACTGATGGAAAACGGTCTTGCTTGCCTCGCATGATCCGCAATGCCTCGCAACTCGCTGTGGAGGAAGATCCGCCATTGATTGCTGCAATAGTCTTGGTTTGCATCGTGTGCACCGTATACAATTATGGATGATACTCTTAACGACATTTCGACCGCCTACTATCCAATACTTCTGCTGAATAGTGTTTATCATGATTTGAGCTCCTCCATGCATTAGCTTCTTGTGATAGTGGGTAGCAATTAGTATAGCAATGCGGTGTTTTCCTGG
This sequence comes from Anopheles merus, assembly GCF_017562075.2. Lineage (NCBI taxonomy): Eukaryota > Metazoa > Arthropoda > Insecta > Diptera > Culicidae > Anopheles > Anopheles merus. The sequence goes on along the minus strand of NW_024427598.1, from coordinate 299,815 downwards.
CACTAAAATTGGATGTTTATGCTCCTCATCTATGTCTGAATTGCACAACCGACCTCCAACTCGAATAAGACCATCGTCCTTGCAGATTGGACTCAACAATTTCAACGGTGATGAACGACTAATAGGTCTCTCCTGCTTCAGCGATTCGATTTCCTTAGCATAAAATTCTCTTTGCACGAAGCGCATTACGATCTTCTCCGCTCGTTGTAGCGATTCTATCTCATTAGTTTCTGTGTTGTGCACATCGCCTTTTCGTTCATCAAAGAATTTGTAGACGTAGGATACTACTCGCTTCAATTCATCAAAAGTATCACTAGCCTCGCAAGCACGATTGATGAACGACTCCACATTTACCGTACTAGTTAATGCGCATGTAATGCGCTCTTCTTCAACGACCTTCAAATCCTCGGCATTTGAAATTTTGTAAGTTGGCCAAGCAGTTTTGTCCATTTGCAGCCAATCTGGTCCACTCCACCAAAGATCATCTTTGATTATTTCGGTCGGAAATCTTCCTCTTGACACTGCGTCAGCGGGTTTTTGTATACCAGGAACATGTCGCCATTCGATACCTTGAGTTGTGCATTGAATTTGCGATACTCTGTTTGCCACAAAAATTTTCCATCGATTGGGAGAAGATTTTAACCAATATAACACAGTAGTAGAATCGGTCCAGCAGTATGTTTGTACTTCCATGTTGATCGATTTTCTCATTTTAGTTATCAGTTTGCTAAGCAAATGAGCAGCGCACAGTTCGAGTCTTGCTATGGTGTGCTTCTTAGACAATGGTGCCACCTTTGATTTGGACACAAATAGCCGTGACGACATTGTCCCGGCTGAAACAATACTTCGAACATATACACATGCACCGTAGCCGCTTTCTGAAGCATCGCCGAACCCATGAAGTTGAATGGTATCTGGATGAGCAATAGCAACCAGCCTCGGAACGCTGATCTCCTTTAGATGAACAAGTTGTGTTTCAAATAGTTTCCATTCCTCACGCAGTTGGCGTGGAAGTTCCACGTCCCATCCATATTGCTTGTCGTCTTGATCTCTTAGCGTCCACAAATGCTGCATAAATTGTTTCGCTTTAGCCTTTACAGTATCGATTATACCCAGTGGATCATATATTCGAGCTACAGTCCGATAAACGCTACGCCTTGTTACTACCTGCTCACCTTCGATCTCCGGCACTCGTATACTCAGCAAATCAGATACAGGATTCCAAACTAGGCCTAAAGTTGTAACTGCGTTGTTTGAATTTGATTCATACAACAGCACTGGGTCTTGAGGTCCCTTTATCGCATCTGGTAACACTTGTGGACAATTTGACGCCCACTTTCGCAACGGAACCCCCCCTCTTTCTAGTAAGGATTTTGCTTCAAAACAAAGTTGTCTTGCTTCCTCTTCGGTATCTGCACCCGTGATAAGATCATCGACGTAAAAATCTTCCTTTCTTGAAGCAGCGAGCGGAAATTGCACTCGATGATCTTCGATTATGCTATTAAGTGCTCGGATGGCTAGGAACGGTGCTGCTGCAGTACCGTAGGTGACGGTATTAAGCTCAAAGGTTTCAATCGGCTCATTTGGTTTAGATCTCCACAGGATTCGCTGAAATCGACGATCTTCAGGATTTATCCACACTTGCCTATACATTTTTGCCACGTCAACTGTGACTGCAACTGATCTTGTTCTCCATCTTATTAAAATGTTGGTAGTATCCTGTTGAATGGTAGTACCAACCTTCAAAACATCATTTAACGATAAACCATTTGATGTTTTACATGATGCATCGAACACTACCCTGCATTTTGTTGTTAGACTATCCCTTTTGAAGACAGCATGATGTGGCATGTAATAGCCCTCACTTTCGGTCGCCTGTGTGGTAACTCTACTCATGTGTCCCATTTCTTCATACTCCTTCATAAACGCTACGTATTCTTGAAGCATTTCAGGTTCTCTAGCTAATCTTCTCTCTAGTCCAGTAAATCTCCGCAATGCAATTTGTTTTGAATCACCCAATTCTAAATTTGACTTGAATGGCAATCGCACAATTATCTTTCCGGAAGAGTCTCGTGTGCTTGTATCGATAAAATGCTTCTCGCACTCTTGTTCTTCTTGGCTCCAAATTCGTTCTTCACCAACTTCTTCAATATAGAAAAAGTTCTCCAATAGATTATTTAAGGTGGCGGTTTCATCTTGAGTTGACAAGGCACAAACTAAATTCGCAGTATTAGGCTGAGATTTGTACGGACCTCCAATTATCCATCCCAACTCAGTTTCAATTAAAGTTGGATAATCATCAGCTAGTTTGATCTTTCCGCTCTTTATAATCTCTACGAATATTTCAACTCCTAGAAGCATATCGATTTGGTTTGGAGCATAAAACTCAGAATCAGCTAGGTGAATGGTGTTTGGAATATTCCAGTTACTAATGTCAATAGTTTGCGTCGGTAATTCTGATGTGATTTTGGGCAACATAAGAAACTCTGCATGCGAATGATAGTTCGATATTCTTGATCATATGGTACCAACGTTAAATTCGTAATCGATCCTCCAATGCCACATACAGGTTCGTTCAATCTAACCCCCTTTAATCCGAGTGGTCTTGCCAATTTCTCTGTGATAAAGTTTGTTTGAGAGCCATTGTCAATTAATGCCCTGACAATACATGGTGTTTTGTGAATATTATCAATATATATCAGTACGGTTGATAACAACGCCCTTTTGCGCTTAGCCTTGTATGCAGTTGCTGTTACCGAGGGAACTGGGGGAATCATTTCTTCGTTTGCCATCGATATGGTTCGTTTACATAATTTGGAATGGTGTTTCCCTTTACAGTGTTTACATACGAAGTTAGATTTGCAGTATCGCACTGAATGGCTCACTCTTAAGCAGTTGAAGCAAAGCATTTGGGTTTTTACTAACTCTTCTCTATTAGCAATTGTAAGGGCTTCAAATTTTGGACAAGATTTTACATTGTGCGATTCACCACATACTACACACCGGTTTATGTTCTGATTATTCTCATAGACTTGGATAGGAAGAGCTATGTTGCGATTGGGTTTTACCTGCCTACCGGCCACCATGTTAACCTGATTTGTACGATGATTTATCTGTACACTAATGCGTTTTTCGAGAAACTTGATTAAATCATTATATTTATCTTCGGTGAGATCAGCAGCATGTTTTTCCCAAGCCCAAACAGTATCCTCATCTAGCTTGTACAGCAGCATATTTGTTAGTGGAATATCCCACTGGTCAACTGGTGTCTTCAATCGTTGAAGTCCCCTCACTAGCCTTATTACTTCGTTTACAACACGCTGTAGTTCGTGCACTGAATTGTTACTCATGCGCTTCAAATTGTGTATACCCAGAAAATATTCTCGTTTAATACGCTTGGTGTTATCGAATCGTTTCACTAGTGCATCCCAAGTTGTTGTATAACTATCTGCGGTAATTGGAGTATGTTCAAATTGCGTTGCTAAAGGCTCTGTCAAGGACGATAATAGGTATTGCAGTTTGGTCACTTCTGGAATATCACTTGCCTCATGTACCATTGACTCGAATCGATCTTTAAACGACAACCATTTTGTTATATCACCATTAAATGATGGCAGATCTACTAGCGGAAGCCGTATAGATGTATTGAATGAAGATGTTTGTTGCATTTCAGAACAAGGATTTATGCGAGTGGATTCTAGATTAGGGCTCCTTGGGGGATCTTGAAGAGAAGCTTTCATCTCGTGATATTTGCAATCAAAATTCGTCGTATCATTTACTATGCCTTCTAACACTTCTTCATTTTGTATTTTTTCATATGCCTGTTCCTTCAATTCATCAAATTGTATGCGAATGTTTTCTAATGATTGCAGTCTACCTTGTTTTTCATGAGCTTTTGAGTTATCATACGTTCGCAGAAAATCGGCAATTAATTGAAGTTTCAAAAATATATCGCGTTTCTTAAGCTCAAAAATCTTTACAGCTGGTTCACTCATTTTGCACTTTGAGTTTGACACTCTTGATAATACGATGAACTCTCGGTCTAATGTGATGGCGGATTATAAGATGAAATGATCGTAGCTTCGCGCCACTGTAATACTCACGCACACGTTTCTGGTACTTGAAGCTTGTAGTATGATCAATCTGCACACAAACGTAGTGCCGACCTATGTGTCGTGGTTGCAGGAATATCGTGGTGGTTGCGTGGTTGCTGTAATGCGATGAAGTTGGCGCCGATCTGTGTTACACGATGAAACACTCACACACGATCAACGCGCAGGATGATGAACGTGCGGGAGGATGAATTCGCAGGAGGATGAACGCGCAGGATGATGAATGCGGGATGATGAACACAGTGGCTAAAACGGAGACTCACACAGATAACGATAGAATTTGGCGTTGCAGCTGATGATATTTCACACACGTTGTAGGAGCAATGCGATGGTATTAATATCGTTGAATACACGTATAATCTTCAGCGAATACTTATCTGACTTTAACAGGTTTGATTTATCTTCTCCACTCGGTGCAGCTGGTTGAAACACGCGACAAAGCAAGATGATGAATGCGTGTGGATGAAGATTCACGAGGATAGCGATGGATGAGCCAATAAATTCACTGAAGTCAAAATCACACGTTATCCCGTGGTAGCGAGGATATCCGTATCGATAAAGCGATGAAGGTGCACAAGTGTAATTGTGGCAATGCGATACTGTCGTTGTTGGAAAGCGAGGGTACTGTACGCGCGTGATTGCGGCGGTACGTTGAAGTTTGTGTCGGTGAGACGAGGATGCTGCACACGCGTGATTGCGGCGAGGTGTATGTCGATGTATCGGTAAGGCGAAGATGCTGCACACGCGTGATTGCGGCGGTACAAGTGTCTCGTGTCGGATGGGAACTGATAATTACGCACGCGCGTGGTAGCGACGGTGCCACAGATGAGACGAATATTCTCCAATTCACGTTGAGTAGCAAATGTTAAGAGCAATAATTTTAATTTTAACTAATTCGGATAAATTCGGTTCGAAGGACCAATGTTTCGATAGCTCTTATTTCAATGAGTTCTTTATTGCTATTAAATTATTTCGTAGGATTCAATCTTTAATCTCTAAAGTTCATCTCTACACAGCCGAAGTTCATTTCTGCATAGCCGAAGTTCATTTCTCCACAGCCGAAGTTCATCTCTCCACAGTTTATTTTCGATCCTAGCAAATCTCCAAATTCCTGTTAAACAGTTTTCCCCAAGATTACGCGTAACAATATCGAAAAAACACTGATCGCGAGGGCGGTGGTCCTGCTTTTTACATCAAAAACCTAACCCAAAACACAAAAAATACTACTAACAAATCTATCCGAAACGACATACTTGTGAAACAAACACACATACCAATACACACACACACACACACACACACACACACACACACACACACACACACACACACACACACACACACACACAAACCACACATAAACCTGGCCCAACGGGTGCATGCTGCGTTGAAAAAACCAGGGTCCTATCTTTCTGTCCGATATTGTACCTGAGGTAGACGTCAAGCACATTCCGGACAACCGCTTAACACACTGGGGGCATACGTAAAAGCGTTTGCAATCGATTTGAGTCATATGGTACCCAGAGTATCTCCAGCAACTTCAAGCCAGAGCTACAAAGGTATGTAAACCACCAGTTAAGATAGAGATTGGGCGAGTCGTAATTCTAAAGGAAGATCATGTTCCACCGGGCCAATGGCCACTTGCAAAAATAGTAGCGCTTCACCCAGGCAAGGACAATATAGTGCAAGTTGTTTCATTAAAAACGCCGTATGGAAATACAATTACTCGCCCAGTCGTCAGGATAGCATTACTCCCTATAAATGAGTAGTATTAAAATAACATTGTTATTTCAAGGTAGCCGGGATGTTAACGCTAGGGTTAACACACAGCAGACTCAACATGCTGTGTGTAATAACAACACAACAGTCAGAGCGCGGTATGAGCATACGAGTTGTATAGATTTGATGTGTGCGCTGCAAGCTCACGAACAAGAGCGCGGACTTTTCACTGGGGAGAGGCCGCGTGTTTTTTTTTTTTTGACTGATGAACACAATAGATAGCGGCGAAAGGTTAAATCAAGTGAATAAATGAGAGTATAAAAAACAGAGTAAGACACACATTTAGTTACAGTTAATTTAAATAAAACCAGAAATTCTGAAATCAGTACCCTGCGCAATCAGTCGTTATCCGATACGCTATCGCACGGGACCGAGCGTATTTCGTGTTTTCGCGTATTGCGGGTATGGAAAAAGAATTTATACTACTGGTTGGAGGTAAAAAAAATATCTATGCATTGTTTTGCATTATTTTTTTTGTTCTAAACCAGGTATATTTTGCACAAATTCGATGGAACATGCTTTTTGACCATAAGTGGAATTCAAAAAGAGAATAACATACACAGTCTTTCTCCGAGTTACGTGAACAATGCGTTCCGGAGACATTCGCGTAACTTGGATTTTCGCGTAAGTCAAATATCACGTATTTCAGCCAAAATATACTTAATTAATAATGATTTTTGATTGCATTTAGTTTATTTATGTAATTTATCACTTTTTTAATGCAATTCGTGTAGAAAATTAGGTATTTCTGTCTTTTCAGTGATAAAAACCTTTAGAAAAAAATGCATTTTTTTTTTCATTTTACAATTAATGGAGATAATTGGGTAAGGACCGTGGCAACGCTTTTTCGCATTCGATTTTATCGGACGGCTTGTAAATTTTTTATTAATCTCAATTAATTAATCATATTAATCTCATCCGATAAAATCGCATCCGATCAGCGTTGTTACCGCCCTAAAAGTAAGGCTCAGCTCTCTACGTTACACAGGAGAAGCGTTACATGCCTTGGGATATTCCCAAGCAGCATTTTTATTATAGTTTTGTCATTCACGCGACCGAAGCTAATTTTTCGGCAAACGTAGAACAATAAATCGTTTCGGCAAAGAATTTGCACCGCGTTGGTTTTCATTTCGCAACAAATATTTTCAACTGCGATGTAAATAAAAAAAATTGTTTTAAGATTAACCAATATCTAGGAAATTAAATTCAAAAACGCAAGTAAAATATATAGTTTATGTGAAATATTCAAGGAAAAATCTAAAAAACCCTTGGAGCTTTAAATTGGAGTAACATTTCCAATAAGTAGAACATAATCAATGTGTAAAATATATTTAATAAAGTTAAATATATTATGTTTGTGGCCATTTTAAATCATAATTGCATTTAGTTGAAAAACACTCTTATTAGGACAATGATATAGCTTAATAAATACATTTACATTTTTTAGGTTAATAAATACATTTTCAAATTGATTATGATTTCAATATCATAATTTTACCAATAGGTGGTTTATTATAATGAATTATCAATGAATCTAAACCTTAAGAACGATTGCTGAACCCTCTGTGCAAAGCGACGGAAGAAATCATGGCGTTCGAAGAATTTTATCATGCCTTCTTTTTCTCTCCAACGGCTCTTTTCTTTTTTTTTTTTTGGTACGTAGAAAGGAAGCAGGTAAAATCTGAACCTGTTTCTCTCAGTGTTCTTTTCGATCCGGTTGTAGCGAGTGAGATTTCTTTTGAACGACGAACGACAAAGAAAAGAGGACTATGAAAGTTAAGTGAAATATGGCCACGATCGAACTCTCGATCGCGCTTTTATTATGTGCTAAATTTGGGACACGGACGAGGAGGTGAGGCTGGTTCTGGATCGGGCTGCGTACATCGTCTTCGTCAGCAAATTGGGTTGGTGGAGGTTCGACTCTCGGGCGGATCATCCGGAGGGGAAGCAATTCTGCCCTACCCCCGTTGGAATGACCTGTACCAGTACTTTTTCGCCCCACGTAGGTTGCCATTCGACTGTACCACGGTCGTACATAATTTTCCGCTTTTATTTGGAAAGTCTGAGATTTTCCGATGCAGTACTGTGCAATTTCCTGAAGTAAGCCCTCATTTCTAGTACGTATTCCGGATAGCTCGAACCCTCCGGGGAAGGCATATACAAAGAGCAAGGTCCACGTGCTTCTATACCGAACATAAGGTGGTAAGGGGTGAATTTAGTCGAACCATTAATGGTAGTGTTATATTGGAAGCAGAAATATGGTAGGAGCTTATCCCATTCCCTAGTGTTGCCTCCTACAAACTGACGTAGATACATTTTTAGTTCTCGATTGGCCCTCTCCACAAGATTTGCCTGGGAGTGGTAAGCGCTAGTATTTTTTTTTTAATCTTAAGTATCTTGCAGGTATCTCTCATTACTTGGCTCATAAAGTTAGTGCCCTGATCAGTAACTAACTCTACGGGTGTACTAACCAAACCAACAAATGAGCCCTTCCACAAAGGCTTTGGCAACAGTTGATGCTTCTTGGTTCTCTAATGGCACAACCGTAAGGAACCTAGTGAGGTCATCTTGGGCCACGAGAGCGTATCGATTGCCCCTTTCTGTATCGGGTAAAACAGCTATATCCATGAATAGTTTCTCTCCTGGTTCGGAGGCGGTGGTAGTTATTTTCATAGGCATCCGATTAACTTTACAAATTTAGTTTTTCTGGCACGAATCGCACCTACGGACGAAATCTTCTATATCTCTTCTCATATGTTTCCAATAATTGGCAGCTGCTATTCGTTTACGCATCCTCCGGGAGCCTACATGGCCACCCAGCAGCGTATCATGAAATTCTTTCAGAATGGTTTCTACTTCTTCCTGAGGCACTTCTAGCTTGTCTGCTGCTTTCTTTTTTACTCTTTGTTTTCTTTTAATTGCTTTTTCCTCCGTTTCTTCATTCGGAATATCTAGGTTTAATAAATCGTCCCAATGATTTTCATCTTGTGAACCGCTACTATCATCCGGCTTCCCTCCCTCCAGGATGTCTTGTTTCTTTTTTGCCTCTCTGGTATTCACTCCGATGTTCGTTGATTCATTTTCTGGTTTCCCTTCGTAGTCAAGTAGCCTTGATAAGAAATCGACTACCACGTTTTCTTTCCCTTTGTTATACCTAATTTCGCAGTCGATTCCCTGTAATCGTAACCTTAAACGCGTTAAGGTTGGCGAAGTCTCCTTCAATTTCTAAATCGAAATAAGTGGGCGGTGATCTGTATATACTATGAATCTTTTTCCAAAAATGTATGGTCGATAATGCTGAGTTGCCCACACAATGGCTAAAAGCTCTTTTTCAATTGCATGATATTTGCATTCTGCACCCTTCAAGATCCTACTCGCATATGCTAGCGGTCGGTCGGTTTTCTGGTTAGACAACACCGCTCCTATGGCATATCCGCTAGCATCTGTGGTGGTTACGAAGGTATCCTCATGGTCGGGTCTTGCCAGCATTGGTTCTTGCGTCAGAATGGTTTGTAATATACTAAAAGCTTCTGCACGTCGGGGTGTCATTCAAAAGGTGATTCTTTCTTGCTGAGCTCATCCAAAGGCTTTCTTATAGTTGCCAGATTTGTAATAAATTTTCCATAAAAATTTAGCATCCCAAGGAATGAGCGAACTTGCTTCACCGTTTTTGGGGGCTTAGCATTGGCGATCGTATCTACCTTGTCCTCCGCGGGTCTAATGCCCTGGTGATCTATTATATGCCCCAAATATTTAACCTCCTGCCGCAGAATTTGACATTTCGAGGGTTCAAGTTTGAGATTATGTTGACTTAGGGCAGATAACACTTTTCTCAAATTTTCATTATGCTCATCTTTCGTACTGCCATGGACCACTATGTCATCCAAATATACTAACACCTGGGATTGTGTAAAACACCGTATTCATCAATCTTTGAAAGGTCGAAGGACTAGGACTTTTCCCGAGAGTGTCCATAATTTCATCTGTCCGTGGAATCGGATAAATAAAAGGTTTTGTGATAGAATTCAACTCCTTGAAATCCACCACAATTCGATACCGCGGGTTGCCTGCCACATCCGGGGATTTTGGTATACAAAGTACCAGAGCGTTCCAGGGGCTAACGCTGGGTTTTATAATTCCCAGAGCAAGCATCTCGGCTATCTGATCTGCCAGATGAGGTTTGGTCACTTCGGGCAAACGGTACTGCCATTTATAAATCGGAAAATTTGAAGTGGTCTCAATTTCATGTTGCGTAAAAATTGTGTGAGTAAAGTCATCCTCTTTCACATAGAACACGTCGTTAAACTGTGCTATCATTGTTTTTAACGATGAATTGACCTGTTCTTTTTGTAAGTTTAGAGCATGACACAAAGCTTGTACTCTTTTTTTCCCACCAAAAGGGTTCCTTTTAGGTCTCGGGGGTCGCCATCCCATTGCTCCTCCGATTGGCTATATTTATTAGGGATATTTTCTCTCCACCCGTTTTCTTGAGGTACAGATGCAGATGAAACAAGTTTTGATGAACTAACAAACATGGGCCGGTCTGGTGGTACAGTCGTCAACTCGTACGACGTAACAACATGCCCGTCATGGGTTCAAGTCCCGAATAGACCGTGCCCCCATACGTAGGACTGACTATCCTGCTATGATAACAATAAGTCATTGAAAGCCAAGCTCACTTCACTAGTGGGTACTGGCAGGCCTTGACCGACATCGGTTGTTGTGCCAAAGAAGAAGAAGAAGAAGAACAAACATGGGAGACTGTGTGCCAATATATTTTCTTCTTGCGGAGCTTGCGCTATCCATCTGCGGTTCCGCTGACAGTGGAAATCTAATGCAATCGTTTGCCAGAAAGATCTGCACCTGGTGTTTTCATACCAAGTCCTTTCCAAATAATCCAAGAACAAATAAATCGTTAACGACATGACATTTTGAACAAAATTTTTCTCCCCCTACTAATAGATCAATCTAGCATGAGCCAATGGTTTGGACTAGTGATGGGTAAAACGGCTCCGAATCCGGAGCCGGCTCCGACCGGCTCCAGACAATTTCGGAGCCGGCTCCGCACCAACGGCTCTTGGGCCGGCTCCGCACCAACGGCTCCGGAGCCGGCTCCACACCCACGGCTCCGGGGCCGGCTCCGCAACAACGGCTCCGCTCCAACGGCGCCGGAGCCGGTTTTAACGCAAAGGACCAAAATAACTTTTTCAATGAAGTTTCAATCGAGGAAATCCGTAAATAGCGGAGTAGGTCATGTTTAAAAGAATTTATCAAAAAAACATCGATGACTTTTGAATATTGTTAAGAAAGGCGAGACCAACGAATTCTACACAATTTCATGCATGTCAATATTGCAATCACATCGTGTGGTGGTTTCCACACGTGCGAGAAGATATATTCCTTTTTTTATTACGCTATCATACAATGATGTCTCTATTAGTTGTTAGTTCGGCGCCGTTGGTGTGGAGCCGTTGATTCGTCGCCGGCTCCGGAACGGTGGGCCCGAAGCCGGCTCCGCAGCCGTTGGAACGGAGCCGTGAGTGCAGAGCCGTTAGTCCGGAGCCGGCTACGGAGCCGTTGGTGCGGAGCAGGCTCCGGAGCCGTTGGTGCGGAGCCGGCTCCGGAGCCGTCGGAGCAGAGCCGGCTCCTGAGCCGTCGGAGCAGAGCCGGCTCCGGAGCCGTCGGAGCAGAGCCGGTTCCGGAGCCGTCGGAGCGGAGCCGGCTCGGGGAAAAAGTCGGAGCCGTTAGTCCGGAGCAGTAAGTCCGGAGCCGGCTGCGGAGCCGTTAGTCCGGAGCGTAGTTAGAGTTTCCGATGGAAAGGTGCTAATGACGATGCTTGAGCAGCCTAAACTAGCGTCCACAAAAAAATGAGGAGATTTGTTTTCCGCTGACTTTTCACTGCTAGAGGGCTATTGGCCGCTGGAAGTTTTGTTGCACCCCCTCGCAACTCCCACTTGCTCATCAAGACTTATTTTGTATATTATAATTAAAGAAAACTCTCACCCAATGGCAAGGGCCACCTTCTGCATGGGTCTTTCTCAAAGTGGGCCGGGAGCCTGGAACACTCACGCACTTTCAGTTCAGAACAACACCACATGCACTTTCACTTCAATCACTTTTTCTATTATTTTAGTTCGTCTAATTAGCACTAATCCCACCGCTGTACCACCAATTGTAGCGGGCGATAATTCTTTTGAACGACGAACGACAAAGAAAAGAGGACTATGAAAGTTAAGTGAAATATGGCCACGATCGAACTCTCGATCGCGCTTTTATTATGTGCTAAATTTGGGACACGGACGATGGGGTGAGGCTGGATCGGGCTGCGTACATCGTCGTCGTCAGCAAATTGGGTTGGTGGAGGTTCGACGCACGGGCGGATCATCCGGAGGGGAAGGCATCGAGTGACCGAACGTTGGCAGGTTCTGATTCTGGTTGCGCCATGAGGTGTCCCTCACCCTGCCTTTCCTTACTTGAGATTCTGCCCGTGTTTTCGCCTTCTGCGGCCAGCTGATTGGGTGTTGTATTGTATGCGTTGATACTTATATGTGCATTGCGGTTGTGTATTGTTATTGGTGGGTGTTAGCATTTATTAATTTGTGTGTGAGCTTGAGACGCTGTTGGAGAAGCTGGATTGGGATTCGAAGTGTTATCGGTGTATTGATGGTTTATTTTATTTCATGCCGCTGCTGATGAGACCGTTCACTCTATCAAGCCGCGATCCCCCTCCTCGCCCGGCGCTTTGAATGAGGATGCGCTACAAAATAGCTCAACCAGCCTTTCTTCCGATAAGGTAGCCGTAATCGATCATGAGGGGAGGGTGTAGCGATCGGCTCTGCTGTTGGAGGTATTTAAAAGACAAACGATCGAAGCAAACGTGCATGTGATATGTAGCACATTTCTCTCCAATTCAGCTAGTGGAAGTAAGTGGAAACATCTTTTTGAATTGAATTCATACAAAAGAGGATTCTGGATTTGTTTATTACGGTGCGCGTATGGTGCTGCACCTGTCCGTCCAGAATCTGGTGGCTTGTTGGTTTGGTGTCGGTATCATGACGTCGATTCGTCGTCGACCGGCAATGCCTTCAAATGGGTTCGGATCGGTAGGTTCATGTTTTAGTCGATTGCATTCCGTTGATTTGTCGCGCCACAGCGGTAGCCCGGTAGCAACAAAGTCAAGTCGAACTCTTCTGCTGACAACCTGAATTGGAAAGTGTGTGGACTGTTATGCTAAGTTCTTCTTATTATTATTTTTATTATTGCTATTATCATTACGGCCTACGTGATCGTGCAGGCCTTTTCAGAACTTGAATACCATGTAGCCGGATAGTCAGCCCTTGCTACTGCGGACGGTTCATACGCGGTTAGAACCTACGACGGGCATGCTGTTAAGATGTACGGAATGATGGCGGTGCCGCGGGACCACTCCTATCCAGCGGGCAACTTGCATACTGCCACACTGCTCCTGCCCGATGCATACGCTGCAAGCAGGGCCAAGCATGCACCTTCACAATAAAAAAAAACACCATCATGAACCAGCGGCGGATGTAACGGTAGGCGGACTAGCCGGTCGCCGAAGATCTCTAGTCTATAGTTTACCGTATTTATTTGTTTATTTATTTATTTATTTATTTATTTATTTATTTATTTGAATCAAAGTTATCGGGCAGTATGCCTAAATAACTTAATGCTTACAGAGTACATGTTTAAAGTATGGCCCTAGAACTAACTTGAATATGCTGACACAGCTGACTAACGGATTGATTGAAATCTGCTGATAACCCTAATCTATTATAAACATCAATCATTTTGAGCAGTGGATCATAGGCGCCAAAACCAGTCGATCTAAAAGAACTTCTTAGTAGCTCTCTACTTCTAAGACCTTTAGAGGTAGTAGAAAAGCGAATGAAATTTAAAATTTCAGGTGCCTCAAAATCTCCAATTAATAATTTATACATAAAAGTTATGTTTACGTTTCATGTTTTTAAATGCCCATAGTTCCGAGCGAAATATTTCACTTGCGTTATTTGCAGATGCGTTTCACCGATAAACGAAACGATTGACAGGTGCTTTTTGTGAATATTGGTAGGGAATTAGATCGCGGGAATAAGCTGCCATAATGATATTCATCTTATAACCGACCACGAAGGAGAAACGGCTCTCGATAGCGCGCGTTATAATAAAGTTTTGTAAAATTGTGAAAGCGTGTTCTGCTTTTCATAAAAATATAACACAACGTAGGAATTTGCGTGATCATAAATTGGTGCCGTGACCAGGATTGCTGCGAAAATTTAATTACATAACTTTTGTGCCTGTTTGTCCGTTTATTTGGTGCTCCGTCCCTTCACAGTACCGTCTTTCTGTGAACATTTGTGACACTACTTTCTCCTTCGTGATTTGTGAACATTCTTTTCGGTTAAATCCTGATTCGCGTTTTTTGGTTTAAAGTGTTTGTGCGCCCGTGTTTTGTCCTGCTACGTCTGTACGTTTGCTGCGTAGCAATTGCGACAGTTTTTCGGCCACACCTTTTTTGGACACCATTTTCAAAAATCAGGACTAAGATTTTGTGCGTTATGTTTTCCGTGAGTTTTTGATTTATTCGTCGTGTAAATCGTCTTCTACGTTAGGATACGATTCTTTCAACATTTACACGTTCGTGTTGTAACCCCGTCTCGCGTTCCGCGTCTCGCGTCCGATATTTCCGTATTCTACACGTCGGTTTAAGTGTCGAGTGGTTTCGCGCGCAAAATCGTCATCTTAGTTCATCGTCCTCAGCGCATCAAAAATGGCCAACATGAAGCTCCTGCTTTCCCGCCGCTTAACCCTGGAAGAGAAATTGAACCGAGTATCTGTTTTCGTGTCGAACTACGTTCCTGCTAGAGACTGCTCCCAAGTACCGTTTCGGATTGCGGAACTTGAGAATCTGGCGGCCGAATTCGACAATGTTCAACAGCATATCGAAAACTTGGCAACATCAGAGTTACGTGGAGAAGAAGGCCAAGTTCGTGCTGTCATCGAAGAGAAGCTGTACGTCACGAGAGCATCGTTAAGTGCGCTTTTGTCGCACGCGTCCTCCGCTACTTCATCTGCCAGCAGCGTGGCAGTGTCGGGCGAAAAACTGCCTACCATTGCCTTACCGGAGTTTAGTGGAGACGACATGCATTGGGCTGCTTTTCGTGACACGTTCGAAGCGCTTATACACAACAATTCCGAAGTAATGGAAATTCAAAAATTCCATTATCATCGCGATGCATTAAAGGGTGAAGCTGCGAAGCTCATTGAATCGGTTCCATTATGCGCAGGAAATTATCAGAAAGCTTGGAAGTCTTTGGTAGATCGCTACGCTAATGACTATCTGCTAAAGAAGAGACACCTGCAGTCAATATTTTGTATGGCTCGTGTAACTAGGGAATCTAATGTGGCCCTGCATAAGCTCGTGGACGATTTTGATCGTCATGTAAAAATGCTGCAGCAACTCGGCAAGAAAACGGAGCATTGGAGCACCATGCTAGAGTATGTGCTGTGCACCAAGCTGCCAGAAGAGACCCTAAAAACGTGGGAAGATCATGCCTCCACATTAGAAACGCCTGACTACAATACTTTGATCGAGTTCCTGAAACGAAAAATGAGAATACTTGAGTGAATCTCCATGAACCATCAATCGAGCAGAGAGCCTACCTACCCACAGAAGAGACGAACGCCAACGCATCTTTCTTCTTGCTCGTCTTTTGCGAGTACTACGAGAAAATGCCCACACTGCCAACATGACCATCTGCTGGAAAACTGTTACAAGTTTATCCGTCTTCCGCTGTCTGAACGTATGCAGATAGTCCATACGAAGAGGGTATGTAACAATTGTTTAAAGGTAGGACATGTAGTACGTAGCTGCCCTGCGGTACATAATTGTAGACCTTGTGGAGAGAGGCATCATTCTTTGTTGCATCGCGGTTCGAATAGCGCACCCGAAAGCCGAACGAAATCTAGTATGGCGATGTCAGCCTCTCCCGGTCCTCACAAAGCCATAAATGAAACTGTCGTACACAGCCAAAATGCCGCTGGAGACATCGAGATAAATGAGCATGTTTTTCTTCTCACTGTGCGATTAGTTATTGTTGACGCATTTGGCCAGGAACATCCGGTTCGCGCTCTGCTGGATAGCGCGTCGCAGCCGAACTTAATGACCAAAAGGCTCGCATGTTTACTTCAACTACCACGAGAGAGAGCGAATGTAAAAATCAACGGTGCTGGCAGTTGTACATCTCATGCTCGAGAAGCGATCGTAGCTGAAGTGGTGTCGAAGAAGCAACCATTTAGTTGCACAAAGAAGTTTTTGTTGATGGACAAGTTAACTGCTAACCTTCCTGCTCAATACGTATCTATCGCTGATTGTAAAATACCAGAAGGAATCATGTTAGCAGATCCTCAATTCAATAAAGCGCAGCCAGTTGACTTGATCATAGGGGCTAAACACTATTACTCTTTGTTCCCCTCCTCTGCGCGTTTGCAGTTATCTGATCAGTTTCCGTGGCTGTTTGAGAGTGTATTTGGTTGGATCGTAGCTGGCTCAGCAACTGTGCAATTTCCTTCCCATTCTCTTATGTCACAAGTATCTGCAGCCGTGTGTATGTTGTCGCTGGAAGAAAGTATGGAGCGGTTTTGGAAGATCGAATCGATGCAAAATAAAGATGGATACTCTCCCGAAGAAAAGAGGTGTGAAGAGCTGTACCAGAAGACGACGGAGAGAAATGAAGAAGGTCGATATGTTGTACGCATGCCACGTCATCCTGACTTTGGACTGAGGCTTGGCGAATCTAAATCAGGTGCACAGCGCCGGTTTCACCTTCTGGAGAAAAGGTTTGAACGCGATTCAAAAGTGAAGGAGGAGTATCACGCGTTCATGAGAGAGTATCTGGATCTTGGGCACATGACTGCAGTACGTAAAGGAACACCGGAACCTACAGAATGTTATTATTTACCACACCACCCAGTGTTTAAAGAAACAAGTACCACGATCAAAATACGGGTAGTATTTGATGGCTCGGCGGAAACCACAAGTGGATTCTCTCTTAATGAATCTCTTTGCGTTGGCCCAGTGGTGCAAGATGATTTGCTGGATCAATTGTTGCGTTTTCGCACATACCGTGTAGCATTAGTTGGAGACATTGCCAAGATGTATAGGCAAGTGTTACTGCACCCTGATGATCGGGCTCTTGTACGCATTTTGTATAGATTCTCACCACAACACCCTTTGCAAGAATATGAGCTGAATATCGTAACGTATGGCCTGGCTCTTTCTTCGTTTCTTGCGACACGAACGTTATTGCAATTGGCAGAGGATGAAGGTGCTGGCTACGCTCTTGCTGGATCCGCGCTGAAGAAGAATTTTTATGTCGACGATTTTATCGGTGGAACGCAATCCATCGAAGCTGCCATCCAGTTGCGGAAAGAGTTGAGCGTTCTACTGAGCAAAGGAAGTTTCGAGCTGCGAAAATGGACGTCCAATCGTCAAGAGGTGCTTGAGGGTTTGGATGATTCTCAGATCGGTACAAAATGATCGTTGTGTTTCGCTACGCATGAGACGGTGAAAACCCTTGGCATCAACTGGCAGCCTCAAGAAGATGTGTTGCAATTTGATTGCATGATACAACCAGACAGTGCAGTCGCAACAAAACGGTCAGTACTTTCCACTATAGCTAAAATGTATGACCCTTTAGGAATGATGGCTCCAATTATCATTCGCGCCAAAATCATCATGCTGGAGATGTGGGTTTCTTCGTGCGATTGGGACGATCCTTTGCCTGATTGTATTGTTGCTAAATGGAAGCAGTTTCAACGCGAGGTATCTTCTTTGACCAATTGTAGCATGGATCGCTATGTGTTGCTTCCTAATGTAACCAAAATGGAACCAACCTCAAGCACACGTTTGCTGATGCGTCCATCGCTGCGTACGGAGCATGTACTTATGTGCGATCGGAGGAAGCTGGAGTTGTTCGTGTTGTGCTACTGGCATCGAAGAGCAAAGTAGCGCCACTGAAGCGGTTATCCATCGCTCGACTTGAGCTGTGTGCCTGCGTCCTTGCTGCGCACTTACATAACCGCATTAAGCGTGCTATCGACATGAGGATAGATGGATCGTGGTTTTGGACCGATTCGTCAATTTGTCTGAATTGGTTCAAGCTGCCACCGAATACATGGAAGACCAATAGACCAATACATGCCAATAGAGTTTCCGAGATACAGCATTTTACCGCCGGATGCAAATGGAAACACGTTGCTGGAATTGAGAACCCAGCTGATTTATTATCTCGTGGTATGTCAGTTGCTGATTTTAACGAGAGTCGATTGTGGAAACATGGGCCTTCAATGTCAATGTTTTAGTCCGTCTTGCGCAGCGTGAAGTATTCGCCGAAGAATTACGGGATCTAAAAGAACGAAAGCAAGTGAGAAAACGTTCGGTTTTAAATCGACTTACCCCGTTCCTTGACGAAAAGGAAATCATCCGAGTAGGCGGTAGGCTAAACTTTGCGCAACTGCCCTTCCAAACCAGGCATCCTGCGGTTCTCCCAAAACATCACCCGTTGGCTCGTTTGATTGCTGAACATGAGTATCGTGTATTGCTGCATGCTGGAGGTCGTGTATTACTTTCACACATCCGTGAGGAGTTTTGGTCGATGAATGGACGAATGCTTGTCAAAAGCGTTGTGAGAAGCTGTTATCGATGCAATCGTTACCAACCTGCACTTGTGGAGCAGCAATCTGGTCAGCTGCCATCCGGAAGAGTGCAGCCGAGTCGACCATTTGCAGTTACTGGGGTTGATTATGCTGGACCGTTCTACTTGAAACCAGTACATCGTCGTGCCGCATCGTTGAAGGCGTACCTGTGCGTGTTTGTCTGCTTTGCTACAAAGGCAGTCCATTTGGAACTTGTTGGTGATTTGTCCACGCAAGGGTTTTTAGCTGCCCTAAGAAGATTCTGTGCAAGGAGAGGCTTACCAGAGCATTTGCACTCAGACAACGGGAAGAACTTTGAAGGAGCTAGGAACGAATTGAAGGAGTTATTCGAGCGGCTGTCCAATGAGGCCGAGATGGGCGCCATCGCAAAATCATGTGCTGAGCAAGGTATCCGATGGCACATGATACCACCCCGAGCACCACACTTTGGCGGTCTCTGGGAGGCTGCCGTGAAGACAGCAAAACGTCATCTGTTTCGTCACCTTGGGAGCACACGCCTTTCCTTCGAGGGCTACTACACGGTGTTGCATCAGATCGAGCTGATGCTATGAATTCTCGTCCTCTATTGCCGGTATCTGATGATCCTAATGATTTAGCTGCACTAACCCCGTCTCATTTTTTAATAGGCACGTCCAT
This sequence comes from Anopheles merus, assembly GCF_017562075.2. NCBI lineage: Eukaryota > Metazoa > Arthropoda > Insecta > Diptera > Culicidae > Anopheles > Anopheles merus. The sequence goes on along the minus strand of NW_024427598.1, from coordinate 280,556 downwards.
GGTTGCCTTGCCAGATCCCGATTTCCAACACGTACCTATGAACACTTACGAGCACCTGCAGAAGCTTCAACTACTAGTGCTGAAGTTTTGGAAGCACTGGCAGAAGGAGTATCTCCAGGAAATGCAGAAGGTCCCGCGATCGAACGCACGAGCTGATGACATCCAGCCTGGAAGGATGGTGATTGTGGTCGACGAGCTACTCCCTACCACACGTTGGCCGTTAGCGCGTATAACTGATACTCACCCCGGACTGGACGGACTTGTACGAGTTGTAACGTTGCGTACCGCCAAGGGAACGATTAAGCGTCCGATTACGAAAATTTGCGTTTTACCCACTAGTAATCACACAGTTTAGAGAACGTTGAGTGGAAAGCACATGTTTATTAGAAGCGGAGCCGCCTTGACAGGTGAAAGTTTGTTATTGTTTTGCTGTTGATGTCCCATCAAGGCGGGGAGTATGTTTACGTTTCATGTTTTTAAATGCCCATAGTTCCGAGCGAAATATTTCACTTGCGTTATTTGTATATGCGTTTCACCGATAAACGAAACGATTGACAGGTGCTGTTTTTGTGTGTATTGGTAGGGAATTAGATCGCGGGAATAAGCTGCCATAATGATATTCATCTTGTAACCGACCACGAAGGAGAAACGGCTCTCGACAGCGCGCGTTATAATAAAGTTTTGTAAAATTGTGAAAGCGTGTTCTGCTTTTCATAAAAATATAACACAACGTAGGTATTTGCGCGATCAAGTTATCTGAGCAGTAGTTCTCCTATGCTGTAAAGTCTCTAAGTCAAATAATAAACACCGAACATTATACGAAGGACGTAAAATTTGGTTTGACCAGGGAAGACGATGAAACATAACACGTGTGATTTTTTCTGATTTTTTTTTCAATTTTATCTATGTATGTGATCTGATGGAGACACCAAACTACACTGGCAAATTCCAGGATGGGACGGACTAAAGAACAATATAATGTTTTTAAACTGAAAGGATCTTTAAAGTTGGCTGAGACACGTAAGACACATCCTAACAGTTTAAGAGCTTTAGTGACGATAGTTTGATAATGGCTAGATAAACTAAGCTTACTGTTTAAAATAAGTCCCGAACCTGAGAAAAATGTGGAACGCTGTCTTCATTGATTTTGTAGTTATAAATAATAGGATTTTTTTTTCTTTGAGAATGTTATACAACTACATTTGCTAACATTAAGTAACATTTCATTATTAAAACACCATGCAGAAAAATAGTTTAACGAGTCTTGTAACATTTCACAGTCGTCAGAATATTTAACAGGTAGGAACATTTTTAGATCGTATAATACATATAATACCATACCATCCCGAACACTTAGGTCTAAAGACACTCTACGGCTCGCTCAACCCCGTTCCAGTGCTGGTCGGTCTGACCCTATGTTCCGCATGTCGGCTGTCTTCAACACTGTCTCGGATTGCTTCGACTTCGACATCTCAACTCAGTGCTTCAAGGAACATCTCCGGCTTTTGCCGTGGCCGCAGTGAATTGCGATCCAAATCTTGTTTTTGCTATGTATTTGTTTTTTTTTATTGAACTGTTACATCTTAATTAGGCCATACGGCCCGTTGAAGATTAATTTAATAATAATAATAACAATTTAAAATGAGGAATAGCAAACACGACATCGTTAATAAATATAATAAATAGTAAAGGTCCTAATATACTCCCTTGGGGAACACCAGATACATTATGGAATGTGGCAGATAAACTAGTTCCTATCTTAACGTTAATGCAACGATCAGTTAAATAACTTCTTAACCACTCAACAACATTTGTGTGAACACCATACTTTGATAATTTAGATAGCAATAGAAAGTGGTTGACCTTGTCAAAAACAGCGCAGAAGTCAGTATAAATGACGTCAACCTTTAAGCCCTTGTCAATATAGGAGTGGCAAAAGTTAAGTAAGTATATTAGATTGGTCTCAATCGATCGTTTCGGCATAAAGCCATGTTGAACATTAGAAATTAATGGTGAAAAGGCTTGGAGCATATGACGAGACATCATCTTTTCAAACAGTTTACTGCACGCACATAACATTGAAATTCCTCTATAATTGCACACATTAGTTTTGTCAAATTTTTTATAAACAGGAAACATCCATGATGATTTCCAAAGACGCGAGAAGCATTTCGATTGCAAGGATTCGTTGAATAGTTTAGTCAGTATGGGAATGAGAGCAGCCTTGCAGTTAATGAGAATTGCGCTGGGAATATTGTCAGGCCCAGGTGCGTAGGAAGGCTTCAACAACGAAATAGCAGATTCCACCTCATCATCGTTGATTAGTGGTGTGCATAAATTAACCTCATCATCTATGAAGGATAAAGCCGATGTTGAGTTAGACGGTACCGAGGAATTGTTGGTGTACACAGAAGAGAAAGATGAGGCAAATGCATTGCAAAACTCTTCATCTCCGGTAATGGTGTTACAAGCGGACAGAGTATTAGCGACAAGGACCCCGGAAAAATGGTCGTTGAGGCACCGTGGCTGGAGAAACATTTGCACCCTCCATCCACCCTCTTCCTCCATGCCGGCAAAAAAAATTTTTTAGGGGTCCCATGAATGCCCCCTCCCACCCCTCCACGCCGGCAATGTAAGTATAGTGTGCCAATACCCCGTCCTCGCGGTCATCAGCTAACATTTACAGGGGCATCAACTCGTCTTTCCGCCTAAGGCCCCCGATCCCCCTAATCCGCCACTGTCATGAACACCTTCCTTTCTTTGACCGATCGATCATAACATTCCGGATAAAAACACATTTGGTGAACGTGCTGCACAAACACGCACACTCACACCCTTGCGCAGACGGCTCAGCATATCTGTGTAATCTACACCATACGAAAGCAAAAAAGCTTACTGTAACAAAGTTATGCTTAATGCTTAACTCGTTGAGTTCGATGGCAGGCCCCAGGGACTGCCAGTGAACTTTCCAGTATATCGGTTTCACAATCAGCTTGCGTTCTAGATGCCGGCGGAACTGAATGTTGATGAAAATCAGTTTCGGACTGAACGTGTTAATGCGAATAAGGGTTCTGCGCGTTGCACAGCAAACCCCCCAGCGTGAGCTAACGATTCCTTAGTCATTTTTACATTGCAGCAATTGAACTTATTGCGCTATTTTGGTTTGATTGGTGAGCATACAACTTCATCGCCGCAATGTTTGTTAACGGCTTTTTTAAGCGCCATAACAGCTCGCGAACATTGACCACATGCGAGAAAGAGATAGCGCTATGGAGGGAAAAAGCATGGACGACGGCTGACAGCGATTGGCCGTCTGACGCACCAACACATCCAAACCTTCCGCAGCGCGCTCAGGCTAGGGGTATAAGTCGGAGCCAGGGACGGGTAGCTCGACGAGCTGCTTGACAAATTCGCCGTTGGAGAGAAAAAGAAGGCATGATAAAATTCTCCGAACGCTTTGATTTCTTCCGCCGCTTTGCATAGCGGGTTATAATTACTGCTATAAGTATATCTTTAAGTCACTATATAAGATGTCGTAAATCGGTTCTGATATGAGTCTGTTATCATGATTTGGCTATTTGGGTAACGATATACCATGCACCAAGGCGCTCTATTGTTCACTTATCCGGTCGTTGATGGAGTATGTAAATATTGTATGGTGGCCAACTGCAGCGCGTCCGTTATCACGATTTGAATCAATCCAGCGCAAAATTACACGTTTTGTACTTCGCTCATGGAACCAAAGGCTAGATTACCGGACTATATGTTTGGTACTCGGGTTACCCACCCTAAGAGAGCGAATACGAAAAGCCAGGTTGTCGTTCATCATGGAACTTCTCGACGGTCGTATTGACTCTCCGTCACTACTGGCTGCCATCAACCTGTATGTTCCTGCCAAGCCGCTCCGGACTCGGGCAATGTTGGCCCTCGACGACCGTAGAACTCAATTTGGCTCCTCTGACCCGCTCCTTCTCATGTGCCATGCTTTCAACGCCGTCAGCGATGCTTTTGAGCCGAGGATTTTACCAACTGAGTTAAATGATCGTGTTTCTGTATTAAATTCTGTTCCATAGTGCACATATTTATGTTGTATGTTATTGTAATCCATTGTTAAACATTCACTGTAAAACATTGCTAGAATGATTCGAGAGAGCATTACTGTCCTTCGATAAACAAATAAACAAACATAACCATAAATTAACAAAATTTATAATTTTATGGTGTTTAGGATTAAGCTTTGCTCGCAGATCTTTCCTGTTTACATCACATTTCTGGCATCATTGAATCCATTCGTAGCGGCGACTTACGTCCTGATACTCATTTTCACTTAATATTCTGAAGCGCTGTGTCTATAAAATTTTGAAAATTGTAATTAATTAAAAATTTAACAGTTTCCAGATACGACAAAAAGTTACAAACCTATTTTCATAAGTATGTATCATATTAGTAAAGTTTCATAAACAATGATCAAGTCTGTTCGGACGAATTTGAACGCTAACATAGTAAGACGAGAATTTTGTATTCGTGGATTTATTTATATATGAGTAAATACGAGTCTATATAAGTGAATTGTATGCTAACGATCAACTCAATATATTCCTTCTCTTATTCATGCGCCAGTGCGCAATGCTATAGAACCGCGAAGCAAAAAATAAAAAATGTTAGTGAAAGAAAAGCTAACTAAAATAAATTTTACAAGTCGTATATAACATATTTTTTAAATACAATTGAGGAAACTTAATCTATTATAATGTCGTCTTCGGCTTCTTTGTCATCGTCACAATTAAATTTAAACATTTCTGTCATATCTAAACTCATGGATGACGGCGATATTGACTGTGAAGCTTGATCGAGAGTGTTCTGGGATGATGAGACTGTTGACGCATGTTTTACAAGGTGTCGCCACTTCATTCGACGATTTTGAAACCACACTTTTACCTTTAAAAAATATCAATTACAAAATAAGCATATACAGTACTTCATTTGATTAAGGTTTAGTATTTAGATTTAGTATTAGTATTAAGATTTAGATTTAGTACTACAGTATTTACACCAAGCATTAATACGTACGATACAAAGGGCCCATTTGCATAGATAATGAACGAATTTAAAAGAATCACCATTTACAATAACAATCACAAACCAACACAAGCGCCAATTATGCACCAAATCATCACCAATGGTCCTCCGGTATTTTATCGTCCACGTTGATTGTGTCCAGATAAGTTTCTCGAAGCAAAGGCTGAGTTTATGTTCCTCGTCTAGCAAGGAATATGTCAACCATTCAAAAGTAGCTGGGCCAGTCTTTTACACATGTTAAAAAATCCGATGGACGGTGGAGGCTTTGCGGTGATTATAGAAGCTTGAACGCTATCACGGTTCTTCACCGTTATCCTGTCCCACATATACAAGGCTTTTCTACTATACATTTTAATAAAAAAATCTTTTCCTGTATCGGCTTACAGAGTGCCTGTTGACGCAACAACTATAACTGTCACTTATGGTGACGACGCGATCGTTCGAGGATCGACAAGGAGCGTCCGTACTTCGGCTAGCGGCCGCTAGAGGTCTCGGTCTGGACGATAAACGTTCGGACTGAACGAAAGGAATCGACCGAACGTTTGACGGATAGCCGGTGACCGCATGGACTGCGAAAGAGGGCTTTCTTTTTGATCCCGGACTTGCGTGGAAGCGGACGAATTTTTAGTTTTTTCACTCTCTCGGTTACTGAAATTTTGTGCTGTTAAAGGCATAATAAAATCATCCCGAATTACTTAAAAAAGCCATTTTTTTGGTTAATTATTTATCTGCAGGCCGGGCGTTGTGCTAACGCGCAACATTCTAAAAATTCTGCTAAAATTTTATATAAAAAATCAGTCTTATAACTCTTCTAAAATATCTCTCACACGAGCTGTGCAAATTCGGCTGGTTCTCTACTTGCTCAATTATACCACGCGGTAAGCGCAGAGAACAAAGGACTGTTCGGTAAGGTACACGCACATACAAATACACAGCCAACGCATCCGAATCGTGTAGTGTAAAAATGCAAGAGGAAAGTGCAGTGACCGCGGACTTTACGTGTGCGGTGTGTGATGAGGTGGATTCGGTAGATTCGTTATTGCAGTGCGATTTTTGCGATAAATGGTACCATTACGAGTGTGCGCACGTGGATAAAACGGTGGAGACGAGGGCATGGCGGTGCGCGGAATGCAAAGTGAAGACCAAACTAGCGAACGGCAAGAAGGACGACGAGATAGCGCGCTTGAAGAGATAGATGGAGGCTCTTAAAGCCACGACGGAGAAAGCGTTAGCTTTGATACGGGAGAAGGATGCGGAAGTAGCTCGGCTCAGTAAGAGCCGCGAGCGAACCTCGTTTTCGCCCGGGGAATCGCTTCCTTGCTCAACGGCTAAACGGATTTCGGTCAACGAAGAAGGTGACCTGAGGCAAAGCCAAATAGCAGCCCGTCAAGCAGTGCGCTATGAACTCCCTTCATTCAATGGGAATCCCGAGGAATGGCCGATATTTCTGTCTACTTTTCGAAGATCGTCTCGTACGTTTGGGTTTACCGAAGATGAAAATATCCTTCGATTGAAAGGAGCGTTACGGGGAAAAGCGCTAAGAACGGTGCAATGCCGTCTCCGGCACGCTGACAATCTGCAGGAAATATTGAGCGCGCTTGAAAAATCGTACGGGAGACCGGATGTGTTAGTGAATACGTTGCTCGAACAAATCCGCGAATCACCGCCGATTAAGTCCGAGCGGCTCGATAGTTTTATTGAATACGGCGATTTAGTTGCTGAAATATGTTCTACTATAAAGGCAAGCGGAACTTCTGACAGGTTGTACGATGCAGCGCGGCTTCAAGAGCTGGTGGACCGTATGCCGGCATATCTGCGCTGGAGCTGGGGCATGCATGGTCAGGAGCTGAAAAGTTTGACGATGAGCGAGTTCGGTGCCTGGATTCAGAAAGCGACGGATGGAGCAATGGCGGTAACTCCTCTGCAGCTGAAGAAGAAGACGACAACGCGACAAGTGCATGTGCAACACGTGGAGACGCATCAGCCCCAGCCCAATAGGCATCGAGAGTGTGCGTTGTGTAACAGTGATACGTGCGGTACGATCGCGGAGTGTCGGGTGTTTAACCGGTTGAGCGTTGCTGACAGGTGGGACAAGGTGCGCACCTTGAAGTTGTGCAAAAGATGTTTGGGCAAGCACTACGGCCCGTGCTCGAAGCGTGACGACTGTGGTGTCCAAGGATACGTCGCTAAGCATCATCGGAAGTTGCATCCTGTCACCAGCGAGGAACGCGTGGAGCTAAATCATCATGGAACGCGCTCCGATGGTACATTGCTGCGTTACGTGCCGGTAAAGCTGCACGGTGAGAGTGGTCCAATTTACACGCATGCGCTGTTAGACGAGGGGTCGACGGTGACGTTGATGGAGCAGGAGCTCGCCAGGCAACTTGGGGTTAGCGGCATTCTTGAGGATTTGCATTAATGCATTCGTTAAGGAACAACTAGGGACTGATGACGTCATTATCATCAAGCTGACACCGAAAGATCGTAATACTGGCACACTAACATTTGTATCCTTCAAAGTTGGGATGTCGTCAGCACTTAGGGACAAAGCACTCTCTCCGTCCACTTGGCCATGCAATATGACCTACAGGGAATTTATTGATAATCGCAAACAACAAATACCAACATCGGTTTTACGCGTGAAACCTGTCATAACCAGTACCAACAATCATACACTAATAGCATCACCGCTGGCCACTGCTCACACATCCAATTTATAACCCACACATACGATCCTTCGACATCAATAACTACAACAACTGAGAGAACTCCAACAGGATATGTCAATCGCAATAATCGCTCGCCGAAACGCAACACTCTCACGATCTACTATCAAAATGTGCGTGGCGTTCGTACGAAACTGGACGAGTTACTTCTCGTGCTCAACGATCACATCTATGACGTCATTGTTTTTACCGAAACGTGGCTAAACGAACAAATACCGTCTTCGCTCTTCTCGGGTAACAAATACAACATTTACCGTTGCGATCGCTCTCCTAATAACAGCGCATACTCTCGTGGTGGTGGTGTACTAATTGCATGTGCAACGGATCTGATCACCGAATTGATTTCATCTCCAGCCAACATTGAGATGGTTTGGGTAAAGATTAGGATGCAGAGAGTATCTCTATTTATAGGCGGCATTTATATCCCGCCAGGTATGATAGCAAATAACGCATTGTTAAATAGCCTTAGCGATAGTATTGATGCGGTTCAACACCGCCTAAAAAGAAACGATTCAATGTTATTGTTAGGTGATTTCAATATGCCTTCTATTGTTTGGACGCCCATTGAAAACTATTATGTTTCAAGTAATGCACACTCATCAAGCAACGCTCAACATATTGTATTTTGCGACATAATAACAGAGTGTAGTCTCCGTCAAATCTCAGGGATCAAAAACAGTCTGGGACGTCAATTAGATCTAATTTTTGTTAATGAGAGCGCAGTTGATATAAACTCTCAGGTGCTATCGGCTGTAGCACCTTTACTTAGACCAGATGATTATCATCCAGCTTTAGAATTCTCTCTCTCTGCAAATATTCAAAAGGCTCCGCGCTCAGTATCGTCAAATATTCGTAGATATAACTTTAAAAAAATGGATTACTCTAAACTTTCAGCTATGCTTTCGAATATTAACTGGTCGTTCTTAGATACAGATATTTCAATAAATGATGCGGTTACTGCTTTTAATGCTAATATTATCTCGGCTTTCCCCTCCTGCTGTCCTACCTATAAACCTAACAACTCCCCTCCCTAGTCTGACTCTACACTCCGCTCCCTCAAAAGAGATCGCAATCGCACACTACGTAATTATCAAGACATGCGAGATCCTCATCATAAGCGCATATTCAAATACGCCTCTAATGCATATCGCATATATAACAGGGCTTGCTTTAGATCTTACGTCCACCGAGTGCAAGCACAGTTTAAAATTCATCCTAAAGCCTTTTGGGGATATGCTGATAAACGTCGTAAATCTAATGATATCCCTTCTCATCTGAATCTTGGCAATCTCTCTGCATCCGGTACTGACGGCTGCTGCAACCTTCTAGCTGAACATTTTTCAAGTGTGTATGCTGAATCAATCAAAACCAAAGCATCAATCTCTAATAGCACTCATAACACTCCCACCGATGTAATCAATGACAGTAATCTAAACTTACACCTTAGCACAGTTTTACAAGCAATAAAAAATCTGAAACAGTCATATAATCCCGGTCCAGATGGCATTCCAGCAGCAGTATATAAGAAATGCAATACTGTGCTCGGTTCTCTCCTATTAAAACTGTACCGTATATCCATTAAATCATGTTCATTCCCGGACACATGGAAATTAGCTCATATTACTCCTATCCCTAAGAAAGGTAATCGTGCAAACGCTACCAATTATCGTGGAATCAGCATCCTCTGTGCAAGCTCCAAAATATTTGAATCTATAGTCCACTCACATATCCTCTTTATTGCAAGAAACTGCATTATACCTCAGCAACACGGTTTCTTTCCTAAACGTTCTACCTTGACAAACCTTATTTCCTTGACTTCCGTTATCACCTCTAGTTTAGACAGCGGTTCTCAGGTTGATATCATTTATACTGACTTTAAAGCAGCCTTTGACCGTATTCCCCACCCTATCCTTCTTGCGAAGCTATCCAAAATGGGTTTCATTGACTCACACATTCGTTGGCTTGATTCGTTTCTCAGCAATCGCTCTTTTCGTGTTAAACTAAACTCCTGTTTTTCCAAATCCTTTTCATCCAAATCGGGAGTGCCTCAAGGTAGCGTGTTGAGTCCTTTATTGTTCGTTTTATTTATTAACGATGTTAACTCAGTCATTCCACACGATTGTTTTCTTTGTTATGCAGATGACCTAAAGATTTTTAAATCTATATCGTCTGTTGGTGACTGCGTATCGCTCCAAAACATCCTCAACCGATTTGCATCATGGTGCTCATCGAACCAGCTAGTTCTATGCCCCGAAAAATGTCATGTCATGTCCTTCAGTCGTTCACGTTGTCCCGTTACGACTGCTTATAACTTCGAGGGTATAGCAATAAATCGTGTACTCTCGGTAAAAGATCTTGGTGTAACTTTCGATAGCAGGTTATCATTCCTCGATCACATTGACGTTACCGTTAATAAGGCTCGTAAAACAATCGGTATGATAAAACGTTTTTCAATCCGCATAACCGACCCTCTGTGCTTAAAAGCGTTATATTGTTCGTTAGTAAGACCGATTTTGGAATACTGTGTTGTTGTTTGGTGTCCCACCTCATTTACATCGATTGACCGCATAGAAAGAGTGCAGAGATCATTTACTCGGTATATTGTCAGCAAAATGTCCGGCTTCACGTCAGATACCCTACCGGACTATGAGCAAAGATGCCAGCTGTTGGGTCTGGACTCATTGGAGAAACGCCGTCACATTTCCCAAATAATGTTTGTTGCCTCGCTCATATCTAATGCTGTGGATTCACATATCATTCTTTCATCCCTGCATTTCTATGTTCCAATTCGTTCCTTACGCCCTCGTGCTCCTTTATTTGTTCCAAATCGACGCACTTCAGTTGGTTTAAATGAACCTTTATTACGTGCTGTGAGATTGTTTAATTCCTGCGCACACATGTTTGACCATCACCTCTTCTTACCATCCCTCCGATCCATCCTCCGAGCAAATATTTAATAAGTTTAGTTAATAGGTATGTTGTTAAGAATTCAATTTCAGACAGCAGTTATGTAAATAAATAAATAAATAAATAACGCTAACGACACATCCATTTTGCAGCCGGAGTCTAGCTTCCACGTATGCGATTGCCAAGGAGAGACCTCACGGGCAGATCGTATGATGGCAGCGTACTTCGAAGTGGAAGGTTATGGTCCTGCTAAGGAGCCTTTGTTGTCGAAGGAGGATCAACGTGCGATGTCGATTCTGCAAAACAACACAAAACACGTCGACGGGCGGTACACCACGGGCTTACTCTGGCGGAGCGACAACGTTTTCATGCCAGAAAACCGTCAAATGGCTCTATCTAGGATGGAGTGTCTGGAGCGTAAGATGAGCCGAGATACGAGCCTTGCGGAGAAAATTAACGCGATACTAGAGGACTACTTGGAAAAGGGCTATGCTAGACCGATAAGAGAGGATGAGCTGATGACATGCTTACAAGTGTGGAAACGGAACCAGAAGCGATTGAGCTGGCGTATCAGGTGAGCTTAATTCACAATAATGCTGAATTTTCTCTCTACAATTGAAGAAGTAGAAGAAGTGGATCAAAACCTACCTCCCCACCCTGGTCAGAAGGACGAAATGGTTCGAGCCGTGCAAGCCTATCGAGACCGGAAATGTTGTCCTAATCGTGGACGAAAACAGCCCGCGAAACTTTTGGCCGAGAGGAAGGGTGGAACGCGTAGTCCCATCCAAAGACGGAGTCATTCATCGGGTCGTCATCAAAACAGCGAAAGGAACGATGCTGGAGAGGCCAGTGGTGAAGCTGGTATCGCTGAACGTCGCGCCGAGGGTTATCGTTTGACGACGTCGAAACGCCTGGTGGACTGTCACTTATGGTGACGACGCGATCGTTCGAGGATCGACAAGGAGCGTCCGTACTTCAGCTAGCGGCCGCTAGAGGTCTCGGTCTGGACGATAAACGTTCGGACTGAACGAAAGGAATCGACCGAGCGTTTGACGGATAGCCGGTGACCGCATGGACTGCGAAAGAGGGCTTTCTTTTTGATCCCGGACTTGCGTGGAAGCGGACGAAGTTTTAGTTTTTTCACTCTCTCGGTTACTAAAATTTTGTGCTGTTAAAGGCATATAAAATCATCCCGAATTACATAAAAAAGCCGTTTTTTTGGTTAATTATTTATCTGCAGGCCGGGCGTTGTGCTAACGCGCAACAATAACGGTCAACTCAAACCGTCGTTATAAATGCGCAAGCAAATTCCAACTCACTACAGTTTATCAAGATAACTGCCATGAAGGCTGCGGAAGTCAACAACAGAAAAAACATATCAAATAAAAGAGGAGAGTGACATACGTTGTAAATGGATCGAGTTGTGTTTTTTTTGCCAACAAGCAAAACCGCAGAAATATCACCAGATTTAATATCTCAAATCATTGAATAATTGCAATCTCAATCATTTTTGGTCCTTTGAACCGGATCTGCGGACTATTCCATCGATCTATTTTAATTTAACCACGCATCACCATTTATCTTTTCAAGAATGCCACCGAAGAAAGCGATGCCATCCAAAGTGGACATGATGCGCGTCACCTCGCATATACATAACCTAGAAAGCTTCGTCCAATCGTACACCAGCGAACATGCCTCCCAATGTGAATCCCGGTTAGAAACCCTAGAAAAGTTCTGGATAGCATTTGATAGCATGCAAACAGTTCTAGAGGATGGGGAAGAAGATGAACAACAACTTACACGCCTGTTTAAAGAACGGAATGAAATGTACGATCGTTACTGCTTCATTAAGGGCCATCTAACATCATGCAAAATTGTAATGAACAGCACAATAATTGAAAATGATTTGAACGCGAGCATTCCTGTTGCTGCTTCCCCACACCTACACCTGCCGAAAATAAGTTTGCCGCCATTTAATGGAAAAATTACTGAATGCATAGAAAGAGTGCAGAGATCATTTACTCGGTATATTGTCAGCAAAATGTCCGGCTTCACGTCAGATACCCTACCGGACTATGAGCAAAGATGCCAGCTGTTGGGTCTGGACTCATTGGAGAAACGCCGTCACATTTCCCAAATAATGTTTGTTGCCTCGCTCATATCTAATGCTGTGGATTCACATATCATTCTTTCATCCCTGCATTTCTATGTTCCAATTCGTTCCTTACGCCCTCGTGCTCCTTTATTTGTTCCAAATCGACGCACTTCAGTTGGTTTAAATGAACCTTTATTACGTGCTGTGAGATTGTTTAATTCCTGCGCACACATGTTTGACCATCACCTCTTCTTACCATCCCTCCGATCCATCCTCCGAGCAAATATTTAATAAGTTTAGTTAATAGGTATGTTGTTAAGAATTCAATTTCAGACAGCAGTTATGTAAATAAATAAATAAATAAATAACGCTAACGACACATCCATTTTGCAGCCGGAGTCTAGCTTCCACGTATGCGATTGCCAAGGAGAGACCTCACGGGCAGATCGTATGATGGCAGCGTACTTCGAAGTGGAAGGTTATGGTCCTGCTAAGGAGCCTTTGTTGTCGAAGGAGGATCAACGTGCGATGTCGATTCTGCAAAACAACACAAAACACGTCGACGGGCGGTACACCACGGGCTTACTCTGGCGGAGCGACAACGTTTTCATGCCAGAAAACCGTCAAATGGCTCTATCTAGGATGGAGTGTCTGGAGCGTAAGATGAGCCGAGATACGAGCCTTGCGGAGAAAATTAACGCGATACTAGAGGACTACTTGGAAAAGGGCTATGCTAGACCGATAAGAGAGGATGAGCTGATGACATGCTTACAAGTGTGGAAACGGAACCAGAAGCGATTGAGCTGGCGTATCAGGTGAGCTTAATTCACAATAATGCTGAATTTTCTCTCTACAATTGGCTCTCAAATAGCATCAAAGTCGTGACAGCGGTAAAAGGAACTGAGTCAACCCTCAAGGAAAAGGATTTCGAACCGTGTCTAAAGCCAGAGAAGGTGCTGGGAATGTGGTGGAACGCCACAACAGATAGTTTCGGCTTTAAACTATCCCGTGTAAGACACCTGGAGCTGGCACGCAAGGACAAACCAACGTCCAAGAGGCAGATGCTGCGGACTATGATGTCGATCTACGACCCGTTAGGTTTGATCGCTGGCGTGCTTTTTTATTTGAAAGTACTTCTTCAGGAAAGCCGAAAGCCAACCCCACAAGTGGTACAGGCAGGCCTTGACCGACAACGGTTGTTGAGCCAAAAGAAGAAGAAGAAGACTTCTTCAGGAAGTCTGGCGCCTACACCTTGGCTGGGACGACGAAGTTCCGGAAGAGATCCAGCATAAATGGGACGCCTGGATGGAACGACTGCCAGAATTGGAAAGTTTCATCATACCACGTTGCTACCGACAGCTGGCGTCGCTCACCGAATTATCTCTACAGCTACACATGTTCGTTGATGCGGGTGCAGATGGTTACGCAGCGGTCGCGTACCTCCGTTTTAAGTGTCATGGGCGTATCGAGGTGTCGTTAGTTGGATCCAAAGCTAGAGTAGAGCCTTTAAAATATCTTTCCGTGCCCCGTTTAGAGCTGCAGGCTGCTGTGATGGGTTGCAGAATAGCCTCGTCTATAACTAGTGCTCATCGAGAAACTATCCGTGGAAGCTACTTCTGGACAGACTCGACTGATGTTATAGACTGAATAAACGCGGACCACCGTAAGTACTCGATTTTCGTCGCACATAGGGTTGCTGAGGTGCTGGACACGACGAACACCGACGATTGGAGATGGCTTCCAACTAAACTTAATGTGGCGGATGAAGCGATCAAATGGACCAACCTGCAGCATCATCTCACCTCCGAACGTTGGTTTAGTGGGCCCGAGTTCCTGCAACTACCCGAAGCAGAATGGAATATACCTCGTCGAGTACCATCGGACACGGCCAAGGAGGTGCGGAAAAAGGATAAGCTGAAGCTGATCGGTGTTCACATAGTACGTCCGATTTTCATCGACTACGAGAGATTTTCCCGATGGACGCGGCTGGTCAGGACGATGGCTTACGTGTGTCGGTATGTAAACATTGTTACCAAAACTAAATCTCCATCGACAGGTCCGCTTAACCGCGACGAAATCCAGTGGGCTGAAACGGTAATTCTGCGAGACGTTCAGAGGAACGCTTTTACCGATGAATATGCCATACTCTGGAAGGCGAGGGAAAACTCAACAACACCGTCGTGGAAAAGTCCGATTCCCAGAAGCAGTTTGTTGTTCAAACGAAGCCCCTATATGGACGAGGACGGCTTGCTGAGATTGAGTGGAAGGATCGATCGTTGCCGTTATGTGGACCCCGGGAGGAAGCGACCTATTCTGCTCCCGAGACGACATCGTGTAACCGAGTTAATCGTTGACGATGTCCACCGTCGTTATAAGCACGGCAGCCAAGAAACTGTAGTGAACGAAGTGAGGCAACGCTTTGATATACCGGCTCTCCGATCGATGTGTAGACAGGTACGCCTGCAATGCCGAACATGCACATTGTTATACGCACAGCCAGCGTCCCCGGAAATGTGCGAATTACCTGCTGCTCGTCTTGCTGCCTTCTCCAGGCCCTTTTCATATACGGGCATTGATTATTTCGGTCCGATGGTAATCGTGAACGGCCGAAAGACGGAAAAACGGAGGGGTGTTTTGTTTACGTGCTTGACAGTTCGAGCCGTCCACATCGAGCTTGTGCAATCCCTGTCTACGAGTGACTGCTTGATGGCAGTTCGGAGCTTTATGGCACGCCGCGGAACACCAATCGAAATAGTCTCCGACCGTGGAACGAATTTCGTGGGCGCCGATCGTGAATTAAAGGAAGCTGCGGAACGTGTTGATTCGGCGATTCTAAATGAATTCGCATCGCCCGATCTGGAGTGGAAGTTTAACCCCCCCGCAGCCCCACACTTTGGAGGATCATGGGAAAGGATGATCCAATCGGTCAAGAAAATGCTGTCGCGTACCCTCACGGAGAGGCATCCTACGGAAGCAGTCCTGTCGGCAGCATTGATCGAGAACATGCTCAATTCTCGACCACTTACACACGTTACAGTCGACGGTGAGGATGAGGAACCGTTAACTCTCAACCATTTTTTGTTAGGTTCTTCCGCAGGAATGAAGCCCTTGGTGAAGCCTGATGATTCGCCAGCAGGCTTGAAACAAAACTGGAGAGCTGTACAGGCTAAAATGAACGAGCTCTGGAAGAAGTGGATCAAAACCTACCTCCCCACCCTGGTCAGAAGGACGAAATGGTTCGAGCCGTGCAAGCCTATCGAGACCGGAAATGTTGTCCTAATCGTGGACGAAAACAGCCCGCGAAACTTTTGGCCGAGAGGAAGGGTGGAACGCGTAGTCCCATCCAAAGACGGAGTCATTCATCGGGTCGTCATCAAAACAGCGAAAGGAACGATGCTGGAGAGGCCAGTGGTGAAGCTGGTATCGCTGAACGTCGCGCCGAGGGTTATCGTTTGACGACGTCGAAACGCCTGGTGGACTGTCACTTATGGTGACGACGCGATCGTTCGAGGATCGACAAGGAGCGTCCGTACTTCAGCTAGCGGCCGCTAGAGGTCTCGGTCTGGACGATAAACGTTCGGACTGAACGAAAGGAATCGACCGAGCGTTTGACGGATAGCCGGTGACCGCATGGACTGCGAAAGAGGGCTTTCTTTTTGATCCCGGACTTGCGTGGAAGCGGACGAAGTTTTAGTTTTTTCACTCTCTCGGTTACTAAAATTTTGTGCTGTTAAAGGCATATAAAATCATCCCGAATTACATAAAAAAGCCGTTTTTTTGGTTAATTATTTATCTGCAGGCCGGGCGTTGTGCTAAAGCGCAACAATAACGGTCAACTCAAACCGTCGTTATAAATGCGCAAGCAAATTCCAACTCACTACAGTTTATCAAGATAACTGCCATGAAGGCTGCGGAAGTCAACAACAGAAAAAACATATCAAATAAAAGAGGAGAGTGACATACGTTGTAAATGGATCGAGTTGTGTTTTTTTTTGCCAACAAGCAAAACCGCAGAAATATCACCAGATTTAATATCTCAAATCATTGAATAATTGCAATCTCAATCATTTTTGGTCCTTTGAACCGGATCTGCGGACTATTCCATCGATCTATTTTAATTTAACCACGCATCACCATTTATCTTTTCAAGAATGCCACCGAAGAAAGCGATGCCATCCAAAGTGGACATGATGCGCGTCACCTCGCATATACATAACCTAGAAAGCTTCGTCCAATCGTACACCAGCGAACATGCCTCCCAATGTGAATCCCGGTTAGAAACCCTAGAAAAGTTCTGGATAGCATTTGATAGCATGCAAACAGTTCTAGAGGATGGGGAAGAAGATGAACAACAACTTACACGCCTGTTTAAAGAACGGAATGAAATGTACGATCGTTACTGCTTCATTAAGGGCCATCTAACATCATGCAAAATTGTAATGAACAGCACAATAATTGAAAATGATTTGAACGCGAGCATTCCTGTTGCTGCTTCCCCACACCTACACCTGCCGAAAATAAGTTTGCCGCCATTTAATGGAAAAATTACTGAATGGCTCAGCTGCAAAGATAGATTCACAGCAATGATTGCATCATCTACCGATATTCCGGATGTTATGAAACTAGAGTACCTTCTAGCGTCGTTAAAGGGTGATGTTTCTAAACGGTTTGAGTATGTTGACATTGCTGCCGAAAATTATTCAACCACTTGGAAAGCGTTGCTAGATAGATACGACAATACCAGAGCACTAAAGCGTGAATACTTTAAAGCCATTTACTCCGTCGCACCTATGAAAGATAGTTCTATAGAAGAATTGCGTCGCGTAACCGATGAATTTGCTCGACTTACCCAAGGAGCAAGCAAATTGAAAGAGCCTATTAACCATTGGGATACGCCGCTTGCCAATTTGTTGCTTTACAAACTTGATCCAAACAGTGTCTTAGCTTGGGAACAATTCTCTTCAAGTAATGATAATGATAGTTTCTCTAAACTCATTTATTTTTTACACTCAAGAATCCGAATTCTAGCCGCACCAGCCCATGTTTCATTGTCATCGCCTAAACCAAGTACGTCGAAGATGGCTGGTAATAAACAAAGTAAGAGCTTGGCGAACGCCAGCGTAGCGTCCACATCCAACCGTTGCCACGCCTGTGACCAATCACACCTACTCTTCCAATGCGATGTTTTCAAATCAATGAATGTTAGTGAACGTAGAAAGCTCGTCAACACGAATAAGTTATGTTTCAATTGCTTTAGAAGTGGTCATGCAGCAAGGGAATGTAGATCGCATCATAAATGTTACAAATGTAAACGCAACCACCATACATTACTCCATTTAGAAGAGCTTACAACCATAAATGAAGATACATCCACAAATGTACAAGTTGATACGACCTCACATATTTGCACCAATAATTTAACTGTATTACTACAAACTGCAGCAGTTAATGTAATAGATGATGCTGGAAACAGTTATCAAGTACGTGCGTTACTCGATTCAGGATCAATGTCAAACTTTATGTCATCTGCACTGGCCAATCGACTTGCTAATAACATGACAAATGCTAATATACGCATCGCAGGAATTGGTCAGCGTGAAAGTAACATCAATCGCGCTATAGAAACAATTGTATCCTCAAAGGTTCAGCAATTTACAATGAAACTGTATTTCTTAGTTATCGATTCTCCAACAGCTGAACCACCAACAGTAAAGGTTGATGCCAAAAAGTGGGACTTTAACAATATTCCCTTAGCAGATCCACTATTTCATACACCTGGTCCCATTGATATCGTAATTGGCTGCGAAGCATATTGGCAGATACATTGCCCGGAAAAACGGTACATTGGACCAAATAATCCATCATTGATTAATACCAAATTTGGTTGGACAATAGCTGGATCAGTACCTATGAAGCATGTTGGCAATCGACAATCATTAATTGTGGTAACGCAAACCTCTTCTTTAGAAGCAAATATGCAACGATTTTGGGAATTAGATGCTATTCCAAATTCTCATTCTAAAGAACACGATCCATGTGAACAATTGTTCAAAATGACAACAACTCGTAACGAGGAAGGCAGATTTGTCGTAAAGCTACCAATATCATCCGATCCATCCGTCACTCTTGGTGAGTCTCGAAGCATAGCCGAGCGAAGATTCTATAATACTGAACGCCGTCTACAACGCAATATCACCACTTACGATCAGTATCGGCGGTTCATGAATACGTATGAAAATCTTGGGCACATGTCAGTACTACCAGAACCAGTTGATGATTCGATCGCCCATTGTTATTTACCACACCATCCAGTGATGAAAGAATCTAGCACTACAACGAAGCTACGAGTGGTATTTGACGCATCATGTGTCACCGACGCATCATGTGTCACCGACGCATCATGTGTCTGATTTGTTTTCCGTTATCCTTCGCTTTAGAAGTTATGCTGTTGCTTTATCAGCCGATATTGAAAAAATGTATCGACAGGTATTGATTTCTCTTGAAGACCAACCACTCCAGCGTATTTTATGGCGATTGGATCCAAACGAACCATTACAATGCTACCAATTACAAACAGTTACATATGGAACTGCCTCTGCGCCTTTTTTGGCTACACGAGCATTAAAGCAAATTACAAATGATGTATCGTCAACACAACCCACCATTGCAGATGTAATTGAAAACAACTTCTATGTTGATGATTTAATGACTGGCGCACAAGATGAACAATCCGCTACAATTCTACAAGAATCAATCACATCACTTCTTAAGAAATATGGTTTTATCCTAACAAAATGGGCATCTAATTCAAATTATGTTCTCAACAATATAGCCGAAGAAGATTTAGCCTTACGAGAATGCCATGACCTGCAAATAGAAGGCACAGTAACAACCCTTGGTGTCACATGGACGCCCCAAGAAGATGTTTTTGGCTTCAAAATAGTACGGTCATTACCACCATCTGTCGTTAACAGATGAAATCTCTTATCCTCTGTCTCTCAAATATTCGATCCATTGGGTTTGGCAGGCCCTGTGGTATGCAAGGCCAAACTCATGATGCAACAAGCATGGTCTGTTAAAGATGTAAACGGAAAGCAATTTGATTGGGACAAACCCTTGCCTTTGAAGCTGCAAAATGCGTGGAAGTCATTTCATGAGAATATTCATGTGCTTAAAGAACTCCGCATTCCACGTTATATTTTTGGCAAAGGCAGTTTTGAGTACGAGCTACACTTTTTCGGCGATGCATCAGAGAGGACCTACGGTGCATGCTGTTATGTTCGAGTTCTATCTGAAGACGATATTCATTCAAATCTTTTAGTGTCAAAATCAAAGGTGGCTCCAATTTCTACCCGTCATACAATTGCTCGTTTAGAACTATGCGCTGCACTTCTATGTATCCGACTTCTACCCAAGGTGCTCTCAGCAATACGATTCAGTCCGGCCAGGATAGTGTTCTGTACAGACTCAACAACTGTCCTTCATTGGATCAATGCATCGCCTGCTAGATGGAAAACATTTGTAGCCAATAGAACATCACAGATTTTGGAATTATCTGATGTTAGTCAATAGCATCACGTTGCTGGAACAGACAATCCAGCAGATGAAATATCTAGAGGTATGGACCCAACTGAACTTCTTCATTCTTCCCGTTGGTGGCATGGACCAACTTTGCTGTCCAAAGGATCTGAAACATGGCCTAGTGCATCAGTTGACGAATCTGACATGTCTATTGTTGAAGAAGAACGCCGAAATTCTTCAATTGTTGCCATGGCTACAGTCGCTGGTACGTTTTGCGATAAGTTATTCAATAGATATTCGACATATACGAAGCTCTTGCGTGCCGTTGTCATCTATCGTCGCTTTATCGTTTATTTGAAACACCAAGCAGTGAAGAAGAAGCAGTAATCTGAAATTCCAAAGAGTCTATTTATATCATGGTTCAACTCAGACGAATTCAAGGCGGCAGAAAGATGTTTGTGCTTGCTACACCAGAAGCAAATGTTTCCCGAGGAATTAAGTGCGCTGCAAGGTAAGCGAACCATATTTCGTTCTTCACCATTAAGATGGGTTAATCCTGTGGTCCTAGGTGATGGGCTTATTCGTGTTGGTGGAAGGTTAAGTCATGCCAAGTTACCTACTGAAACGAAGCATCCAATAATATTAGCAGCAAAACACCCACTAGTATTGTTATTGGTCAGAGATTGTCACAGCATGCTGCAACATGGTTTACCTCAACAAATGTTGGCTACACTCCGGCAAATATTTTGGATTCTCGGAGCAAAAAATCTTATTCGAAATGCATATCATCGATGTATCGCTTGCTTCAAACAAAAACCAACGTTTATCACACAACCAATCGCAGACTTACCATCCAGTCGAGTTCATCCTTCAAGACCATTCGAAGTGTCAGGGGTAGATTACTGTGGCCCGTTCTTTGTTAAATTCAACACCAGGCGCTCTACTCCACGTAAAGTCTACATAGCCATTTTTGTATGCTTCTCAACTCGTACTGTCCATATCGAGGTTGTAAGTGATTTATCGACAGCAGCATTCATCTCAGCATTACAAAGATTTATCTCACGGCGTGGAAAGATATGTGAATTACATTCTGATAATGGAACTGCTTTTAAAGGAGCTTCACATCAGCTGCATGAGTTGTATGCAATGCTCAAGGCAGATGAAACTGCAAGAGAAAAAATATTCAACTGGTGTGGTGTTAATGAAATCACTTGGAAATTTATTCCACCAAGAGCACCTCAGTTTGGGGGATTGTGGGAAGCCGCAGTCAAATCCGTCAAAACTCATCTTTTGAAGCAGATTGGAACAACCTCCATCATCTATGAAGATTTCATGACTCTCTGCACTCAAATAGAAATGTGCCTCAATTCGCGGCCTTTAACACCAATTCCTACAGAAACAGAGGATATTGAAGTCTTAACACCAGGACATTTCTTGGTTGGTTCTAACTTTCAAATGGTGCCAGATACTAGCGTAACCACTATTCCCGATAACCGCTTGTCTCATTGGAGACACACTCAGAAAATACTGCAGGCCATATGGTCAAGATGGTACCCTGAGTACTTACAACAGCTGCAAGCTAGAACAACCAACATGCGAAAACTTGCTACCAAAATTGAAGCTGGAAGGGTGGTGATATTGAAGGAAGACATCATGCCACCTGCTCAATGGCCTCTTTTATCATAAAGACCTACATCCCGGTAAGGACAACATAGTTCGTGTAGTTTCTTTGCGAACTCCTCGAGGAAAGATCATCACAAGGCCAGTTACACGAATTGCTTTGCTACCAATTGAGGATGATTTCAAACAAACTGGTTATTTCAAGGTGGCCGGAATGTTGACGCCACAACTATAACGGTCAACTCAAACCGGCGTTATAAATGCGCAAGCAAATTCCAACTCACTACAGTTTATCAAGATAACTGCCATGAAGGCTGCGGAAGTCAATAACAGAAAAAACATATGAAATAAAAGAGGAGAGTGACATAAGTTGTAAATGTCATGAGTTGTGTTTTTTTTTGCCAACAAGTAAAACCGCAGAAATATCACCAGATTTAATATCTAATCATCAGTGCCTATAACCAAATTCCAGTGGCCTCAGAAGACAAACCAAAAACTGCAATAACTACACCGTTCGGTTTACTTGAGATTAAGTTCATGACCTTTGGGCTAAGAAATACGGCGCAGATCCTGCAACGACACTTAAACGCGATCTTAGGTGATTTGGTATTCGTATTCCCGTACGTTGATGATTTGTGTATCGCATCCAATAATTTTGCACAACATAGTGGTATCCTAGGGTACAGCTAAGAGGGTGTGAGTGACGAATGAGCGTGAGGGTGTCAGTCAGTGTTGGACAACGAATAAAGCTGGATGTGCGTCCCTGTACAGAAGGAGAAAACTTGTTGTTGGATTAGAAGATATCACAAACAAAAGGAGCACCTTCAAACCGTTTTGAGCAGACTACGAGAGAATGGATTGGTGATAAACCCGGGAAAATGTCAAATCTGCCAAGCTTTTGTCAAATTTCTCGGTCATCTAATCACTGCGGATGAGATAAGACCAAAACCCGACAAGGTTAGTGCAATTTTTAAATTCCCTAAGCCCACTGTTGCAAATGAGCTAAAACGATTTTTAGGTTCCATAAACTTACACAGAAGATTCATACCACACGCAGCGAAAAACCAACAATGGGGCACATTACGATTCTAGTCAGTTTTTCGTATGGAGTTTGACAGCTGCAGGCTGAAATCATGTAAACACTCCATACAAAACCACACATAACACTAGCCTACAATTTTCAGTCTAGATTATTTTAGCCACAAAGCTAGAACTAGATTCGAGTACCTACTTGAAAAATGGCAAAACAAGGTGGTGTTTACATTTATCCCAAGATGCATTACAGAGATCTGGTGATGGAATCCAGAATCAAAGTGTATGTAGTCCAGCTAGTCTCGTATCATTTTTTTATAACCAAATTTGAATATTACTTTTTGACAGAATGGGTGAAATTTTTTGTTCAAACAAGCTTTCTGGAGGCTTGACGAATACACAAAACACTCTTAAAATCTTCATTCAGAAGCAGAAGCGATAAAAAATAAGTAGGCCGCATTCATTCTGCACTATGCCCGATTCATACTTCACAATGCCCGAATACAAATGACAGTGCCCAATTGAGGGTTTACGTCGCCCGAAAAAAATTTTACGGCGACCTATAACGCTTTGACGACGCCTGATTGGCTAGGTAAACTCTGTAAAGGGCCAGTATCCTTAGCATTTTTTTCACTTTCACCACAGTACAGATTGGGCCACACCTGTGTAAGGCAAGCACATATGATCGGGAGCTATACGCGATTTACGAAGCCATCCGATATTTTAGAGATATTTTAGAAGCACGCGGTTTCACTGTATACACCGACCACAAGCCACTCAATACAGCTTTTCAGAAAATGCCAGAAAGAGCAAACCCAACACAAAAAAGAAGGCTTGCATTTTTCATTGAATACACTACTGATATTCGACCAATTTCCGGCCAATATGATAAAGTGGCATATATGCTTAGCCGAATCGAAGCAATTGAAACAGATACAATAAATTTTACGCAATTACCACATGGTAGATCAAGCAACTTAACGTACCAGACACTACTGCCAAACTGTACTGCGATATTTCTACTAACACCGTTAGACCTTTTGTCCCAAAAACATTCAGAAGGCAGGTCATCGCTAAATCGCACGACGCAGCTCATCCCGGTGTTAAGGCTACGACACATATGGTTACACAACGTTTTGTTCGGCCAGCAATGAGACGAGTTTGCAAACAGTACGTTTCTACATGTATTACCTGCCAGAGGACCAATGTAAACCGACACAACCGTACGCTGATAGAGCGCGTCGCTGCACCAGAGCACCGATTCCGGCACGCACACATGGACATTATCTGCCCGCTATCACGTTCCGATGGGAACCTGTACTGTTTAACAGTAGTGAAACAAAAATTACGCGATGGCCTGAAGCCATTACCTTGCCAAATATTACAGCAGAAACGGTCTGCAAAGCGTTTGTATCCAATTGGGTAGCGAGATTTGGCGTCCCAGCCATTGGGCAGACAATTCGAATCGGAGCTTTTTCGAAAACTAGCAGCGACACCTGAAGACAATATCCTACCTCCCACAGGCAAATGGGCAAATTGAACGCATGCAACGGCAGTTGAAGGCAGCAATCACCAGCCATGACCTCAACCAGACAAATGCACTCCCCATCGTTCTCCTCGGCATGCGTTCGGAAGGAAAACATGGGCACAACAGCAACGGAACTGACATACGGCACGATACTAAGGCTCTCAGGTGAATTTGTTGAATCTATTAAACAAACCCCCGAGCTAACACCTGAGTATTTACAGCGGATAAAGTCATTTATGAATCAGCTTAAACCTATACATACTTCTAATCATAACCCTAAGTATACTCCATACATACAGCCAAGCATACAGTCTTGCACAGATGTGTTCACCCGCGTTGATAATGTGCGACCATCTCTCACCCCACCATATGATGACTCGTTAAAAGTGGGGTAAAAAAAAGAAGAAGACGTTTGTTATGGAAGTAAGAGGCAGAAACGTTGAAATTTCTTTCGACAGTGTTGGCACGATATCTACCTCGTGCAGATCAGCAGCCGCAATGTTTATCAAAACAACGAGCTTTCAAGGATAACTCCAGTGGCGAATCTAACGGTAGGCGGACTAGGCGGTCGCCTGAGGCCCCGCCGATTTAGGGGCCCCGTAGATTACCATTCTATAGTATGCCGTATGGACAGAGTACTAGCTGACAAGGGCCCTCGGAAAGATGGCCGTTAGGCCCCGATGCTGACGAATCATTTGCCCCCCCCCCCCCCCCTTCAGCAAAAATTTTAGAGCCTGTGACTGATGATCGAAGGGCCCCCCGACGGCATTTCGAGTTTACTGTTCATTCTCCCAACAGCAAGTTTAGTGTCGCTACCCACGCTACCCCAACAGTGTAAGCAGTACAAATGCTGCTACCTGATACGCACACATGTTTAACGAACACAACTATTCGGGTTGGCTCGGTAAAGGTCGGATTTACCCGACGGAGTAGCCGGAACGTAAAGGCGCAGACTTTTTCATGATTTTGTATGACTTCGGCTGTTTTGGACCACACGTGTACCCAAGTAGCAACCGAAGCTTTTTTCTCCCAGTTTCAACCCCCTCATGACCAAAAACTGCCATCGCTCACTATTCCTATCTCATTTCTACATTCTACAACGTTTGTTGCGTTCTCGCTCATCAGGGTGCTAGTCAATTCTCTCTTGCCACACGAAGAGAATTCTCCTGCACACTTCGTGTGTTTGATTCTACCCATCCCTGTTGAACACAAATCATTTTCTTCCATCGCACTCATCTGGGTGTTTGCTCTTTTCCATCCAAGCCAAAGAGCGACTTTAGTGTGCTCTGAACCGTGGACATGAGAGTGTGTGTTTGTGTGTTGCGTGAACTATTTTTCCTGCGTAAAACACTCTCCCGTACTGCACCATTCGCGGTGTTCTTTTTGCTTCATCGGAGGACGAATTTTTATCATCTAATTGTTTCGGTAAGTGTCTAGTGCTATGTGACATTTATTCTAAATAAAACATTGCACTTTATAAATTTCAGATGTGTGCTGCTACCGCTAGCTGTTCTCCAAATCTCTTCAAATTGCGACACTGTGTGCACAGGCGTTCAAAGTTCAATTGATCCTCAAGCACAAAGGTAATTTTGTCACATCTATAAATCAAGTGTAATCTTTTTAACAAAGTGTGTCTATTAATTGCGTATTTTCATCAACAGCCTTCATACAACACCGCGGTCGAGGCGCGTCAAATCTGATGACATCTTTCCTGAACCAAGCAGGCTGAACACGCGCACCACCACGGGCGCCAGCGCGGTGTGAAGAGGGAACAAGAAAAGACAGAATTGGAAACAGTCGCGCCAGGCTTCCAACCACCGTGTGTGTGTATGTAAGTATGTGAGAACACATGTGTGAATCCTCTTTTGGAAATTGCAAAAAGAAGAAAATAAAGAGTGTGAAGCAGCTAGACTGCCGCAACCAAATCAAGAGAGTGAATTCTCATTTCAATCCGAAAAACTGGGAGAGAGTGATGACATGCGAGAGAGAATAAAACTAGAAACACGAGAGAGGGCCACACGAAGCGCTTTCGGGTTTTTTCACCTTCGCGCACATTTTGCTTTATGCGCGCGACTAAGTGAGCCTTGATGAGCGCGATGGCTCCCATACAAAGGCCTGCGGCTTTGCTAGCTGGGTAGGCGCTGGCATTAGGATAAAGTTTGGCTGCGGTCGCGAAACAAGGTCAAGTGCGATCAAGAACCTTCCCTATTGTAGTGTGAGGCACATAGCATAATATTTTTCAGTTGGAGTTGCGTTCGTTATGGTACACGGTGAATTTATATAATTTAATAGGAATTTGTTCACTTTTCGCTGTAACGTTAAGGCTTTGAATCTTTGATCAATAAGATATTTTTTAAGACTTCTTTGACAGTTCTGATTCCTCTCTCGGCCAACCCTTTCGATTGAGGGTGATATGGTGATGATTTCTTTACTTTAACCCCATATGATTCGAGAAACAATGTAGAATTTTCTGAATTAAACGGTAGACCGTTATCCGCTACAACCTCTTCTGCCGTACCAAAATACGTGAAAAATGACTCTGTATGTTCTATTATATTTGACGCTTTTGTTCCTTTCAATATTCTTACATCCATAAACTTTGAAAAACTATCGACAATTATAAGAAAATTTTGATTATCGAAACGGAACAAATCTAAATGTATCCTTTGAAAAGGACGACTGGTTTCTGGCCATTTAGTTTTACCAGCTTATGAACCGGTTGTGTGACTTGACATGTTTCACAGGATTGTACATAGTTTGCAATTTCTTTATCCATGTGCTTTCACCAGACTAACACCCTTGCCTTCATCTTCATTTGAACTATTCTTTCATGATTAAAATTACACAATGCTAAAATGTTTTGCTTAAGCGCAGAAGGAATAATTGTCCTATCATCAAAGTATAATATATCATCTTCGATTGCCAAATGACTGTTGATTTTAAAATATTCTTTTCATAACTTTTTATCATGTCTTAACCACCCATGTTTTACGCATTAATATACTTTTTTCAAAATCTCATCCGTTTTTTTATATTGTTTTATCATTTCTGTATCTATGATTTTTTCTTCTGCATTCAGTTTTTCAGAATCTTTTTCATCAATTTGTGAATCTCGTAACGTTAATCTACTCATTGCATCTGCATTATTCATAAACTTTCCCGGTTTATGTTCGATTTTATACTCATAATTTGCTAAAATAAGAGCCCAACAGTGCAATCTTGATACTGATATTTACGACGTTCCTCTCAACGAACGAAGATTGATGAAGATTTCCTTTATACTACTATTATCTTTGATTAACATGAACCTGATACCGAGTAGATGTTTTTGAAACATTTGTACCCTGAATATTACTGCCAATGCTTCTTTTTGTACTTGCGCGTAATTTTGTTGTGCTGGTATAAGTGTCGATGATGCAAAACAAACTGGTTTTTCAACATTCTCTACCATATGTGATAATACTGCCCTACTCCCTATGGACTTGCACCGACTGCTAAAATAATTGATTTCGACGGATCATATTGTAGCACATCTGCTATACAGAACATATTGTAATACACACTATCAACTATAAACACATTGTAACACACTTTGGAAAGCCAAACCAAACCATTGTAACACATTCATTATAACACATTCAGTAAATCAGATTATACCATAGCACCGCAACCGGAAGAGTTCAGGCCGTCCATTCAAACAAATAACAGACGTGACACATTTATCAAAAACAACCGAAACGCACAACATAAACAGGAACAGTATGTAACCCAAAGCAGGAACAGTATATGCATTAAACCCAAAACAGGAACTTAATGACAAGAACCATCGTTCTTGTCAACAAAAGACAAACGTAACTAGCTGAGTGAAAACAATAACTTTCGAACATAAAAACCTGGAACCAAATGTGTGAAACCCTTAACTTCATTTGAGTATAAATAAAACCAATTCCAAGCGTGGCAAGTCAGATTCGTTCGGACTGTCAAGATAGGACATTACGCTGCCCATAAATCTTCGGCTTCCAACTTATTTCAAGAGTTTAGTTATGTCCCCCTTCCCAAGGCAAGGCTTCTAAACTCTAACGTTTCCAGTAAGGGAACCCCCTTCTGGGTTTCTATGATCGCCTGGACGATCAAGTGTTGAAAAGTCCGTTCGAACGAAGTTTTATTCCACCTTGGCTCATGCCAGCGAAACACTGACCTACCGCGACGGTACTCGAAGTACAGTTGTACGATCACCGCATTACATGGCGACCGTGACCTTAATCTGCAATCGACAGGCAGAAGTGTAAGCAAATTATTTCAAGTGAAATGTGATACGTACAACGGTAACGTAAAGCTTAAGTGTCGTGTGACGAACCAAAAGTATTGTGA
Source organism: Anopheles merus (assembly GCF_017562075.2). NCBI lineage: Eukaryota > Metazoa > Arthropoda > Insecta > Diptera > Culicidae > Anopheles > Anopheles merus. The sequence continues at coordinate 251,677 of NW_024427598.1, read as the reverse complement.
CCATAACCGGCATTCGGCGAAAAGTGAAAAAAAATGTCAAAGGTGCATTTTTTTTACGGAACATTCATCAACGCAGCTGGCGCAAGTAACCCATATGTAAACAAAAGCAATGAAAGAATATGATGAAAGAACAGCTACAAGCAAGTTTCGTACAGTGCAGAATGAAAAATAAAAACATTTAGTGCAGTGTAAGTGCGAAATGAATGTTTAATTGATGAACAAACATTAACCGTACACAGTGTTGTGAGAACCTACCTAAATGTGTAAAAACGTATTAACGCTCATGCGATCGGTTTACCTAGTAGAGTAACCTTGAAATGGGAAACTATAAAAAAAGCTAACAACAACAACCCTAAGCTTTAACAACAACCCAAGTTCAGCACTGTACAGTATAACAATCTATACGATTCTTGGAGCAAGTGATATGGAATGATAAAGTGCAGTGCAAAACAAGCTGTGATCAGTGTGATTGAAAGGAACAACCGTTCCCACCGTGGAAGACGAAAAGAAAAACCGAGCCCACTGCCCAATCTGGATCGGCAGACAAGAATGAACAAGTGTCCCAACCCCGACAAGACATCGAGCGACAACTGATGACTAGTGATGGGTAATCCGGAGCGGAGTCATGGATCAACTCCGACTCCGGTGCGCAAAATATGACTCCGACTCCGGATCACAACCGGAATAAACTCCGGATCAGTCCGGATCACTCCGGATCACTCCGGATCACTCCGGATCACTCCAGATCACTCCGGATCAATCTGGATTACTCCGGATCAGTTGAAATGAGTCCGGATCAGTCCGGATCAGTTTGGATCAGTCCGAATGAGTCCGGGTCACTCTGAATCACTTCGGATCAGTCCGGATCAGTCCGAATGAGTCTGAATGTCTGCGAACAGACGGCGTCCACGGGCCTGCCCACGCCCGAATGCACAGCCGATGGCATACGATTCTATCTTCACCATTAACATGAGATGGACAGAGCTTATACCGCGAACGTACCCAAAAGGTATGCATGCTTCACTCATCAGGATCTAAAGGCAAGGACAAGCTAAAGAGACAAAAAAATTACGCGGCTACACATGTCATCTAGACTGATCCGGAGTGATCCGGAGTGATCCGGTGTGATCCGGAGTAATCTGGAGTGACTGATCCGGACTCGGAGTCGATGAGTCCGGAGGTTTGCTCGTGCGCACCCCCTCAACACCCCCCCCCCCCGTTAAAACAGTCCGGAGTAACTCCGAGTCCGACTCCGAGGGGTACCGGAGTCGGATTGATCCGACTCCGGTAAAAAATCGTATTTACCCATCACTACTGATGACATCGTGGAAATTCACACCAAGCACCGATTAAACTGGAAGCACCGGTATAAATACAGCGTAGAATCAGCAGCAACAAAATGCACGTCGCATATTCCATTAAGGTACTGTAACTTTAAAATATGGTCAAATGGGTTTTTAAAGCTAGGAAATAGGAAATAGGAAGTAATTGTAAACAATATGAAAAGGAATGATTACTACAAAGCGATAAAATCGAAATTTTGAAATATATATTTAAAAAAATACAGGATCCTAATCAAAGAACTTGTACAAGAACACAACTAAGAATTAAAGCTGAAGAAACATTTAAAGAAATTCAAAATGACATCGAAAAAAATAGATACAAATATACTTTTAACAAACTATTAGAATTTAGCAAAATTTCTAATGCATCAATACAAAATATCATTGCTATGAGCACATCAAAAACCAACGACGATTCACGTAACAAGTCATCTGATTTTTCTACAAATAGCTCAGAAGATAAAAATATCAATTTAACACTGTTAACAACCAGTAGATTATCATTTAAACTCTTATCTCAGATCATATTTGTCTTACTAAAGCTGCATAAAAAATCAAAAATGGCCCCGTTCAATCTTAAGGATGCTTCGGCAATAGTGCCATTATTTAATGGTTCAGCGGATCAAGTTAAATCCTTTCTTAGAGCAATACATTTTGCAAAAAAAAAATTTCCCGGCAGATCAGGAGGAAACATTAATCGAATTCATATACACAAGATTATCAGGAAAGGCCGAAACAGGAATAAAACCAAATTTAACCACGGTAGAAGAAGTGGCGGAAGATATCAAATCGCGATGTGAGGAGAAAATAGAGCCAAGCAAGATCATTGCTAACATGAAGGCATTAAAAACAAAGGATACCAAGTCATTATGTAACGAAATAGAAGAGCTCACAGAGAAATTGAAGGTACTTTATTTACAAAAGAAAATACCAACAGATGTGGCAAGTGAATTGGCAGTAAGAGAGGGTATAGACACATTAATCGAAAAGGTATCAAGTACAGAAGCAAAAACAGCTCTTATTGTAGGCAAATTTGCTACAATAAACGAAGCGACTAAAATAGTGAACGAATATGAATCTAGGCAGGATAAAGCACACATATTGGCTTATCAAGGTTCAATTAACAATAGAAATAATAATCGAGGATATCAGAATAGGAACAATCAAAACAACTATGGTCCAAATCCAAACCAACCTTACAGAAACTACTATAATAACAGAAATAATAATAGCTTCAATAATCGAAATAAAAACAATAGCAACTACAACAACAATCAGCGAAATAATATTCGCTATAACAACAGATTTATTCAGGGATACAATAATGAAAGATACAACTCCAACTTCAATGGTAATCAGAACAGACCAAACAAAAACCTAAGGGCAATAACAAATGGAGAAACAGGGCAACAACAACGAAACATATACCATACTACAGCTCAGATACAGGAAGTGGAGGAAAACAATTTTTTAGACCAACAGGAGTCAACTCAAAGCCTAGACCAATTTACTCATTAGAGCTAAATGGAGTTGATTATATAAAGATTAGATTGAGCATTGCAAATAATGAAACATTAATATTACTAGTTGATACAGGAGCATTAATTTCTTTATTTAAAGCAAGCAAGTTGAAGAAAAATCATGGCCCAATACGTTCAGACTCAATATCATTAACAGGGATATCTAACACACCAATTTATTCAAAAGGAAGTACAACATGCACTATATATTTCAACAATCTAGAATTGGAACACGATTTTGTATTAGTTCCAGATGAATTCAACATAGGAGAAGATGGTATATTAGGCAGAGACTTTTACAAACTATACAGATGTTCAATTAATTATCATTTGGAAATGCTTACATTCACGTGTCAGGGAGAAGAAATTCAGCATAACATTGAAGAAGATAATAGAAAAGGATTTATTTTGTCAGAAGTGTAGTGGTACGTAAAGTATATCTTTCAAACATTACAGAGGATACTATAGTCTTCGCACAAGAAATTCAACCAGGAGTATTCTCTGGTAGCACTATTATTTCAAAGGATAATCAGTTAATTAAATTCATCAATACAAGGCAGAGAAATATTTACATAACAAACGAAGAATTTAAACCCATTACAGAACCATTAGCAAATTATGAAGTGAAACAAGTGAATAACAAAGTAGGAGAAATTAATAATGATAGATTGCAAAAACTATTACAAAAAAATAAAGTAGATAAAATCCCCACTACGGAAATTTATAATTTGAAGAAAATCGTAACTGAATATAACGATATATTTTACGTAGAGGATAATCCAATCACTACAAATAACTTTTACCCTCAGAAAATTGAATTAAAGGATAATATTCCTACGTATATACCGAATTATAAACAAATATACTCACAGGCTGATAAAATACAAAATCAGGTAGACAAAATGCTTAAGAATGACATAATTGAACACTCAGTCTCCCCATATAACTCACCTATATTATTGGTTCCAAAGAAATCAACGGATGATAATAAAAAATGGAGACTTGTAGTAGATTTCAGACAGCTAAACAAAAAGGTTATACCAGATAAATTTCCATTACCAAGAATAGATACAATATTAGATCAGCTAGGGAGAGCAAAATATTTTAGCACCCTTGATCTCATGTCAGGATTCCATCAAATACCGTTAGAAAATGATTCAAGAAAATTTACAGCTTTTTCAACCGGATCAGGGCATTACCAATTTAAACGTATGCCGTTCGGTTTAAACATTAGCCCCAACAGCTTTCAACGCATGATGGCTATCGCTATGGCAGGGTTAACTCCTGAGCTAGCATTTGTATATATAGACGATATAATCGTTACTGGCTGCAGTGCACGGCAGCACATCGGTAACATAGTTAAAGTTTTTGATAGGTTAAGGTCTTACAATTTAAAATTAAATCCAGAAAAATGTTCATTTTTCAAAACAGAAGTTACTTATTTAGATCATAAAATAACAGATAAGGGTATATACCCAGACGATTCTAAGTTTGAAACAATTAGAAACTTCCCTATACCTAAAAATGGAGATGAAGTACGAAGATTTGTTGCATTTTGTAATTATTATCGTAAATTTGTACAGAATTTTGCGAAAATTGCTAAACCTTTAAATAACCTAATTAAGAAAAATGTCAAGTTTATTTGGACAGATGAATGCCAAAAAGCATTTAATAGTTTAAAAGAAAGCCTTTTGTCTCCAGCAGTCTTGAAGTATCCGGATTTTACTAAAGAATTCATACTAACAACTGATGCTTCAGATGCAGCATGTGGAGCAGTTCTTTCTCAAATCACAGATGGAAAAGATCACCCAATCGCGTATGCAAGCAAAAGCTTCACGCAAAGAGAAAAGAATAAGCCTATCATAGAAAAGGAACTTACAGCAATTCACTGGGCAATCAATTATTTCAAACCATATCTATACGGCAGAAAATTCACCGTGAAAACAGTTCATAGACCATTAGTATATCTTTTTGGTATGAAAACCCCAACATCTAAACTAACAAGAATGAGACTAGATTTAGAAGAATTTGATTTTAAAATAGAATTTTTAGCAGGTAAAACCAACGTAGTAAAAGATGCTTTATCCAGAATTATAACTAATTCTGATGAGCTTAAAGCATCAATTCCTAAAAATAAATCAGATATATCAAATCCTATTTTAATGGTAAATACTAGAGCTATGATAAAGAAAAACAACGTTGTAGAAAACAAAGAAAACAAAACGAAAAAAGAAGAAATAATAGAAGAATATAATCCAACACTCATGTATGAAACAGACAGGCCATCTGATACAACTAAAATGTTCAAAATGAAATCAAATATTAATGAAAAAGATGAATTTATTGAGCTCGTGATATACAATCACAATTATTATAAAGCGCTGGGAAAATTTAAAATACCCATAACTTCTGCGAAGCAAAGTCAAACACTAGAGTTTGTACTGCATGAATCATGCCTAATCGCTAGAAAGTATCACAAGAATTTAGCAATTGCATCGAATGACAGATTATTCGAATTTTACTCAATGTCGACCATAAAAGAAATAATTAACAAAATGATAACAGACGTTCACATCGTGGTATTTACACCACCTAGACTGGTAGAAGATACAGAAGAACAGATCAAAATAATGTCCAATTTCCACACAACACCATCAGGAGGTCATATAGGACAATTCAAGCTGTATAGTAAGATAAAGGATAAACTAAAATGGAAAAATATGAAAGCGGATATCATCAAGTATGTAAAAAGTTGTAAAGCATGCGCAACTAATAAGATCCTAAAACATACTAAAGAGAAAACTGTTGTGACGACAACACCCTCTAACCTTTTAACATCATAACGATTGATACCGTAGGCCCTTTACCAAAAACAGCAAATAATTATCGATACGCATTTACGATCCAATGCGAATTATCGAAATATATCGTAATCATCCCGATTCAAAACAAAGAAGCAAATACCATAGCCAAAGCATTAGTAGAAAATTGTATTCTTACATTTGGAAACTTTTTAGAAATGAGATCAGATCAAGGACTTGAATATAACAATGAAATTTTGGCACAAATATCAAAAATATTACAAATCAAACAAACATTTGCAGCAGCATGTCATCCACAAACAATAGGATCTTTAGAGCGAATCCATAGAAGTTTAAATGAATATTTACGAAGTTACACCAATGAGCATCATGATGACTGGGATCAATGGACTAAATTTTACGAATTCGTTTATAACACATCAGTACATAGCACAACTAATTTCACAACTTTCGAATTAATATTTGGCAGACAAGCTAATTTACCACAAGAATTATATAAAACAAAAGTAGAGCCATTATACAATATAGAACAATACTACAATGAAATGAAGTTTAAATTACAAAAATGACATGAAATTGCAAAACAAAAACTTATTCAATCAAAATTACAACGTCAAGCAAAATTGAATGAAAATGTAAACAAATTAAACATACAAATAGGAGATTATGTCTATTTAACAAACGAAAATAGAAGGAAATTAGATCCAGCTTATATAGGACCATTTACTGTCGTAGAAATTACAAATACGAACTGCGTTATAAAACACAATCACACAGGAAAAATCACAACAGTGCATAAAAACAGATTAAAACATTTTTAGTGAATAATGCACTCTTTCGTATAAACTCAATCGTACATTATTCAAAAAGGGTGGAGGTGTAGCATATCTGCTATACAGAACATATTGTAATACACACTATCAGCTATAGACACATTGTAACACACTTTGGAAAGCCAAACCACTCCATTGTAACACATTCTCATTATAACACATTCAGTAAATCAGATCATACCATAGCACCGCAACCGGAAGAGTTCAGGCCGTCCATTCAAACAAATAACAGATGCGACACACTTATCAAAAACAACCGAAACGCACAACATAAGCAGGCACAGTATGTAACCCAAAGCAGGAACAGTATATACATTAAACCCAAAATAGGAACTTAGTGACCATCGTTCTTGTCAACAAAAGACAAACGTAACTAGCTGAGTGAAAACAATAACTTTCCAACATAAAACCCAAACCAAATCCAAATGTGCAAAACCCTTAACTTCTAGGGTATAAATAAATAGTATAAATAAAACCAATTCCGACCATGGCAAGTCAGATTCGTTCAGACTGTCAGGACAGAACTATGCCCATCCAACATCTATCGACAACTTATTTCAAGAGTTTAGTTATGTCCCCCTTCCCAAGGTAAGGCTTCTAATCTCCAACGTTTCCAGTAAGGGAACCCCCTTCTGGGTTTCTATGATCGCCTGGACGATCAAGTGTTGAAAAGTCCGTTCGAACGAAGTTTTATTCCGCCTCGGCTCATGCCAGCGAAACACTGACCTACCGCGACGGTACTCGAAGTACAGTTGTACGATCATCGCATTACAATATGATTCTAATATGTTATTTCCCGCAAGTATTTTTTTTTTGTTTTTCTCAAAGGCTATCTGACATTCTTTTGACCATTTGAATGTTGTTTCCTTTCGCAATAACTTGTACAAAGGACTCAATTCTGACGAAATGTTAGGAAGGAAACGACTGTAGTAATTTAGCATTCCTAAATATGATTGCAACTGTAACACATTTTCCAGACTTGGAGCTTTTATTATAGCATCGACTTTTGATTTGTTTGGACGTATACCATTTGACGTTATAGTATATCCTAAATAGTCCATCTCACTTTGAAGAAATTTTGACTTTTTGGCGTTAATTTTAACGTTATGTTTTTCAAGCTTATTTACTACCTAATACAGATTATTTTATATTTTTCTTCATCTCTACCTCCAATGATTATATCATCCATGTACGCAAAACCGTTTGTATTCATGAGAATTTGATCGACTTTTGCTTAAAAAATAGCTGTTGCGGAATGCACTCCAAATGGCATTCTCGTATATTTATAAAGACCTTTATGTGTGTTGATTGTGTAAATATTTTGTGACGACTCTGACAATTTAACTTGAAGCTAAGCTCCTGTCAAATCCATTCTGCAGAACAATTTCCAGTTCGAATTTTTGCCAAAATATCCTCTATTCTTGGTAAAGGATAGTGTTCTACCGTTAGGTATTTATTTATGGTAGCTTTACCATCTAGACAAATACGCACTGATCCATCGCTTTTACGCACTACAACTATTGGACTTGCCCATGACGCAGAACGTGTTCGTGTCAGTATCTTCTTTGGCACAACAACTGATGTCGGTCAAGGCCTGCCTGTACCCTCTAGTGAGAAGTGAGCTTGGCTTTCAGTCACTTATTGTTACCATAGCAGGATAGTCAGTCCTACGTATGGGGGCACGGTCTATTCGGGACTTGAACCCATGACGGGCATGTTGTGACGTCGTACGAGTTGACGACTGTACCACCAGACCGGCCCAGTATATCTACCAGACGACCGTTGGTGTCAGTATATGTACCTTCTTTAACCAACTCTTCAAAATTTCGCTCGACTTTTTCCGTTAATGTAAATGGGACCGCATATGCCTTATGAAAAATGGGTGACGCATTTTCCTCCAACACTAAGTTTGCCTCAAACTCTTCTCAGTCGTGTGTTGATCGTGGTCCAGTTCAGACGTGTCCGTACTACGCTCCCTACCTTGAAAAAAAAAAATACGCCAACAGCCGCAATACCGTGTGTGTGAGAAAAGAGTGTGCAGGGACTTTCCATGAATCGGTTTCAGCACGGCGACTGATACAAACGTGTGTGAACGTGTTTTTCAGGGTTGACTGTCTCTCTCCCCATTTCTAGGAAAAAACGAACAGCTGGTGCTTAGTGCAGAGATGATGGGGCCCCCCGCCCCTCCAAGGGAATCTTTTCCCATTGAAAATAAAAACCCGTTAATGCCGATATGGATGGACCATACTGATAATTCTGGCATACTGAAATATTTGGTCATGAGTCTAGTAGAAGCTAAAACCTTCTCAAATAACACTTTTATAATTAGAAAAAGTAGCGAAAACATGATTGGAAATTTCCTACCGGTAATCAAAATAGAAAACGGCTCAAAAGTACTGATAAAACCCGCTCCGCAAAACAGTTTGAAAAAATACAAAAAATTACACAACTTATTGATGGCACCAAAGTCTCAATAGTACCGCACGCAACGATGAATTCGGTTCTTAGTTAGTTAGTTAGTTAGTTAATTTATTTCCATATTTATAAGTTGTTCATACATATGCGGCGTTATATTATACTATAATGGGCCCGAAATAAGCTTCTCTCCTCATTGTTTTGATTGCTTCAGGTAGCTCTAGGCTGATTTTACACTGCATTGTATAGCTTATACAGTCATAAACAAGAAATTATAGGGAAAAAGTGCTTTGGAAAAAAACCCTAATGTGAATGAAGAAATTAACCTGATACTATTCTAATCTTAATAATAAATCTTACATACTAAGCTACCTAGTAATATTTACAACCTAAATTAGATTTATAACTTCAATCTAACTGGGTAAGTGCATAATTCTCTCGGAACTGGATGTGTGCTAAATGAGCATTTTACGTTATATGTAGATTTTAACAATAATAATTTACAGGATATTGTAGATATATTACAATCTATGTGCAATTGAGCTGTTCTGTACCTAGGGGGGACTTTAAGTATTGCTTTAAGACATTTGTTTTGTATTCTTTGAAGTGTCAACTTATGACAATCCGCACAATTGGACCATACTGGTGATGCGTAAGTTATATTTGGGAGTATTAATGCTTTGTACAATAATAACTTATTTTTGAAATTAAGTTTTGATTTCCTATTGAGGAAACAATACAGAGTTCTAAAAATGTTCTCGCATTTAACACTCAGCTTGTTTATGTGAGTTTTAAATGTCAGTCGTTTGTCTAAATATACTCCCAAATATTTTATAGAATCCTTCCAACCAATTGGATTACTGTTGATCATGAGTCTAGAATTTGGTAGCTTACGCTGGCTAGTGTTTCGCGTGAAAAATATAGCTTCGGTTTTCGTTTCGTTTAACTTTAACTTCCATTTTTTGCAGTATCGCGCATACTTCTTTAGGCCAATGTCAAGATTTTTAATTATAGTTTTTGGATTTTTAGCGGTAGAGGACAATGCAAAATCATCTGCATATAAGTATTGCTCGCAGTTGTGCATTATTGGAATATCTGATATGTATATGCTAAATAATAATGGTGACAGTGTGCTACCTTGGGGTACACCTGCCAACGGTGTGTATGGGTTCGATGTGGAATTTGCTACGTGAATATTGTTCTGCCGGTTAGATATAAATGATTGTATTATATTGATTAGATATCTTGGAAAGTTAAATCTTATGAGTTTGTAAATTAGCCCTTCATGCCATATAGAATCGAATGCTTTCTCAGAATCAAGCAGTACCACTCCGGTTGATTTTTTGTTTAGTCTATTGTGTATGATGTTTTTGGTCATTCTATGGACTTGATGTGTGGTGGAAAAAGAGGGACGGAAACCAAACTGGTTGTTGGGAATTATATTGTTGCTATAAGAGTGGGCAGCTAATCTTTTTTCTACCAGTTTTTTGAATATTTTTCCCATACAACTGAGAAGGCTAATTGGTCTGTAGTTCTCTGGAACGCTATGATCTTTACCCAGTTTTGGAATAGCAATAACTTTAGCTATTTTCCAAGTTTTTGGAAAATAACCAAGTTTCAGACAACCATTAAATATAACGTTAAGATATATTATGGCTTTCCTGGGTAACCTTTTGATTGCATTATTATTTACCTGGTCATGTCCTGTAGATTTTTTTTGTTTTTAGTCGTCATAAGATTATAGCAATGTCTTGGTTTGATTAATTCAAAATTATTTTGTGTTATCTGATCGATATCATTGCGGAAACTCCTATTTTTTCCTTTACTTGACGATCAACAGTACTTTTATAATTTGTTGTTAAAGTGTGGGCTGATTCAAATACTTTTTTTAACACATCACATTTTTCGGTAGCCGTGATAAGGTTTTGATTATCTTTTTTCAAAATAGGGATAGAGTTTTGCTTATTTTTAATTATTCTGACAAAAGTCCAAAGTTTGCCATTGTGTTTTTTTTGTTCATTGATTCCAGATTTTTGGACCACGAATTGTTGCGTAATTCAGATAACTTTAAATCGGTTAGATTTTTAAGGAAATAGTAAGAGTTTTTCAATATATTGCTAAGCCTATGTCTTTGCCATCTCTTTCTATATGTGTTTCTAAGTTTTATTAGAGAAATAATGTTCGGAGGGATAATTAAGTTGTATTTTCCTGGGTTAATTACCGGAACTGCCATGTCGTGCGCTGTTACTGTTACAGATGTTAGTTTTTCAATCATACTGTCGATTTGTTGATGATTATGAATATCACTGAGGGATAATTCAGTTGGGTTTATCCTATTATTAATGCATTGCTTGAATTCGTTCCAATTGGCTTTGCTATAATCATACACGACTCTATCAGGTTTGACATTGGCTTTTTCTTTTACTACACTAAAAGAAACTGGTAAATGATCTGATGAAAAGTTTGTAGAAGTCTTTAGTGTTGAAAGAGAGCTATTGTAATTGGTGAGAGTGATGTCTATTGTTGAAGGGTTTCGTTTTGAATCGGCAGGGTAGTGTGTGGGAGTGTCTGGAAAGCAGATAGTAAACTGACCTTTTTGTAATTCTTCAAATAAGCATTTACCCGAAGAATTTATAGACGCGCAATTCCACATTGAATGGCGAGCGTTGAGGTCACCACATATTATAAAATTATTCCTTATTTTGGTAAGTTTTCTAATATCATTTTTAAATTTACTAATAATTGAATTCGATCCAGGGTGATATGCAGCTACGATCGATAATGCGCCTTTGGAAGTTGTTAATTGAATACCTATGGCTTCTATTATTTCCAGTGCAAATGATCTCATTGGGCTATAAGCGATGTTGTGCTTGATTAGAATTAAAATCCCCCCTTTGGTACCTGACAGTCGATCTAGTCTTAAACTATTGTAATTATTAATGTTTTGGGTCACTGAAAGCCAACCCCACAAGTGTGTTGGCAGGCCTTGACCGGCATCGGTTGTTGAGCCAAAGAAAAAAAAAAAAAAAATATTAATGTTAAATCTTAGTTCTGGCTTTAGAAAGGTTTCTACTATAATCATTATGTCTGTATTTTGTTTCTTTAAGAAATGCTCTAATTCTATTTTTTTATTGGAAACACCGTTTGCATTCCAGTATGTAATTATTAATTCGTCTTGTGTATTCATTAGTTCGCAAAACAAAACTTGCTTACTACTTCGAAAATTGCGGTAATTTGTTGCTCTTTGGATTTGCACGAGCATAGCTTACAAAAAACTTCTCGTACAATAACTGTAAGTTCAGCGCTGTTGATTAGATCATCCCCGTTTTGATTTGGTCTATTATTATCTTTCTGGGTTGGAATTGTTCTATGGTAGGAAGGGTTTGGCGGAAGAGTGGGAAACGCATTACCCTCAAATATGAAATCCCTGGCTACTGGTAGTTTTGGGGTATCTTTTATTGGTTTTGTTGGCCTTTTAGGGCAGCCCCAAAAATTTGCAGGGTGATTACCCTCACAGTTTGCGCACTTCAGCTTATGGCTAGGAAGTTGCCCGTTCTCACTGGATGACGATGCTGACAACGGACATATTTTAGATTCGTGCTTACCTGCACATTTAATACAGGTGGCGGGATGATGACAATTAGCGGCTCCCTGACCATATGATTGACATCTTTTGCACTGCATTGGCCCTTGTTTGTTAGAGTAGAAGTTCCACCTTACTCTACAATGATCTAGTGCACTAATACAGCGCAGTTTGGAGAGGTCAACGCTTCCCTTAGCGAAGTGTAGAAGGTAAGTTGCATGTTCATCGTATTTTTTGTTGCGGATTGCCAGCTTCTTCACCGCAACTGGTTTGATATCCTCTTCATCAAGTATTTTGATGAGATCATCTGTAGGCATATCGTAAAGCCCGCTCAACACTACTTTAGTGGTACGATCTTCGATCAGCTGATAAGTGTGAAAGTTCACGTTGGTGTTTGAAAGGTGTTTGACCACGGCTCGAAAATCCTCAGCTGTGTTTGTGTACACGATGATGCCTTCATTTGCTATTTTGGTGTCGTACCTTACTACACCTGCTGCGATGATTTTGCGGTGCACTTCACCTCTTGATTTGCACGCGATTTTTATTGGTGGTATACGTTCTTTACTACTATTCGAAATAGGTTTCGTAGTGTTAGTGTCCATCGGATGCTTATCCTTGTTGTTATCTAGTATTGCGTACGCATTAGGCGACACAAATTTGACCTGCTCTGAACTGAGTTGTTCGAGGCGATGGAAAGTAGATAACGGGATCTTCACACTCCGTTGTTTCGACTTTACCTTGCCACAGCCCATGGTGTAAGGCCGGGCGGTTATTAATGTGTTGGTTATAGGCTTCACTTTGAGTGGCGTTAGCTGTGTTTGTATTCTCTTCGCTGTTGGAGACTCGTGATTAAACGTCTGTACTCGACGGAGTCTGAGAGAGAACTGTGATGAATTCGGTTCAATGTGTAATCTATGCTCCGGAATTTCCCGGAATTCCCGATAGCGATAGCCTTGCAATCTTGGTTGGTAAGTTCAGCGATGGTGCGAGACAGGTTTTCAATAATTATGCCTTTATCGTCACTATTGTTGTTCGTGAAAGCTTGTGCAAAATTTAATCTATTTTAAACTGAGCTTGTTGTTTGACGCACCATACGTGCCTCTTTGTGGGTGAGATTATTGTCTACTCGATACTTGATTACAGTATGAGATTACAAATGGAAGAAATGCCAAAAAAAAAATAAATAAACAAAGCTGACAATAAACAGCCACAAACTCAAAATCAAGAAGAAACCAATGACACTGACACTACTACAACAGAAAAAGAAACTGAATCAGCTTCATCATCTAAATGCAAACGACAACGCAACAACAAAAAAAGAGCTCAGAAGAAGAAAAAGCATTTCCCCCAAAATACATCTCCAATCTACAACTCCACCACCAAATCATCACACTACCACACCCACGCATGCCGTCCCACCTAAACCGCCCTCACGCTTGCTACCGGAATGCAATATAGATTCATCTTAAGTTTGCCATGAAAAAGAACATTACCGCTGTTTTGTATCTCTACGACCTTTTTATTAAAGCCAACAAAAACAATTTTCCCCTCTCTTCCTCTTCGCATATCATAGAAATTCTAACAATTACCAAACATGTTTCGCTTTCCCATGGCATATAAGAGGTCTTATCACAAATTCAAACGAGCTTGCTATATTAATAAACAAAAACAACCCATTAATTATTGCTCTCCAAGAAACTACAAAAAATATTCCTCCGAACACCTGCCCGTTTAAAAACTACACATAGTACCCTAGTACAACTACTGATGACAATCTAAATAGCTCACTCATTGGCATAAAAAAAAAAACATTCCATCAGAATATTTACAAATCAGCTCACAATTTCCAACAGTAAGCATTACAATCAAAGCTTCCATTGAATGCTCTATAGTTTCCCTATACATTCCTTTCAAAAACATAAATGACGCAAACAATTTAGAAGATATAACAGGACTACTCTCACAACTCTCTTCTCCAGTAATACTACTAGGGGAACTCAACGCAAGCATTATTCATGGGACAATAAATTCAACTCGAACAGAGGCAATATTTTACAAGAAGTGTTCTACCATCACAATATCACTCCTATACCAAACTCAAAAATAACAAGACTGTGCCCTAGCAGAGGAACTGGAAACACCTTGGACCACTGTGTTTGGCCTTGCTCTATGCTCTTTAATTTTAACCTGGAAATAGTTCCGGATGGCCACGGAAGCGATCATTTTCCAATCCTAATTTATTCCGATATGCATGTGCATAATCCACCAACAAAAACTAGATGGAAATTAGAGGAAACTGACTGGGATCTATTCCAGATGAAGCTTACCCAACTAATCCCTCAAGGATACACACCAAATACAGAACAACTACAGCAGTTCATCCTAACAGCTGCCCACCCATAGCTGCCCATAGTATCCCTCAAACAAAAGGAAAGCCAAGCAAACGAAATGCTCCATGGTGGAACAAAACTGTAGCTTCTTTAATAAAGAAAAGGAAGAAACTACTTCACGCTCTACATAAAACCAGCAAAATCAAAGACAACTTAAGTACTCCTATTCTAGCGGAAGAATACCGCGAAGCAAACAGATTAGCTAAAGAAGGGATACGGAAGGCAAAAAAGGACCGCTGGGATACCTTTTTGGACGAAATTAACTTTCATACAGACAGCCGGAAAATGTGGAGTAACATCTCGGCTCTATGTGGAAAGCTAAAGCTTACATCCTGCTCTATTATACTGCAAGAAAATTCCTCTTTCCTTACTAATGCTAAAATGTTGCGCAAACTTTAGCAATCACTTTTATGAAAGCTCTGCATCATCTAATTATTCCCCATCTTTCATCTCTCATAAAAATTCCTCCGAAGCCAAACCGATAGCTTTCCGAAACCTTAATCATCTCCAATACAATCAAGACTTCTCAATGCCTGATCTGGAATGTTGTCTAAAGAGATGCTCAGGAAAATCTGCTGGCCCGGACAATATACCATACCCTTTTTTGCAAAATCTCCCATACACATGTAAAAAAACACTCCTCCACTTGTACAACAGAATATGGAACGAGGGTAAAATACCCGAAGACTAGAAACTGAGCATCACCATTCTCCTACTGAAACCAGGAAAGGATCCAACCGACCAAAACAGCTATCGACCTATTTCATTACTAAACTGCATCAGTAAAGTCCTTGAGCGAATGATAAACAGGCGTTTAATGCATGAGTTGGAATCAAGAAAACTCTTGATTCACGCTTTCAGGACTGGTAGAGGTACTGAAAGATACTTCGCTGCACTGGAAGGTTTTCTGATCGCAGCTCAAGAGAAAAAACAGGTGACAAACTGTGCAGTTATTGATCTATCAAAAGCGTTTGATCGCACTTGGAGATGGTCTATTCTTCAACATCTCAAAAAATGGAGTTTTGGGGGGCGCCTCACAACGTTCATCCAAGACTTCCTCAATGATAGGTTCTTCCAATTTAGGGTTGGAAGTACAGTCTCAAATTTCAAGTTGATGGAAAATGGTGTACCACAAGGTGCCATCCTCTCGCCAACGCTTTTTCTGGTTAGCATAGAATCCTTACTCCACTGTATTCCCAAATATACCTAAATATTCATATACGCTGACGACATAATCCTTGCCACTTCCTCAGGCTGCTGCAGAACAGCAAAAAAACATATTACAGAGTGCATGAGAAGCATCAACCAGTGGAAAAAACGTTCCGGACACGATTTAAATCTAAACAAGTGCCACGTACTACACATTTCACGTCCATCAAACAGCAATTGGACAAAAATTCCAAACACTCCGATATAGATTAACAAAACAAAAATTCCATTCGTTAATTCAGCCAGAATTTTGGGTATAACAATTGATAACCGTCTAACTTTTGCAAAACATTGCTCAAATGTCAAAATACAATGTAAAAATAAACTTAACTTACTCCGCATGATTTCCTGTAGCTCTTCCCACCCCTCTTGTTCCACCATGCTTAAAATCATCAAATCCTGGCTTCTTCCAAAAATATTCTATGGTATTGAACTAGCATCCTTACAAAAGTCGCGTTTTATCAAAGTTTTAGGACCAATTTACCATACAGCTCTGAGATATGCTACCGGAGCTTTTAAATCAAGTCTGATTGAATCGATCATATGCGAAAGCGGACAGCTTCCATTCGATCACCTAACAACACTAAACATGACAGCTATCGCTGCAAGACTACAGGAGAAATATATGCCAATGTTCAGCTTTATTAACAGAGCACATGAAGAATTTTTATATCTTACAAACTATCATCTTCCAAACGTCATTAAACAACCTCGTCACGGGTCTCGACCATGGTACCAACCACAACCAATAATTGATTGGAATATGGAAAATCTACACAAGCAAGAACCTAACAGGACAATAGTTCAACAACATTTCAATGTGCTGGTCAACACAAAATATTCAATTTATCACCATATCTATATAGACGGATCCGTTAAAGATAACGATGCCGGTTGTGGTATAACATCAGCCACCAGTAATTGTGCCATAAAATTACCTAACCATACCAGCATCTTCTCTGCTGAAGCTATAGCAATACTCATAGCTATTGAAGATCTCAGCACTGAAAAACCCAACGCGATTTGCACAGATAGCGCCAGCGTACTTCGATCATTATAAGCAGGAGCATCACACGACCCACACATACAGCGCATAGAAGAACTACTCGAAACATTTAAAGTAGATTTCTGTTGAGTACCTAGCCATATGGGCATACCTGGAAACGAAAAAGCAGACCTTCTTGCTAACAAGGGAAGAGTCGAATTGACTAAACAAGATGACGAATTATCTAAAAAAGACCTAATCAGACTCAGCAAAAACATCGTTTCTTCGTTATGCCAAAAAATTTGGCACACAACATACAGAATACTCCTCAGTAGTTTGGTGCCCATCGTCGTCGTTATGGTCGAATGAGATTGAGTCAGTGCAGAAAAAATCACCATTTGGTCTTACGGTTCACACCCTGGCGTAACGTAGCAGCGAGACCTAGTTATCATGCCCGGTGTTTAATTTTTGGACTTGAATCTCTCGCTACTCGTCGCGAAACGGCGCAAATCTTGTACATGAAAAAAATCATCCTCGGAGAGATAGATTCACCGGACCTTTTAGCTAGAGTTAATTTCCACGTACCTGCTCGTATTTTAAGAAACTTTAGGCTACTAAGAATTGACCAAACTAGACGTGCATAAAGCGATAATGAACCTTTGACGGCGATGGCTATCCGATTTTATGCACATTATGACTCTTTTGACTGGAATTCTCTTAGTTAACCTGTTTTTCTTGCTGTGATACTCTTTGTTATTTATTTTGTGCTGATGTTACATTGTACCATGATGCTTTATGTTATTATAAGTTTAGTTTATGAGATCAGTGATAAGGTCAATGATGGCCAATCACTTAACATTTACAAATAAACAAATAAACAAATAAACAACATCAAGTCGGACTCTACGCCAAATCAAAACATCCACAAACGATTGGCCACATACAGACTCTAGAAAAGACCAAAAAAATTTGTCTAGACTGCGGATAGGTCACACACTTCTCACCAACAGCTATTTAATGGAAAAGAGCAGTCCCCCACTATGCAGTTATTGCGGTTGTAATGAGCTCGGAAGATAGTCACAGTCGCCATGTAATGGGTTTGAAGATTGTTAGTTACTATCGCCATGTAATGCGATGATCGTACAACTGTACTTCAAGTACCGTCGCGGTAGGTCAGTTTTTACTGACATGAGCCGAGGTGGGAAGGGGGACATAACTAAACTCTTTAAATGAGAAGTCGATAGATGTTGGATGGGCATAGTCCTATCCTGACAGTCCGAAAGAATCTGACCCGTCACGGTCGGAATTGGTTTTATTTATACTAAATGGGTTTCGTACATTTGGTTTTGGAATGTGTTTTTGTCCTAATTAAAGGTTAGTGATATGAGGTGCAATTTATACATTGTTTCGGAGTGAGGTGTCTGTCATTATCTGCCTATGCTGCGCTTTTAGTTTTGTTACGAAGGTTCTGGAAAGTATAAACTGTTCTAGCCAAAGAACGGGTGCGTTCGTTGATCTTTGCCTACACTGCGCTTTTAGCAATAAGTTGCTATGCGTTCTCTGTCTGCTGCAGTAACGATTGAATTGCTTATGTTGCGCGTTTCGGTTGTTTTCGATAAATGTGTCTCAATTTTTTTTTCTATGGACGGTATGGTCTGGGTATGTTGCTATAGTGTAGATTGATTTGCTGATGTAATATAATGAATGTGTTGCAATAGTGTGATTTGGCTTTCCATAGTGTGTTACAATGTCTCTATAGCTGATTGTGTGGTTTATAATAAGTTCCGTTTAGCAGATATGCTACACGGTGTCTCCATTGCCATCAGTCACCTTTTGGTTGAATGCCGTGGTTACGAACATAAACGCATAGAATACAACATCTCAAACAACATTGGTGATGCTCTATCTTATAACAAACTCCATCAAAAGAACCTCCTCAAATTTCTGAAAGACACAGACCTATAAACAAAATATAATCAAATCAACCAAACTCCACACCAAAAATCTACCTGCAAAGAGATGAATGTAGTCGCAAGACTCAAAATCTCTATAAACAAATCTTACTACTACTACTCAAATCCTTCCCATTTTCATCCAATATTTTGGGAAAATTCTTTTTAATTTCATCCATTACTTCGCCTGACGCACCGACTTGCCTGACCGAAAATGTACTTGGCCATCTCGGAAAAATTTAATCTAATCCGTTCCCATATAACAATGGGGAATTATTTCTATGGCAAACGGGGTGTGAGGTAGCGAGAAACAGGTTGCGGCGAGCGAGAAGCTCTATTAATTCAGAGAGAGAGAGAGGAATGAAATAAAGGGGGCAGCAAAGAGCAACACATAAAGAGAGCGAGAATGCCATGGCGAGGAGTAACAAAGGATGAGGAAGAAATAGAAGAAAGTAAGAGGTGTCGCCAAAACGCGGGTGAGAAGCTATGGAAGAAGCAACCACAGCACATACGGAGAGCGAGGATGCTATAATGAGCGGTGACAAAGAAAGAGAAAGAGTGATATGAAACAAGGAGCGTGACAACACATGGAGAGAGTGTAGCTAAGGGGGTAAGAGAAGAGCCACACGTACGATGAGCAAGAATATTTGCGCTTGCTATAGCTTGCTCAATTTTCATACATGCCGCTCTTATTAAAAAGCCTGTAGGTCTTCGCTGATGATCATTTGAATCAATCAAAAAACTTTTTGCTCAACGGTACCGTTTGTATTTACGGCCGTTTGTACGTTAAATCGGAAAGTTTGAATGACTACCTTTGCCCATCGACGCATTCGCCTGGAACCGTCCGAAGCCATCCGCAGCCGTCACGAGCTGTTTGGAATCGGCTTTGGATAGATCCGACGAATACGACGGCGCAAGTTACCGACTAACGCAACCGGACAGTCCTGGTCGGCTACAACAGATGACACCAAACATTACCGTGATTGCATCTACCTTTCACAATTACCCAGTGGCGGATCTAACGGTAGGCGAACTACGCGGTCGCCTGAGGCCCCACCGATTAAGGAGCCCCGTAGATCGCCATTCTATAGTATGCCGTATGGACAGAGTACTAGCGACAAGGGCCCCGGGAAAGATGGACGTTGGGGGGACAAGGGCCCCGAGGCCGACGAATCAATTTTAGATCCTGTAACTGATGATCGTAGGGCCCCCCGACGGCGTTCAAACTCTCAACAGCCAGTTTAGTGCCGCTATCAACCCCCCCCCCCCCCCCCACCCCCCCGAACACCATTTACCATTTACAGCAGGCCTCAACTCGTCTTACCGCCTAGGGCCCCTGATACCCTTAATCCACCACTGCAACTCTCATTGAACTTTGTGTTCCTACAGCACGTAGACACATGCCCTTTCTTTTTACACACGAAACACATCCACTCTCGCGCTGGACAGGTGCTTGCGTCTTGCGCTCTACAAGACCGATAACACGCTCCGTCTTTACGCACACGATCACTGGTAATCTGCTGCGTACGCTGCTGCTGGTCGCAGTATGGCTCGTTCTTACGCACACGATCTCCTGGTCTTTGCTGCGATGACTGATGATTCATGTAGTGTGGGTGATGATGTCTAACACTGTTGCTCGATGCCGCTCTTCGTACAGCAGCCATTTCTCCAACATGTGGTTTCAACCTCATGGCTTCGTTATCATCCTTCGCCGTTTCCCAAGTGCGTGCGATTGCCGTTACTTTCTCGAACGACACATCTTCTTGTCGCAAAAGCTGCTTCCGCAATTCACCATCACGAATGCCCGCTACGAATTGATCACCCATCCATTGTTGTCCGCCCATTGTTCTTTTCCCAAAATAGTATACTAAATTAAAGCTAGCTGCAACGATTCTTAAATATAATCCTTCCTCGAGTTACGCGATACTCGGGTACGCGGATGCGACTTACAAGAATTGATAATTTTGACAGTTCATAAATCAAAAAGGTACAATTTTCGTCACCTTACAAATTAATGTATAATGTGTAGAAATTTATAAAGTAGGTGCCCAAACGTCAACCTCTGACAGCTGAGAGTGAAGCGAAGTGATGCAACCCGGTGACGGTTGTTATGTCAAATCGTAAAAATAAACCGGTTCAATTGCCACTTGAAAACCAAAAAAGCCAAACGCGTTTTTTTTGTGGAAAGTGGGAAGTGAGATTTAGCTACATTTACAACCTCAGAAGTGGGATTTACTCACGAAAATGCATACAAAGGACCAAATGGTGTGTGTTTTATCGGATGCTGGCGTAGATTGTCCTACCAACGCTACAATTAACCAAATCCGGAGTCTGTATGACGCCGTGATGCCCGTGCAAGCAAAGGAAAACAAAATGGAAGGCACACTGTTGGACACTGCTGAAGAATGTTCCGGTAATAGCTGTGCCGTTCAGAAGAAAATTGATCAGCTGGAGCTGGAGAAGAAACTGCTGACCTTGCAGAAGGAAGTTTCGGAGATGAAGCTGCAGAGTAATGCTGAGAAAAACCTTCCCAACCTTACGACGATTGAAAGCTTGGTTCCGTCGTTTAGCGGACAAAATGGCGTTGACATCTCGATGTGGTTCGAGGAATTAGAAAGAGTCTTTCAATTGTTCAGCATCGACTTAAAGCAAAAACTGGTGATAACGCTTCGACTGCTTTCCGGGACGGCTCAAGTATTAGCTCGAGCTTCAGGTTTACTAGAATATAATGCTCTGAAGCAAACACTCATTGAAACATTTCAACAAACATATTCCGTTGAAGTGTTTATCACGAGCTACGCAGTCGCCGCCTTTCTGCCTCCGAATCGACCATAACATACTTCATTGACATGAAGAATATTGCCAGGAAAGCGAAAATTCCCGAGGGTGAGCTTGTTGACATCATAATCGAAGGTATAAATGATCCGGTCAACACCGCCGCTATGCGTTATGCTGCTCGTCAGATGGATGATCTCGTACCCTTGCTGAAAAGATATGAAGAGATGCGGACACGTCACCAGCCGTCAACATCTGCACCCAAGGAGAGACGATCTACTCGCGACGTACCCATGAACATCGAGCACGTGAAGTGCTACAATTGTCTGCAACAAGGGCACTATCAAAGCCAATGCCAACGACCCCAACGTCCTCATGGATCGTGTTTCCGGTGTTCGAAGACGGGACATTCACATCGCGAATGTCCGAACCGTAACAACGTACCGGCCGCTGCGGTGCATTCAATGGATATGGAATCGGGTTATTTACAACAAATTCCAGCCATGCAGGAGGTATGTGTGACGTTTGTAGAATTAAGTGGGCCGAATAGTTTTCTTCCACGTGTGTTTTCTCTTTTCGATTCAGGGAGCCCCAGAAGTTTTATAAATGAAAATTTGGTGCCCATAAGCCTCTTACAAAAACCGGAAAATTCGGGATACTGCGGTTTAGGAAATAGTGCGTTACTGTCACTGGGACGAATTAATTGCCGAATCAAGTATCGGAAAAATGAAATAAAACATGAATTTATTATTTTGCCTAAAAACTGTATGTCATGGCCCATTATTGTAGGTAGAGATGTTATGCCAAAATTAAAAGTTACTCTAGCTATATTGCAACATCAAATTTATGATAAAAGCACATTATTAAACCATAAATTGAGTTCCATAATACCTCCCCTGAAAACACACGTGGCAGAGAAACTTCGCGATCTAGGCATTCTAAAAGAGCTAGGGGGCGATGTACAAGTTGGTAAAAATTTGTCGACTAAATTATTGACCTCTCCTCAAGATGAGGGCACAATCAATACATTCTTACAATTATGCGCTATTGATACTTCCTCTGATAACGATACTTTATTTGACATAGGTAAAGATCTCCTTGATGAACAAATCTCGTTAGTAGCTAGAACTGTTGAAGAATGTTATTGCAAGTTTCCTTTAGAGAAAATTATTCCACCGGAGTATGGTATGAAAATTAGCTTAATGCACGATACTCCAATATTTTCCAAACCGAGACGGTTGTCTTACGCCGAACGGAACCAAGTGAGAGAGATTGTTAAAAATTTACTCGAAAAGAATATAATCCGCCCTAGTAATTCACCCTATGCCTCGCCCCTTGTGCTGGTGAGAAAAAAGAACGGAGAAATTCGAAAGTGTGTAGACTACAGGCCTTTAAACAAAATCACAATCCGTGATAACTATCCTTTGCCACTGATTGAAACGTGCCTCGAGCATTTAGGGAACAAGAATTATTTTACGTTACTTTATTTGAAAAGTGGTTTTCATCAGGTTAAAATGGATGAAAATTGGATCAAGTATACAGCTTTTGTCACGCCTGACGGGCAATACGAATACCTACGTATGCCATTCGGGCTGAAAAACGTGTCGGCCGAATTTCAAAGGTTCATAAACAACGTGTTGAGAGATTTCATTGAAAAGGGTAAGCTGGTCGTATATATTGATGATATTATTATCGCATCAGTTGATTTTTATGAACATCTTGATATCATCAAAGAAGTTTTATATACATTGCGGAAAAATGGATTGGAATTGCGTTTGGATAAGTGTAAGTTTGCGCATGAAGAATTGGACTACCTAGGCTATCGTGCAAATGCTGCTGGTATACGCCCCAGCGATCATCATATCAAAGCAATAACTAATTACCCACAGCCACAAAACAAGAAGCAATTGCAGCAGTGCATAGGGTTGTTTTCCTTTTTCCGTCGTTTTGTCCCATCCTTTTCTATACTGGCCAGACCTATAACCAATTTGTTGAAAGACAAAGTTACCTTCGTCTTCGATAATCAATGTGTTACAGCTTTTGAAACTCTGAAGAAAAAATTGGTTGAAGCACCTTTATTATCTGTATACGATCCTTCAAGAGAAACAGAACTGCACTGTGATGCTTGTGCGATAGGCTTTGGCTCTTCATCCAGTTGCCTACTTTTCGAAAACAGCATCTTCAGACGAGGCAAAATTGCATAGTTATGAGTTGGAAACATTGTCCATCATTTATGCTTTGAAACGTTTTCATGCCTATGTTCATGGAATACCATTGAAAATTGTCACCGATTGTAACTCCTTAGTAGAGACTCTAAAAAATCGAAACACGTCGGCAAAAATTGCTCGCTGGTCGTTGTTCTTGGAGAACTACGATTATTCAATAACACATAGACCAGGTAGTTCGATGAGCCATGTCGACGCGCTAAGTCGTAAACAGGTAGCGATAGTAGTCGATGACAAAGATATTGACTTGCAGTTACAGATCGCTCAGTCTCGTGATTCATACATAACAGAGCTGAAGGAAAAAATA
Organism: Anopheles merus; assembly: GCF_017562075.2. NCBI lineage: Eukaryota > Metazoa > Arthropoda > Insecta > Diptera > Culicidae > Anopheles > Anopheles merus. Next base: position 227,318 of record NW_024427598.1, on the reverse strand, counting down.
GAAGCGAATTCAATTGATGGTTATTTGATAAAAGATAATGTAGTGTACATGCAACCTTCCCAGGATAAATTGCAATTACTGGTACCAAAAGAAATGATCAATAACGTCATTCGCAGTATTCATGAAAAAATGGGTCATTTGGGCGTAAACAAGTGTTGTACTTCAATTAGTAGACAATATTGGTTCCCTACAATGAAGGCACGCGTTGAAAATTTTGTACGAAACTGTTTGAAATGTTTAATCTATTCTGCATCTGCACGTAAAGACCAGCGAAATCTCCATAGCATACCAAAAGTTCAACTTCCTTTCGACACTGTACATATTGATCACTTGGGCCCTTTACCATCAATCGCATCGCAGAAAAAGTATATTTTAGTTGTGTTGGCACGATAACAACCTCGTGCATTTTGACAGGCGAATGTTTACAAAACATCAAGCTGTATAGGATAGCTCGAATAGTTAGAACTATAAACACCAGATGGCGGCACCTGTTAGATAAGGACAAAAAGATATTCCCAAATACGAGACAGACATATGATCAAATATAGGACCAATTAGGACAAAGTTCGGCAGCGGTCGCTAAACAGGGTCAAGTGCGGTCAAGACGGATCAGCTGTTCAGGGACAGTCGCCATCCAAAAAGTTAGCGGCAGTAGCAAAATATAAAGCAGAAAGAACAGACTAATTTTTAAACTGTGCAATAAATCCTACAAAAGCCAGTTCTAAGAAAGTCTACCCAGCTACTCATTTACTGTTACACACGTAACAACATTTAAAAATTAGTGCGAAACTTTCCATCCAGAGTTATTTTCTTTAAAAAGTGTTCGCGATGACCAAGCGCGGGTTTGATTGTGGTGGCTGCGAGCGGCATAACACCGTGGACAATAAGATGCTTTGCGAGAAGTGCAAAAAGTGGTATCACTACGGGTGTGTCGGCGTCACTATGATGGCAAAATATTGATGCATTTGTGGTAGGAGGCCTTCTTGCAGCATGGAATGTTGTGGGTGCTTTTTCCTCTGCAGACAGCTTATTCGCCGAGGCTTCGCCCTCACTATGTGCTGCCCTTTTGGCTCTTCTATCGCCTTCACAGCTTTCAGCAGGCATCCCCGCCTTCGCGTTGGCTTCCTTAGAGGACTGTAGATGACCCATCATCTCCGGAGCTTCGCACTTTCCCACCTTCATCACACACAAATTGCACCAATATTTTGCCATCATAGAGACGCCGACACACCCGTAGTGATACCACTTTTTGCACTTCTCGCAAAGCATCTTATTGTCCACGGTGTTATGCCGCTCGCAGCCACCACAATCAAACCCGCGCTTGGTCATCGCGAACACTTTTTAAAGAAAATAACCCTGGATGGAAAGTTTCGCACTAATTTTTAAATGTTGTTACGTGTGTAACAGTAAATGAGTAGCTGGGTAGACTTTCTTAGAACTGGCTTTTGTAGGATTTATTGCACTGTTTAAAAATTAGTCTGTTCTTTCTGCTTTATATTTTGCACATCTGTACGATTGCCTGCTTGTTGTTCTTAAAAACCTAACTCAGATACACTCTTATAGGGAATTAGAATTAAAACAAAACGATACCCACAAAACAATAACCCTTTCTGCCGTCCGGTACATGCCTCATCGGAGACTCTTGCACGGCAATCAATAGATAGACACGTGCAATTAGGAAAAAAAGAGAGAGACGGTTGCAAAGGCAAGCCAGCAGCCCGATCTCCCGGAGGGGAAGCTGCAATCGGAAGCGACGCCTGGTATTAGCAAGGAACTGCCCGCTAAGCCTCTTCCTAGCCCGAACACTGCAAAGAGCCATCCGGAGAACCCCACTCCAACCAGGCAAGGAAGTGTCGCTTCCTCCCGACTATCGGCACAGTTGGCGCTGAAACGCTTAGAGAAGGAGCAGGAGCTGCAGAAACAGATCTTGCTGGCTGAAAAGGAAAAAATGGAAGCGGGAATTCGTGCGAAGATGGCCGAAATGGAGCTACAACACGAAACGCAACTTAATGCATTGAAAGTGTTGCGACGATCGCTTTTGCAAAGGGGTTTATTTAATATAATAATCACGAAAACCAAGCTTTTTGTAGCGAGACTTGTTTATTTGTGTTAAGCTTAAAAAACGTCTTGGCTTCTCCTTTGCGAATGGACCGTTAAGTGTTTTGAGCGCGCTTAAATCGGTTTGACCTCTCTGACCTTAGCCGCGATTTTGTCCCTTTTTTGGAGAGCTGGTTGGTTTCTTCTAACTGATTTCCCTCTCTTTTCCACGATCTATTCTATACGCCATCTAGTGGGCATTGATGGCACCTATCATTATTCGAAATCATGGATCAATATTCGCAATTATTCGAACATCAACAATCCGCTGTCAGTTTAAAGCCGTCCCAACAACAATATCCGTTCCAACAAGTTGTGATAGATGCATTTACTAAATTTACAAAGCTTTATGCAGCAACATCAACTAGCAGCAAGAGCGCATGTAGTGCTCTAGAGCAGTACTTCTCATACTATAGCTGTCCAAGACGAATCATTAGCGATAGAGGGACATGTTTTACATCGAACGAATTTACCAAATTTTTGTCGAGTCGTGGCATTACCCATATTTTAACGGCCACTTCATCACCACAAGCCAATGGCCAGGTGGAAAGAGTGAATCGAGTATTACGACCCATGCTTAGCAAAACGACTAACCCATACGATCACTCAGATTGGAGCACTAAACTTCGTGCGTTGGAATTCGCGTTGAACAACACAGTACATTCTTCAACATGTTTTACCCCTTCAATGCTACTGTTTGGAACGGACCAACGTGGTCCCCAAGTTGATGAATTAACATAATTTCTCAAAGAAAAGTCAACCCAGGTACAGGCAAATCTAGTTAGCATACGACAAACTGCGTCAGATAACATTATTCAATCAAAAATAATCAATGAGGAACAATTTAGTAAAAAACATCGCCCAGCAATTGAGTTTCAAGTAGGAGATATTGTAGTCATCCGCAATGTCGACAACAGCACCAATGTAAATAAGAAACTGATAGCTAGGTACAAGGGACCTTACATAATTCATAAGCGTTTGCCCAACGATAGATATGTAGTAAGGGACATTGACGGTATACAGCACACTCAAATTCCGTACGACGGCGTACTAGAAGCTGACAAATTGAGAAAGTGGATCTCGCAAGAAGCAGATCCGGCAACCCACTTGTGGGGTTCTCTGCTTCTTGCCAGACTTAGGCGAAAGTTAATTGAGGCCAATTAAATGTCAGGATGGCCGAGCTGTAGAAATTTATAAAGTAGGTGCCCAAACGTCAACCTCTGACAGCTGAGAGTGAAGCGAAGTGATGCAACCCGGTGACGGTTGTTATGTCAAATCGTAAAAATAAACCGGTTCAATTGCCACTTGAAAACCAAAAAAGCCAAACGCGTTTTTTTTGTCGAAAGTGAGAAGTGAGATTTAGCTACATTTACAAATGCAAAATAAATTGCATTTTTGTTAAAGTTCAAAATCGTTAAAAGTCAGAAATGACCGAATTTGCTATACAAATTGTTTTTAAAATGTAGTATACAAAAGTGACAGCCGGTCTCATGGTACAGTCGTCAACTCGTACGACTTAACAACATGCCCGTCATGGGTTCAAACCCTAAATAGACCGTGCCGCCATACGTAGGACTGACTATCCTGCTATGGGGGGAAATCAATAAGTCACTGAAAGCCAACCCCACAAGTGGGTTGGCAGGCCTTGACCGGCATCGGTTGTTGAGCCAAACAAGAAGAAGATACAAAAGTATCGGGGGCCCCAAGCAGTAAGAATTGTTGTTTGTACATGATTACCGGGGGGTACTCGGCATTCGTCCCTGATTATGTAACATTTCAACTTAAATTTTGTTGCTGTCGGGGGGGTTTACTTAGGGTCGTCTAGCGCGGAGCCCCAACGTCCATCACCCACGGGGCCCTACTTGCTAAAAAAGTGCCATATTCTATCATCTGTTATGGATAATGGAATAAAAATTCCAGGCCCCTCATTCACAGGCCCCCTCGCAATTTCTTACTTTGCTTACCGTTAAATACGCCACTGAGTACAGGTGTGAGGTACGCCATAATTTCGCCCTTTTTCTATCGTTATCGGAATAAAGACACGTTCTTTATAGCTTTTTGTCATAAACCAAATTTTATAAAACGTGTCATTTAATTTACTATAGAGACTAACGGTAGAAATAAGTTGCAATCGCAACATTCTATAAAGAACGTGTAACCCAGTGTGTTAGGGAATCTTCTACCGCGTCCGTATAATTAATATTTATTTATTTATTTATTTATTTATTTAATATTCACATTATCACTCGCGTTAAACGCTTTAGTAAGTCACCGCAAAACGTTGTGTTAGTCTTGAGAGTGAAGCGTAATTAGGGAATGTTAAGTAAATCTCCGGAGCGTGGCGTAAAACGGTGCGGAAGAGACGCGAACATTAAATAAACGCAAGTGAAAATGTTAAGCGACAGGTCGGCAGTAGAAGACACCCGCGAGCGGATCGTTGACCAGCAAGAGTCTTAAGTTGGACCGTCGATGAGCGACAGTTCGGCAGTAGAAGACCACCACGAGCATATCATTGACCAGCAGCAGTCTCAAGCTGGACCGTCGACGAGCTCGACAGTACGGAGCAGCGAGACAAAGAACGCTGCACCGGTAAGGGTAGGCGCGTCATCGACCCCAGATATCGTAGCTTCTCGCGAGCTAGCGGTGCGTATGAGAAGGCTTGAGCTTGACCGGCTCCAGTTTGAAACAGAGAAGGCGCGTAAGGAGCTTGAATTTGAGCAGCGTGTGCTCGAAATCACGCGGCAATTTGCTCTACAAGATACGTGCATACCTAACCAGGCGGAGAAGGCAGTAGCGTGGCTGGCCGATACGGACCGTGTCGGTATGGCGACTGGGGCGCAACGCAATGGCGGTGGCATCGGGTACCCTCGATCCAGTCAGCCCCCCTTCACACCAACGGGAAGCCGTGGGAGTTATCCTCCGCACTACGATCCGACGTGGATGTGTGACCAACGAGCGGCACAGGAACAAGAATACGTGGCGTGGCGGCGTGCGGTGGAAAACTTAAAACGTAAAGGTTACAAAGGATCGCGAAAATCATCATCCCAGACGACACCATCTTGAGTCAACCCACGTACAAAATGGTGGTTCAAGTCGCGTGTCAATATCCTTCTCAGTGGTCTCAGGAATACAACGTTGAACCAAAGCCATGGAAATGCACGTCAAGCTATCGGAAACGATCTACTGATATTTTCTGGAACCGTTACGGAATGGCCAATGTTTTACGCGCACTTCAAACGATCTTCCGCTACATGTGGCTTTACTGAAGAGGAAAATTTGCTACGGTTACAAAGGGCGCTAAGTGGACCTGCGCTGGAGGCTGTGGAAGGCCTGCTGCTGCTCCCCAATAGCTTGGAGGAGACGTTAAGTGTGCTCGAGACCGAATTTGGAAGGCCGGAACTGATTGTTGACAGTATGATCGAAAAGGTGAGGAAAATACCTGCTCCCAGAATTGAGAAGCTTGAGACGATGGCAGCGTTCGGGTCAGCGGAAAATGTGTGCTGCCATTCGTGTTTCCGGTCTACGCGATTACCAGTGCAATGTGGTTTTGCTGAAAGAACTGTCGGCGAAGCTCCCACGTCTCGTCTAGAATGGGGGCGGTACAAACTGCGGCTCCCCGAAGTTACACTAATGGAGTTCGGTAAGTGGAATGCAGAAGTAGGTGCAGGTGCAAAACTAGAGGTGAGTCTCACTACTGATTCCGACTATACTAACCGCGAAAGTACCAGCCGATCACAACCGCCGAGAAGGACACGCGCGTATATGAATCTTCATAAAACCTCACCCGGGAACGAAGTAGCAACGGAACGACTATGCTTAATGTGTCGTGGTTCTTGCAGAAGTCTCGGTGAATGCTTTCGCTTCCTAGATCTAACCCCTCCTGATAGGCAAGCTTTCGTAAGTAGTAGTAGTAGTAGTAGTTTACTTGAATTCGAAGCAGTCAATGTCATTATGTTATTACAAATTATCCTTGCGATAATGGGTTCAACTCTTAAGCTTTCCTCATTAATGTTTTCTGTGTAGCAATTGCTGGATTTTTCGATTTTGTTCTGATGTTGAGTAGTAGCGTGGGAAAAATATACAAAAAACCCACAAATTTTGTTTTAAAAACTATCCTATCTAACTATGCTAACTAAACTAACTAACCTAGCTATGCAAACTAAACTAACTAATTTACACTAAATATTACAAACAAGACCATAACCTATAACTAAGCCTAAAATTTAGCTGAATTATATGCTAAGCTACTAATTGATTTAATATGGGAATTTCGCTCGATTCACATCTATCGTGATATTTTCTATAGATTCTTTTAATGTATTCTTTAATTGTAGCCATATTTGTAATCCTATGAAGCTCTCTTGTGTTAAACCATGGATGGACATTAATTATCATTTTAAGGATTTTGTTTTGCTTAATTTGTAACTTTTTATAATGAGACTGAGCAATTCCTTTCCGGGCTGGTGCAGCATATGTCATTGCTGGTCGAAAAAATCCCTTATAAATAAGTAATTTGTTTTTTAAATTCAATTTCGATTTCCGGTTTAAGAAGGGATACATAGTTTTAACCATTTTGTCTAATTTTATAAGGGTATTCTCAGCTTGTGTTTTGAATGTAACACGTTGTTCAAAGAGCATACCAAGGTATTTTATACTCGTTTACCATGGTATGTTTTCTCCTTCTCCTTGAGCCGGTCTCGTAGTACAGTCGTCAACTCGTACGACTTAACAACATGCCCGTCATGGGTTCAAGCCCCAAATGGACCGTGCCGCCATACGTAGGACTGACTATCCTGCTATGGGGGGATCAATAAGTCAATGAAAGCCAAACCCACAAGTAGTGTGGTACAGGCAGGCCTTGACCGGCAACGGTTGTTGAGCCAAAAGAAGAAGAAGAAGTTTTCTCCTTGTGAAAAAGATTGCTTCTGACTTGGTACTATTGGTTTTGAGCTTCCAGTGTATACAATATTTAGTATACGCCTCTAATGCGATGTTTAAGCGTCTAAGGATAGTTTTGGGATTTTTCGCTGAGGACGAGATAGCGAAATCATCAGCATAAATGAAATTAGAACAATATCTTGTGTTTGGTATATCTGCTATGTAAATATTGAATAACAGAGGAGACAGCACGCTTCCTTGTGGTATACCAGCTACATTATGGTATGGTTTCGATTTGGATTTTCCAATGCGTACAGAGTTTTTCCGGTTATTCAAAAATGATCTTACTATGTTTGTTATGTCAGGAGGAAAATTAAACTTATTAAGTTTGAAAATTAGTCCCTGGTGCCATATCGAATCGAAAGCCTTTTCATTGTCTAAAAGCACTAAACCAGTGGATTTTTTAATTCCCTATTTTCAATAATGTTATTTTTTCTGATGGATCTGATGTGTTGTACATCTAGCAGACTAAAACCCAAATTGAGATTCAGGTATAATATTATTGTTATCGACATGTTTGCGAATTCTGATAGCAATCAGTTTTTCCAAAAGTTTTCCGAAACAACTTAGAAGACTGATTAGAAAACTGGTCTGTAGCTTTCAGGATTCGTATGGTCTTTACCAGGTTTAGGAATAGCAATTATTTTAGCAATTTTCCATTCAGAAGGAAAATATCCTAGTTTTAGACATGCGTTAAAAATATGAACTAGATAGACTATGGCTTTTCTCGGGAGATGCTTAATGGTTTTGTTGTTGATTCTATCACAACCAGTTGATTTTTTGCTTATTAAGTTTAAATTAATCTCGTAAGCTCGCTTGGTTTAATAAGTTCAGATGAATGTGGTTGTTTTCTCATATTGGAAGTCAAATATTTTTCATTTTTGTTAACTATCCTACTTTCAATGGGACTAAAATTATGATGTGTTATATTATGCGCATTTTGAAAGTGATTTTTAAGAGCTTCAAATTTTTTATTAGTCGTAAGTAAATAGTTGTTGTGGTTTTTGAGTATAGGAATATTTCTTGGTTGGTTTTTTATAGTGCCTACGAGTTTTCAGAAGCGATTCGTGTTATTATGACGGGGATTTATACTTTGACGGGGATTTATAGACCATGCCTTATTCCGTTCCAGGGTTATTAAGTATTCAATTTTCCGTTTAAGAAAATAATAATTGTTTTGGTATGAAGAATCTAATCTGTGTCTTTGCCTTTTTTTAAATTTATTTCTAAGTTTTATCAAGTTTTTTATACGAACAGGTAGTATAATGTTAAATTTACCTGGAATCACTGTTGGTATGGCTCTGTCATGTGCTCTGGTTATGTTTGAAGTAAAATTTTTAATCATTTCATCGATTTGAGACACATTATGAATATTACATAAATGCGTTGAGGTTAAGTCAATAGATTGATTAATAAGAGATTTAAAAATGTTCCAATCTGCTTTGCTATAGTCAGAGATTTTATACTCAGGGTTTATATTTGCTCTAGAATTGTAAATTGTAAAGGAAATCGGTAAATGATAAGTTAAGTTAGCGCTGTGATTGTTTTTAACTGAGAAAAAAGGTTAAGGTTATTAGTTAAAGCTAGGTCAAGTATTGATGGCTTTCTAGAGGGATCTCTAGGGACGTAAGTTGGTTTATTTGGGTAATAAATAGAAAATTGATTGTGATTCCTTCCTTCCTCTTTGTGATTCCTCAAAAAGGATTTTTCCTGCTTGATTACGAGAAGCACAATTCCACATTTTGTGGCGAGCATTAAGATCACCACAGATGAAAAAATTATCTTTTCTTGACGTTAGTTTTATAATGTCATTTTTGAATGCCTGCATATTAATATTCGAGCCGGGATGATATGCAGTGATAAATGTTAAACTATTTTGCATCGTGAAAATTTTAACTCGTATTGTTTCAATTATTAAAATCTTTAAGTGTTTTATCAACTGGTGTTTATTTTGTTTACGAACAAGAACCATTACTCCTCCTTTGGAGCCCGATAATCTATCTAGTCTATAGCTATTGTATCCTGGCATATTAAACACGTGCACCGGTTTTAGGAACGTTTCCACTAACATCATGATGCTGATGTTGTTTTCATTTAAAAAATGGGACAAGTTTTTTTTATTGGCAATGCCGTTGGCATTCCAGTATGAAACTCGTACATTACATTGGAAATCCATCACGGAAAACAAAACTTGGCAACCACTTGGAAGATTGCTGTTATCTGGTCTTGTTTGCTTCTGCATTGCTCCAGGTTTATGAATATTTCCTGAACAATGGGAATTATTTGTTCTGCGCTAAACAGCTCCTCACGAGCCTTAAATCTTTCACCCTGACCTATGCGCGTTGGTATCGGATTAGATGTGTGTTGCGTAGGTTTGTCTACTCGTGAATTTACTTTCCAACCTGGTACCGGTTTGAGTTGAGGAAGTATAGGAAAGTCTCCTAATTTCGGTCGATAGCCTTTCGTAGTGTTTGTAATGCGTTTTGCTACGACGGGACGTTTTGGGCAATCCATATAGCCCGCTGTGTGGTTTCCTTCGCAATTGGCACATTTCAGTTTTTGTTCTGGTACTTTACCATCACTCGACGATGTACCCGCGGTAAGAGGACATACCGATGATGCATGTTCTTCGGCGCATTTATTACATCCGTGACCGTATAGTTGACACCTTTTGCGTTGTATGGGTCCGGCTTTTTTGGAATAATATCCCCACTTTACCACACAGTGGTCTAGAGCGGTGATAGTTCGTAGTAGTTGCATAGACACGCTACCCACACTAAAATGGATTAGGTATACTGCGTGTTCGTCATAGCGTTTTTGTCTTAGTGCAAGCTTTTTTACACTTTTTGGAACTAGGTTTTCCTCTTTTAACAGGTTTTCTACTTCTTCATCTGGTAGTTCATGTAGACCATAAAGAACGATTTTAGTCGTTTTGTCCTCTTCCATTTAGTACGTGTGAAAAGGGATATTTGTTTTTTTGAAGTGATTTACTACTGATCTAAAATCACTTGTATTGGTGACCTGAACGATAGTGCCGTTATACGTTGCTTTCGTGTTGTAACGTACTACTCCTGCTGCTATTACGGCTTTGTGTACAAAACCCACTGTTGAACTTTTAACCACTATTGGTGGTAGTTTACCCCTTATCACTGCTAGGTGTATTTGTCGTATTAGTGTTGGTTACTGGCTGAGATCTCTTACTCTGCTGATTAGGTGGCTCTTCTTCGTTGTCGTTAAGCAGAGCGAAACTGTTTTCAGATAGATCCGAATGACTGCGCGTATCGGTTTTGTCTATGTGTAGTTGTCTTGGTGGTGCTTTGGGCTTTCTGCCCCTTCTATCTCTTCCTCCCATTGCGAGAGAAGAGTTTGTGCGTACCTTCGTATACTTTGTGATTTTGTGCGTTTGTACGTATTAGTTTTTTTTATTCGGAGCTATCTGGAAGTACATCTGTGCTTGACCAGAGCCGATTTGCAACTGCAAGCTTTCGTAAAGCGACAAGAGTTGTGCCGAAAATGTTTAAAATTCCATAAAAATGGCTGCTATGTTAAGAAGCAGTGTGGAAGAGAAGGGTGTGATGGAATTCACCATCCCTTATTACAGCGGTCGGCAAAGTCCGGCCCGCGGGCCAAATGCGGCCCGCCACAACATTCAATCCGGCCCGCGAAAGGATTTGACCGATTTTGAAAGATGGGAAGAAACGAAGAAACGAAACGATCGTACACAAATTACTGAAGATCTTTTAGTATACCATATTAAACCATCGTACTTTTTCATCTTTTACTTAAAGTACTATGGAATGACGGACCATTCAGTATGTTCGAGCTCGAGGTCAATATCCCCGTAACTTTAGCATGATAATGTAAAAAACTTGAAAACTTTAAAGTGCAGTTAGTCGCTTGTGCTTTGTGACTTGTCGGAGTTGGTTTTAATAAAACACTACAAGTTTCAATCAACCATGTTTTGTGGTTCGATTTGCACCGCCACCGTGTGCCTGATAACGACTGTGACGAAAATATGCCATTTTCGGCTGACTGTAGAAAAAACTAGGAAAGATAATTTCTTTACTTTTACATCTGTTGAAAGGGAATTATTTCAGATTACTTGCACAAATAAGTTAAAGATTTTGTGAATTTCCTTTCGTCAGTTATTAGTAATTTTCATCATGGTGGACGGAGACATGCATGATTTAAGTTCTACCTTCGATTTTCATCAATTCCTCCTAAGTTTTTGCTACAAAATTGTTAGAGTAGAGTTTTTGCATCAGTTTGCGGACTAAGACTATATCGAAATTCTGTTGAAATTCACCTGAAATGATTGCATTGAGTTTTCGCGTAATTGTTTGCCACAGTGAAGCCAGTGGATGCTGTTCCTAATTCCTGATCGGTTTCTTCATGTTTCCCAGGTATTATTTTACTGTTTGGTGGGTTGCATCGATATTCCGGTCCAGCTAACGCAGTAATGTAGCCACTTGTCCCTCTGTCTTCATTTCAGCTTCTTTGTTCTTCCTCAAAAATGAACCTGGGCTTTCTTACGATGCTTTCATTGTTGCCTTATAGTTCCAAGACGTTGGCGACCAAAATGCAAAAACGGGTATGTACGACGTCCATAAACTTCCGCACGGAGTCCATTTTGGATGCTACGGGGTGCTATTCTTTGATCGCGCACGCTTTTGATTCACTTTTTGGCCATCATGGTTAGAGTTCGACTGATAGAGGAGTCAAATTTTGTTTGTTAACTAATGGGATACTACTGGTCAAAGTGTAATCAACGTTTTGTTAGTGGGCGTTAAGATAAACCCATTAAAAATCGATAATTGTTGTCCATTTTTAAATGCAACCGTTATGTAATATTTACATCATTTTAACACCATAATAAGCCTATCGAAATGAAGGTCGCATACGAAATTTTATGATTTATATGTTTGTATATTAAAAAAATGTTAATAAGTAGGTTATATCAATTTTGAACCATGAATGGATGACACGATTATAGGAAAACAGCAATAATACCAATCATATTGCTTAATATCATAAATCAATTATTTTGTTTTGTAAAATTTAATAAAGTAATAATTAAATCACAATAAATGAATCACCGCATTCTCCTGGCCCGCGGCTTCAGATCATTAACTAAATTTGGCAAGTTGCCTCAAAAGTTTGCCGACCGCTGCCTTATTACATGAAGCAGGTGAGGCCATACCAGCGACCGCATTAAATAAAGGGCATTGCTTTACGCATTGTGGTACGAGCGATGATATACTCTTCCAGTATCTGCCGGTTATTCTTCATGGCCCAAATAAAATGATCCGTACTTTCGCGTTTATAGACAACGGATCATCATCAACGTTTATTGATCATTCGATGATAGAGGAACTTGATATTGAAGGTACTCCCAGTCCCCTTTGTCTAAAATGGACGGGAAACACAATTAGGAATGAGACACTATCAGAGAATGAGAAGAGTATCACTGCGTATCTCCGGCATACACGAAAATATGACATATGATATACCGAAGGCTCACACTCTGTGCAATTTGTCCCTTCCTGTACAATCAGTGTCTGCCAAGCAGCTCATAGCAAAATATGGTCACCTTCGGGGCGTCCCCTTTAGCACGTACTATAACCGGATAACTTCAAGCCCCAAATGGACCGTGCCGCCATACGTAGGACTGACTATCCTGCTATGGGGGGATCAATAAGTCACTGAAAGCCAAACCCACAAGTTGTGTGGTACAGGCAGGCCTTGACCGGCAACGGTTGTTGAGCCAAAAAGAAGAAGAAGATAACCGGATAACAGTAAACTGGGAACGCCGTAAAGAACTAAAGCGGGAAGTAATGACGAGCCTATAGCATTAAAAACCAGACTTGGCTGGACGATTTATGGTCCTTGTTCGATCGCCTCTTTATTGAAGGGTGACAGCAAACACCGTTTTCACATATGTGATTGCGAAGAATTCGACGACGATGCTCTGGCCAAAGCCGTAAAGAGACACTTTACTATAGAGTCTCTGGGAATCGAAGTTCAGTCCCATAAGCTGATGTCCGCTGACGATACCAGGGCAATTCAAATACTATCAAAAGAGAGTAAACATGAGTCCGGGAGATATAGGACAGGGCTTCTTTGGAAATACGACAATGTTCGGTTGCCTTGTAACAAACAAATGGCTCTTCGTCGTTATAAGTGCCTTAAAAAGAAAATGCGAAAGGACACGGAAGCATTAGCATTAGCAGAAGCCATTACGGAAAAAATGTGAGATTATAAGAGAAAAGGATACATTCGACGCTTAGAAGAAAACGAGATAGCAGAATATGGGCCACGGGTGTAATGAGTTAGGAGGATAGCTACGGTCGCCATGTAATGTGTTCGGAACTTAGCTGGTCGCCATGTAATGTGATGATCGTACAACTGTACCTCGAGTACCGTCGCGGTAGGTCAGTGTTTCGCTGACATGTATCGATGTAGAATCATACTTTGTTCGAAGCGGACTTTTCAACACTTGATCGTCCAGGCGATCATAGAAACCCTTTAGGAGGTTTCCCTTACTGGAAACGTTGGAGTTTAGAAGCCTTACCTTGGGTAGGGGGACATAACTAAACTCTTGAAATAAGTTGGAAAGCGAAGGTTTTGGGCAGCGCAATGTCCTATCCTGGCAGTCCGAACGAATCTCGCTTGCCATGATCGGAGTTGGTTTTATTTATACTCAAAAGAAGTTAAGGGTTTCTCACATTTGGTTCCGGGTTGTATGTTGGAAAGTTATTGTTTTCACTCAGCTAGTTACGTTTGTCTTTTGTTGACAAGAACGATGGTTCTTGTCACTAAGTTCCTATTTTGGGTTTAATGCATATACTGTTCCTGCTTTGGGTTACATACTGTTCCTGTTTATGTTGTGCGTTTCGGTTGTTTTTGATAAGTGTGTCACGTCTGTTATTTGTTTGAATGGACGGCCTGAACTCTTCCGGTTGCGGTGCTATGGTATGATCTGATTTACTGAATGTGTTATAATGAATGTGTTACAATGGTGTGGTTTGGCTTTCCAAAGTGTGTTACAATGTGTCTATAGCTGATAGTGTGTATTATAATAAGTTGTGAATAGAAGATATGCTACAACAGAAATCGAATAATTCTAATGGATCGTTGAATTCCGATGACATGCGAAGCATAGGATGACCCTGACCATGGTTATTACGCATGCGGGGTGCGCATATGGAAATTGGATCGCAGTGTTCGGGAGGGAGCGAATAGGTTGACTCGACTTAAGAGTGCGGGGGAGTCGATCTCGCCGTTGAGAAGCCGGAAGATAAAAACGCACTGCGCATTTCGACACCGTTTGCTGAGTGTTTCGAGTCCGAGTAGCAGACACCGCTGATAGTAGGAAGGCCTAGTATGGTGAGATTGCCAAGGAAGGAGCCGGATCGCGTACCTTGTGATTTTCCTTTGCAAGGCTTCAAGTCGATTTATATCACCAACAGTAAGCGGGCACCAAACCGGAGAGCAGTACTCCAGACAAGATCGTACAACGGAACAGTAGATAGATTTGATGCACACGGGATCGATGAATTCACTGCAGGTACGCATTATAACATTAAGCAGTTGGTTTTCCTTCGCAATAAAGCTGTCGATATGAGGACGAAATGAAAGTTTTTCATCTAGTAACACTCCCAGTTCGCGAATACATGACGTTCGAACAAGATGCGAGTCCCTCATCGAGTACTTAAATGTGATAGGGCTTCGGGCTCTGCTGAAAGAAATGCACTGGCATTTATACACACATACTTCTAGTCTGTTTCTGATACACCAACTATCGAGATCATCAAGGACTATCTGGAGGCATTGACAGTCACTAGCGTTTTTCACAGGAAGAAATATTTTCACATCGTCGGTGTACATGAGGTGTATGCCCGCCGGTAGCACAAACGATAGATCGTTGATGTAAATGAGTAAAAGTAATGGGCCCAGATTACTTCCTCGAGGGACTCCGGACGAACTGGAAAAGGTGTGAGAGCGATGGGGTCCGATACTTATGTGATATAAGCGACCAGTTAAGTATGAGCGAAGCCAGGTAATATGGTTATCTGCGAAACCGAGTTTTTCAAGCTTTGAAAGCAGAATAACATGCGATATGCTATCGAATGCGGCCTTAAAGTCGATATATTAAAGTCGAAACAATAATCGACAAATTCGACAAGATTAGTTGTGGAAGACCTTTTTGGTAAAAAACCGTGCTGACTCGATCTCAAATAGTTGTGTACCGCAGTGAGTAGCGGTTTGTACACAAGTAGTTCAAACACCTTAGCACATGCGCAGAGAGTACCTCGAGTACCGTCGCGGTAGGTCAGTGTTTCGCTGACATGTATCGATAAAGAATCATACTTTGTTCGAAGCTTTTCAACACTTGATCGTCCAGGCGATCATAGAAACCCAGAAGGGGGTTCCCTTACTGGAAACGTTGGAGTTTAGAAGCCTTACCTTGGGAAGGGGGACATAACTAAACTCTTGAAATAAGTTGTCGATAGATGTTGGATGGGCATAGTTCTGTCCTGACAGTCTGAACGAATCTGACTTGCCATGGTCGGAATTGGTTTTATTTATACTATTTATTTATACCCTAGAAGTTAAGGGTTTCGCACATTTGGATTTGGTTTGGGTTTTATGTTGGAAAGTTATTGTTTTCACTCAGCTAGTTACGTTTGTCTTTTGTTGACAAGAACGATGGTTCTTGTCACTAAGTTCCTATTTTGGGTTTAATGTATATACTGTTCCTGCTTTGGGTTACATACTGTGCCTGCTTATGTTGTGCGTTTCGGTTGTTTTTGATAAGCGTGTCGCATCTGTTATTTGTTTGAATGGACGGCCTGAACTCTTCCGGTTGCGGTGCTATGGTATGATCTGATTTACTGAATGTGTTATAATGAGAATGTGTCACAATGGAGTGGTTTGGCTTTCCAAAGTGTGTTACAATGTGTCTATAGCTGATAGTGTGTATTATAATAAGTTGTGAATAGAAGATATGCTACAACAGAAATCGAATAATTCTAATGGATCGTTGAATTCCGATGACATGCGAAGCATAGGATGACCCTGACCATGGTTATTACGCATGCGGGGTGCGCATATGGAAATTGGATCGCAGTGTTCGGGAGGGAGCGAATAGGTTGACTCGCCTTAAGAGTGCGGGGGAGTCGATCTCGCCGTTGAGAAGCCGGAAGATAAAAACGCACTGCGCATTTCGACACCGTTTGCTGAGTGTTTCGAGTCCGAGTAGCAGACACCGCTGATAGTAGGAAGGCCTAGTATGGTGAGATTGCCAAGGAAGGAGCCGGATCGCGTACCTTGTGATTTTCCTTTGCAACGCTTCAAGTCGATTTATATCACCAACAGTAAGCGGGCACCAAACCGGAGAGCAGTACTCCAGACAAGATCGTACAACGGAACAGTAGATAGATTTGATGCACACGGGATCGATGAATTCACTGCAGGTACGCATTATAACATTAAGCAGTTGGTTTTCCTTCGCAATAAAGCTGTCGATATGAGGACGAAATGAAAGTTTTTCATCTAGTAACACTCCCAGTTCGCGAATACATGACGTTCGAACAAGATGCGAGTCTCTCATCGAGTACTTAAATGTGATAGGGCTTCGGGCTCTGCTGAAAGAAATGCACTGGCATTTATACACACATACTTCTAGTCTGTTTCTGATACACCAACTATCGAGATCATCAAGGACTATCTGGAGGCATTGACAGTCACTAGCGTTTTTCACAGGAAGAAATATTTTCACATCGTCGGTGTACATGAGGTGTATGCCCGCCGGTAGCACAAACGATAGATCGTTGATGTAAATGAGTAAAAGTAATGGGCCCAGATTACTTCCTCGAGGGACTCCGGACGAACTGGAAAAGGTGTCCGGAGCGATGGGGTCCGATACTTATGTGATATAAGCGACCAGTTAAGTGTGAGCGAAGCCAGGTAATATGGTTATCTGCGAAACCGAGTTTTTCAAGCTTTGAAAGCAGAATAACATGCGATATGCTATCGAATGCGGCCTTAAAGTCGATATATTAAAGTCGAAACAATAATCGACAAATTCGACAAGATTAGTTGTGGAAGACCTTTTTGGTAAAAAACCGTGCTGACTCGGTCTCAAATAGTTGTGTACCGCAATGAGTAGCGGTTTGTACACAAGTAGTTCAAACACCTTAGCACATGCGCAGAGAGTACCTCGAGTACCGTCGCGGTAGGTCAGTGTTTCGCTGACATGTATCGATAAAGAATCATACTTTGTTCGAAGCTTTTCAACACTTGATCGTCCAGGCGATCATAGAAACCCAGAAGGGGTTCCCTTACTTGAAACGTTGGAGTTTAGAAGCCTTACCTTGGGAAGGGGGACATAACTAAACTCTTGAAATAAGTTGTCGATAGATGTTGGATGGGCATAGTTCTGTCCTGACAGTCTGAACGAATCTGACTTGCCATGGTCGGAATTGGTTTTATTTATACTATTTATTTATACCCTAGAAGTTAAGGGTTTCGCACATTTGGATTTGGTTTGGGTTTTATGTTGGAAAGTTATTGTTTTCACTCAGCTAGTTACGTTTGTCTTTTGTTGACAAGAACGATGGTTCTTGTCACTAAGTTCCTATTTTGGGTTTAATGTATATACTGTTCCTGCTTTGGGTTACATACTGTGCCTGCTTATGTTGTGCGTTTCGGTTGTTTTTGATAAGCGTGTCGCATCTGTTATTTGTTTGAATGGACGGCCTGAACTCTTCCGGTTGCGGTGCTATGGTATGATCTGATTTACTGAATGTGTTATAATGAGAATGTGTTACAATGGAGTGGTTTGGCTTTCCAAAGTGTGTTACAATGTGTCTATAGCTGATAGTGTGTATTATAATAAGTTGTGAATAGAAGATATGCTACAACAGAAATCGAATAATTCTAATGGATCGTTGAATTCCGATGACATGCGAAGCATAGGATGACCCTGACCATGGTTATTACGCATGCGGGGTGCGCATATGGAAATTGGATCGCAGTGTTCGGGAGGGAGCGAATAGGTTGACTCGACTTAAGAGTGCGGGGGAGTCGATCTCGCCGTTGAGAAGCCGGAAGATAAAAACGCACTGCGCATTTCGACACCGTTTGCTGAGTGTTTCGAGTCCGAGTAGCAGACACCGCTGATAGTAGGAAGGCCTAGTATGGTGAGATTGCCAAGGAAGGAGCCGGATCGCGTACCTTGTGATTTTCCTTTGCAAGGCTTCAAGTCGATTTATATCACCAACAGTAAGCGGGCACCAAACCGGAGAGCAGTACTCCAGACAAGATCGTACAACGGAACAGTAGATAGATTTGATGCACACGGGATCGATGAATTCACTGCAGGTACGCATTATAACATTAAGCAGTTGGTTTTCCTTCGCAATAAAGCTGTCGATATGAGGACGAAATGAAAGTTTTTCATCTAGTAACACTCCCAGTTCGCGAATACATGACGTTCGAACAAGATGCGAGTCTCTCATCGAGTACTTAAATGTGATAGGGCTTCGGGCTCTGCTGAAAGAAATGCACTGGCATTTATACACACATACTTCTAGTCTGTTTCTGATACACCAACTATCGAGATCATCAAGGACTATCTGGAGGCATTGACAGTCACTAGCGTTTTTCACAGGAAGAAATATTTTCACATCGTCGGTGTACATGAGGTGTATGCCCGCCGGTAGCACAAACGATAGATCGTTGATGTAAATGAGTAAAAGTAATGGGCCCAGATTACTTCCTCGAGGGACTCCGGACGAACTGGAAAAGGTGTCCGGAGCGATGGGGTCCGATACTTATGTGATATAAGCGACCAGTTAAGTGTGAGCGAAGCCAGGTAATATGGTTATCTGCGAAACCGAGTTTTTCAAGCTTTGAAAGCAGAATAACATGCGATATGCTATCGAATGCGGCCTTAAAGTCGATATATTAAAGTCGAAACAATAATCGACAAATTCGACAAGATTAGTTGTGGAAGACCTTTTTGGTAAAAAACCGTGCTGACTCGGTCTCAAATAGTTGTGTACCGCAATGAGTAGCGGTTTGTACACAAGTAGTTCAAACACCTTAGCACATGCGCAGAGAGTACCTCGAGTACCGTCGCGGTAGGTCAGTGTTTCGCTGACATGTATCGATAAAGAATCATACTTTGTTCGAAGCTTTTCAACACTTGATCGTCCAGGCGATCATAGAAACCCAGAAGGGGGTTCCCTTACTTGAAACGTTGGAGTTTAGAAGCCTTACCTTGGGAAGGGGGACATAACTAAACTCTTGAAATAAGTTGTCGATAGATGTTGGATGGGCATAGTTCTGTCCTGACAGTCTGAACGAATCTGACTTGCCATGGTCGGAATTGGTTTTATTTATACTATTTATTTATACCCTAGAAGTTAAGGGTTTCGCACATTTGGATTTGGTTTGGGTTTTATGTTGGAAAGTTATTGTTTTCACTCAGCTAGTTACGTTTGTCTTTTGTTGACAAGAACGATGGTTCTTGTCACTAAGTTCCTATTTTGGGTTTAATGTATATACTGTTCCTGCTTTGGGTTACATACTGTGCCTGCTTATGTTGTGCGTTTCGGTTGTTTTTGATAAGCGTGTCGCATCTGTTATTTGTTTGAATGGACGGCCTGAACTCTTCCGGTTGCGGTGCTATGGTATGATCTGATTTACTGAATGTGTTATAATGAGAATGTGTTACAATGGAGTGGTTTGGCTTTCCAAAGTGTGTTACAATGTGTCTATAGCTGATAGTGTGTATTATAATAAGTTGTGAATAGAAGATATGCTACAACAGAAATCGAATAATTCTAATGGATCGTTGAATTCCGATGACATGCGAAGCATAGGATGACCCTGACCATGGTTATTACGCATGCGGGGTGCGCATATGGAAATTGGATCGCAGTGTTCGGGAGGGAGCGAATAGGTTGACTCGACTTAAGAGTGCGGGGGAGTCGATCTCGCCGTTGAGAAGCCGGAAGATAAAAACGCACTGCGCATTTCGACACCGTTTGCTGAGTGTTTCGAGTCCGAGTAGCAGACACCGCTGATAGTAGGAAGGCCTAGTATGGTGAGATTGCCAAGGAAGGAGCCGGATCGCGTACCTTGTGATTTTCCTTTGCAAGGCTTCAAGTCGATTTATATCACCAACAGTAAGCGGGCACCAAACCGGAGAGCAGTACTCCAGACAAGATCGTACAACGGAACAGTAGATAGATTTGATGCACACGGGATCGATGAATTCACTGCAGGTACGCATTATAACATTAAGCAGTTGGTTTTCCTTCGCAATAAAGCTGTCGATATGAGGACGAAATGAAAGTTTTTCATCTAGTAACACTCCCAGTTCGCGAATACATGAAGTTCGAACAAGATGCGAGTCCCTCATCGAGTACTTAAATGTGATAGGGCTTCGGGCTCTGCTGAAAGAAATGCACTGGCATTTATAAACACATACTTCTAGTCTGTTTCTGATGCACCAACTATCGAGATCATCAAGGACTATCTGGAGGCATTGACAGTCACTAGCGTTTTTCACAGGAAGAAATATTTTCACATCGTCGGTGTACATGAGGTGTATGCCCGCCGGTAGCACAAACGATAGATCGTTGATGTAAATGAGTAAAAGTAATGGGCCCAGATTACTTCCTTGAAGGACTCCGGACGAACTGGAAAAGGTGTGAGAGCGATGGGGTCCGATACTTATGTGATATAAGCGACCAGTTAAGTATGAGTGAAGCCAGGTAATATGGTTATCTGCGAAACCGAGTTTTTCAAGCTTTGAAAGCAGAATAACATGCGATATGCTATCGAATGCGGCCTTAAAGTCGATATATTAAAGTCGAAACAATAATCGACAAATTCGACAAGATTAGTTGTGGAAGACCTTTTTGGTAAAAAACCGTGCTGACTCGGTCTCAAATAGTTGTGTACCGCAGTGAGTAGCGGTTTGTACACAAGTAGTTCAAACACCTTAGCACATGCGCAGAGAGAGACTATGCCACGATAATTGCTAGCTTCAAGACGGCTGCCCTTCTTATGAATCGGAACCATTCGAGCGTGCTTCCATAACGACGGGTAGATTCCTCGCGCTAATGAAGCATTAAATATTTTCGATGAGATGGGTACAACTGAGTGGCGGCAGTGTTTTAAGATGTACGCTGAAATGCTATCAGGCCCAGATGAAGTAGTCGGTTTTAGATTATTGAGTGAATGAACTATGGTGACTTCATCAATCGACGGTAAAATAAAACCAATCACATCGGAAGGCGTGTATTGTTCGTGGCTTCAGCAAGTAAGTTTTGGTCATCGACAGGAACAGTGAATGCATCAGCGAAGCGGTTGGCAAACGTGTCGCAAATATCGGACGTATCAGTACTAGTTACTCCATTGTAGCACAGGGATGAAGGAATACCACTTATGTTGCGTCGTTTGTTTCAGAAGATCCAGAACTGCGTCGGTTTCGTAAAAAGTTGTCTTTCAGTGCGGCGTATGTAGGAGCGGTAGAGCACACGATTTTGTCGCCGATAATTATTCAGTGCATCAAAAAATATTCTCCTATGCAATGCTGATCTAGTTCTGTGGTAATCATCGTAAGCTTTAGATTTTATTTTCTTTAGCCGTCGAAGGGATGCGTTTGACCAATCGGGACCAGGTTTAGGATGGGCAACAGGAACGTAGGAATTAATCGCTGAGCGCATAAACGCGCTAAAGGATTACGTGGCTTCGTCGATCGTCGTAAAATTGGAACAGTCGAAATCAAGGTAAAACGACGCTATTAGAGAGTTCATACGTTCCATATCCGTTTTGAAAAAATTATGACTGCTGCGAGACTGGTTGTTTCCGCTACGGGAGAATTGCGAAGGAAAACGAATCACCATATCCAACGAAGGATGATGACTGTCTTCACTAAGAAGTGGATTGCAACAGCATGAGACGTATGGGAAGGAATTCCCTAGGGACAGTGTACCATTCGCAGGGTTCTGAAAGGCGATCACCGATCGAGTCGCACAAAATATTTACTGCGGATGAGTTTGCAAAAACTAGATCCAATTGGCGCCCAAATTGATTAACATTGCCATTTAATTGAAATAAACCGTTGCTATTCATCCCATCAATGAAGTCTGTATAGGCCACGGAGTTGCATATCGGTGCATAGTGCGAAAAAGTGAAACAAGGAGAGCTAACCTCAGTATCCGATGTATTTGTTAGCTCCCATCTGATGTCGGGTTTATTGAAATCGCCGATAACGTATAATAAATCGCTCTCTTTGATGCGGTTTGAGATGTCACGTACACTATCATACAAAGCATTCAACACAGCCCCAAACGACCAAAACGCGATGAATGGGTAAAACTATGGACCTGAGATGGGGCCCTATCTCAGTACCCAAACTGGTACCCAAAAGCAGACAATTTTGGACTTATTTTTTGAGAGAGAGCAAAAAAGCTGATGCTCCTTCCTCTCTCCCCATTCTCTCACTAATATTAGCTGGCATCGCGAAAGAAATGGTTTAAAATTAACAGTCGTTAAAAATTAACCAGAGTCGTTAAAAATTGCTAGAATTTGGCATCGCGTACGCAATGAGTTCATTTGTTAATTTTAACGACTGGTCCTATGCCGTCGTTAAACAAACGACTGTCAAGAGCGTATGCGATACAAATTAACAGTCGTTTAATTGTACTGCTCGAATTTTTTCCCCGTGTTTGCCTATATGAGATATCGAGCAGTCGTTAACTGTTTTGACGATCGTTTATTTTAACAGGAATGAACAACAAATGAACTCAGTTAAATCAAAATGAACTTTAAACGACTGTTAAAATGTGTTCATTTATTCGCGATGCCGGCTATTGTTTATATGAGTTTCTAGGAGAGGGGGAAAGGGGAGATGATGTTGCAAGTGGTTTACATATAATTTACTGTGAAGGGGAGACACCGTCACACGCCCATATCGAGAATTTTATAGAGGACGGCGGTGGTGGTTGGTTTATCGTCGTTCCGTGTGGACCACGGATGCTAAATGAAAATTCTCTGTATATTTCCGTACAGTATCTCATTGCGGCGGAACCTTACAAATGTTATTGCGCGGTCGAATCAGAAATCGCGCATCGGATCGATGGAAGAAGGGTGTATGAACGAGGGGGGAGAAGGGGAAGCACAGAGAAAAACGCTGCACATTTACTCATACATTCTTACAGCAGCAGGCAATTCGCGAGAACATGAAATCGGGAGAGTATATTTTAACGCTCCCGAATGAGTGCAAGCAGGTGCGGTATGGAAGATAAAGCAAGACAACCCAGTTTTTGTTCAAGCTAGGTCCAAAATGTTTCCTTGGGTAGCTTGAGCAAAAACTGTGATGTCTTACTCTATAGTGATGAACTCTTACTGAATAGTGATGAAGGTATGGACTGGGTAAGCCAAGTTTCGGTGAGAATGATGAAATCGTATTCGGATTCTGACAACACCAGACGAAGATTAGTGGTTTTCGTACGTAAACCACGTACATTTTGGTAGAACAATGAGAGGCTAGGAAGTACCAAACCAGGTGAATTCGAGATAACAACGCGTGGATTCGGAGCATCGAGATTCTCAGGAGCATTGCCGGATGCAGTGCTAAATTGCTATTCGTCTGACGGCCCGGCTTCGGCAGAATCATCAGTCCGTTTAGCGTTTCCGCGCTTCGGTCTTTTTTTAGGCGCGGCTAAGCATTCCGGAGGCGACCTGGTAGGTGTGGTAGTGACAAGCACTCGCTCATTAAGGTCCTGTTGTGGTTCGGTTGTAAACAAAGCTGCATCTGTGGTGGTCATATCATATGAAGTCGCAACAGGCTGCGCGAGTAGATCTGTATTGGCAGTTGGTATCGGAGTGCTCAATCCTAACCGTGGGAGAGGATTACGATAAGTGTCTGTAGTGAGAGTGGCAGGGTGATCGAGTGTAGGTTGAAGCATCGAATTTGTATCAGCGGCTGCGAGAGCATTATTGCTAATATTATTGGTCTGGTAGTCACGGAACTCTCGGTACGTTAGAGCGGAGGGCCATGTCTCAGGTGAGAGAGCCTTGCTGGGTAGAGTGACTGGTATGTCCCGTAGAGTGTAATAATGCCCTAACGCTTTCTGCTGCATGGGCCAACATCGACTCGCGCGATCGCGATACGAAGCCGAAGCGAAGACGGTTATAGTACGAAAGGCATAAGTACAGGTGTGAGGTACGCCATCGCCCTTTTTTTATCGTTATCGAAATAAAGACACGTTCTTAATAGCTTTTTGTCATAAACCAAATTTAATAAAACGAGTCATTTAATTTACTATAGAGACTACCGGTAGAAATAAGTTGCAATCGCAACACTTACCATAGGTAGGGGGACATTTCCTATTAAGTGGCGGTTTAATGGTATCGGGAGCCCTAGGCGGTAAGACGAGTTGAGGCCCCCTGTAATGGTAAATGGTGTTCGGTTAAACAGAAACTTTACAATGCCGTCGGGAGGCCCTATGATCATCAGTCACAGGCTCGAAAATTTTTGCTGACGAGGGGGTGCAAATGATGGTCCAGCCTCAGGGCCTCAACGTCCATCCTTCCGGGGCCCTTGTTGCTAGTTTTCTGTCCATACGGCATACAATAGACTAGCGATCTACGGGGCCCCTAAACCAGCGGGGCCCCAGGCGACCTAGACCCTAGTGCGCCTACCGTTAGATCCGCCACTGTTCCTATTTACTTACTTACTTATCCGGCGCTACAATCGCTTTGCGGTCTTGGCCTGCCTCAGGAGTGTCCTGCCGAGGAGTGTGGACGGTCTAAAAAGACTTTACGGACTGAGTCGTCCGTTTCCATGCGTACAACATGGCCAGCCCACCGGAGCCTGGCGAGCTTGATACGCTGTACGACAGTGAGGTCGCCGTACATCTCGTATAGCTCGTCATTATAGCGGCTCCTCCATTGTCCTTCCACACTTGTGGGGCTAATAATCCTTCTGAGCATCATCCTCTCCAACGCGGCCAGAAATGTTTCAACAGGTTTGGACAGTGCCCATGTCTCAGAAGCGTATGTGAGTACCGGTACTATATAAGTACTAAATAGTCCCAGCTTCGTCCGTCGCGATAGACTCTTTGCCAGCGCCTATACGCGTGATCCAAAACAGCCGAAGTCATACAAAGTCATGAAAAAGTCTGCGCCTTTACGTTCCGGTTACTCCGTCGGGTAAACCCGACATTTGCCGAGCCAACCCGAATAGTTGTGTTCGTTAAACGTGTGTGCGTATCAGGTAGCAGCATTTGTACTGCTTACCTGCCGTATGCCGCAGTGATACAGGTCTCGTGGTACAATCGTCAACTCGTACGACTTTAGAACATGCCCGTCATAGGTTCAAGCCCCAAATGTACCCCCTCCCCACCCATACAACAACAATTGTTAAGCTCGGTTTCAAGTTCCCCGCTAAAAATTGCAAGAGTTTCGTGTTGTCTCTCCTGCTCGATTTTTTGTTTTTTTTTTTTAATGTTTCCTTGCTCAAACAGTAAGAATGAAACGGCTCCGACCGGCTCCATACCATTTCGGAGCCGGCTCTCCACGGACCCGGGTGGTTTTACAGATATTTTCTAGTAGAAAATGCCCCCTTAAAAAGCAGTTATTCTATTTCACATAAGATGTGGCTTAGTATGTAATGCATGTTTTACAAAGTATGTATAAAATCGAAACTATTTGCAGGAGTTTTGGCTGCACCCACAGCTCCGGAGCCAACTCCGCACCCACGGCTCCGGAGCCGGTTTTAACACAGTGGACCAATAAAAATCTTTTAAGGGGGCGTCCATAAATTACGTAACGCTCAAAGGGGGGAGGGGGTTCCCTGTAGCGTTACGGTTTGTTACATAGGGGAGAGGGGGGGGGGGTTCACATTCTGTTACGTGACGTAATACAATCCTATCACCGGTCACTGACAAATGATCGCCCACCTGGGTAAGTTTTGCACTTTTATTTCTTTATATCTTTTGATAGGGAATACGAACTTGACATTTATAAAATACCTAATGCTGCTGGCGGATGTGTTGCTCCGTCGCAGCGGCCAACGCCGGTGCTTTACACCGAGTCGGGTATATTTTTCCTTCGTCGACCGGAGAGTGCCTCCGACTATTAAGAAACGAGCGATTCTGAGGTTTGTGTTCGAATGCGCTTCTTTATTTAGGTTTTCATCTCTTATATGCTATTTAGTTGCTGACCGCATATAGGTCAGCTAACTGTAACTATAACTATTTTGATAACAAGTTTTATTTATATTTAATGCGACATGTACCTATGGTTTATGAATTGCGTAAAGTTACTTCCTCGTTTGAACCGTGAGAACGGTTGACTACCTGTTTATGTTTGTTGCGTTTCTGAAGCGCGCGCTATTGCTTGAGGCGTGTTTTGCTTGAACTTTGTTTTAACTTGAGAAGTTTTAACTTGAAGTGTTTTACTTCGCTACATCCGCATAAATGCTTTTACTTCATAATGAGGTCGTACGCAACAATACCAAAACAGAGGTTTGACAGAAAATTGCCATGAAAAAATCTACCGTGTAATACAGGTTTAAGAGCCGTGTGTCTCAAGTAAAGACTGTAGTTTTCAATCTTACCGTCAACAAAATTCAAACAGTTACATGTCATTCTACGCTAAACGCATCGACCTGTATATTATTGTTGGTAAACAACAGTCGTGCGGTGCTGTCAATCAGGATTAGTTGGATAATTCGGCTGCCTCGATCATCCGGACCACCCGGATGATCGAGAAAGGGAATTCGTAACGTTACGAGACAGGGAACGATTAAGCGGTAGTAGCGAAGAAACAGGCAAATAAAGCGCAGCAAATTTTTAACCCTCCCTTCAAAAAGGTGTTCAAAGATCTGTTTTTTGTTTATCAGTTTCGCTACTCTTGTTACATCCGTAACAAATTAAAAATTTGGTGCAAGTTAGAGTGTGAGAAGTGCCATGGAGGGTGAATATACTCCGGAAAGCTGTGGTGACCAGCAGGCCAAATTAAGGGGGGGGTGTTCGATCATGCGTTACGTAATTTTGGAAGGGAGGTCTCCTCCAACGATACGTTTTGTTACGATAGGGGGGGAGGGGGTCGAAAAATCCCAATTTCAGCGTTACGTTTTTTATGGACGGCCCCTAATGAGGTTTCAATCGAGAAAATCTGTATATAGCCAAGTAAGTTATGTTTAAAGGAATACATCACAAAAAAAATTAAATAATTTTTGAACATTGTTATCTAATACGGGACAAACGAATGGTACACGTCATACACGCCATGCATGTCCTACTGCAATCACATCGGGTGTTTGCTTCCATACTTGCGAGAAGATATATTCGTTTTTTTACGCTATCATACAATGCCATCTCTATAGAGCCGTTAGTCCGGAACCGTTGGTCCGATGCCGTTGATTCGCCGCCGGTTCCGTAGGTGCAGAGCCGGCTTCGGAACAGATGGTGCGGAGCCGGCTTTGAAGCCGTTGGTGCGGAGTCGGCTCCGGAGACGTTGATGCGGAGCCGGCTCCGGTTAAAAGTCGGAGCCGATTCCGGAGCAGTAGCCCTGGAGCAGGCTCCGGAGCCGTTGGTGCGCTCCGAAGCGCACATCACGGCGCTTGACCTCTGGTGGCGATAAGACCTCTGCAACTAACTATCGCGGGATAACTACATTGCCTGCTGGTGCCAATGTCATTAAAATCGTCGTACAAAATTCCATTTCAGTTAATTTCCCAAACTGGATCGAAGAGGAACTATAGTTGCCTTTGTATATACAGCGATTGCTTTAATATATTTCATGAGTATCTTGCTCAGTGATGCGTACAATATGGCAAAATGTTCAAAAAACACAAAACAAAAAACATGTCAATTTACAATCGCTACGATTATTCCCGAATTCGATAGAGTTTAAGAAAGTAGCTGATTATGAAAAGCAGCCGTTCATGCATTTCAACGCACCAACACACTACAGGGTGGCCTCGAACAAACCGCGGTCATAAGTCATTTTTGTACTGTTTACGATGTATACCATATCGAATCTAGTTTAAAATTATCAATTTACTTGTAAATCATTATTTTAGGCGTTGGAAATCCAGATGGCACCACTGTACACCTTTTTTACAGGGTTTTTCACACGTAAGAAATGTTTTGCACACAATACAATAAAATATAGAGACATTCGGCCCAATAACAAGGCCGAACCAGGGGATCATAGCATCCTACTACACCTACAAGGTGTTGGTCTTAGGGACAACCTAGAGAAAGTATTTATATTGGGTACCAAAGTCTTTCTCACGAGTGATAACCCTATATCCCTTTGCTATACATCGCCACAGACACATATGAAAATCGATGAATACAATCGTCATCAACTTAGTTTTATACTTGAGAATCATTCTATTAGTTTCAATAATAAAACGTATAAAATAGCCAACATAACATTAAAAATAAATATTAACCAAGTAATAAAAAATAAATTGGTATCATCAAATTTCCAAGTGCTCATAGCACCCATGATAAGACAATTTGTTATTTAAAATGGAAAAAGATAATTATTTCGGCAACTAGTTTATCTCGGCCAGAATTAAAAGAAATCATAATATTTGGAGCAATTTGTTTTAAATCCTATTGTCAATTTTCTGTGATTTAAAGTTAAAACAACGTTTTCAATTCCTCTTTGTTGAGGAAACTGTATTCCGTTTAGCATACGTGCGCGCGTGGAATAGAAAGAGAGAGAGAGAGAGAGAGAGAGAGAGAGAGAGAGAGAGAGAACTTAATCGTTGTCGCCGTGCGCTGCTCAAACGAGAGAGCGCTACGCGCTGACCGTGAGAATTATTAGCTGGTATCGCGAAAGAATTGGTATAAAATTAACAGTCGTTAAAATTTAACCAGAGTCGTTAAAAATTGCTAGAATTTGGCATCGCGAACGCATTGAGTTCATTTGTTAATTTTAACGACTGGTCCTATGCCGCCGTTAAACAAACGACTGTCAAGAGCGTATGCGATACAAATTAACAGTCGTTTAATTGTACTGCTCGAATTTTTTCCCCGTGTTTGCCTATATGCCATTTCGAGCAGTCGTTAACTGTTTTGACGATCGTTTATTTTAACAGGAATGAACAACAAATGAACTCGGTTAAACCAAAATGAACTTTAAACAACTGTTAAAAATAGTTCATTTATTCGCGATGCCGGCTATTATCAGCTTACAATCAGTCGCGTTCTGAACTCCTACCCGATCAGTAGTGTTCTGATCCCCATACCCAAAAGTCGCGTTCTGACCAATCTGTTCTAAAGTGAAATAAATTTGTGAAATAACCATTTTACAAACATATATAGTGTTCGGACACTTAAAAGTGCATATCGCATCTAACCCCTAAACCCCAATGTTGAGCGGAGTTATAACACAGTGGAATAAAAGAGGAGCAGAAACTAAACAATGAACTTGTATGTAATGTATTTTAAACAAGACTGACGATATTAAACATTTTCTAAAGACTACTATGATGTGTTCATTGCACACATGTTGCTTTCTCAACACTCCTCCTCAACGGGTGCCATGAAGCCCTAACATCTCCGTAAATTTTCTTTGTTTTGTTGCTCCTAGTGGTTTCGTTAGAATGTACGCAACCATCTCTTCCGTGGGACAATATTCAAGCATCATTTTTCTAGATTCACACTGTTGTTTGACAAAGTGTTCTTTTGTGTTTCGGTCGACGATTGGTTCTATCAAAGTTGACGAAACAAATGCAACTCTGGTTATCCTCAAAGATTTTAACGGGGGTTTCAATATGTTCTCCTAAGTCTTTCATCAATCGAGTAAGCCACATCTGTTCTTGAGTAGCTTCACTTAAGGAAATATATTCTGATTCCATCGACGATAATGCAATGCTGGTTTGTTTGCGACTGACACAGCTCCACAAAAACACATATCCGGTAGTCGATTTTCTTGTTATAGTATCACCTGCCCAGTCAGCATCAGAATAACCAATCAAATAGCTACCAGCTTTGTTGAAAGTGAGCTTAAAATGTTTAGTTGCTTTTAAATATCTTACAACACGCTTAGCCGCAACCCAGCATGATTCAGTAGGATTACTAACATTACGACCAAGTATTCCCGTACTTGCAGCAATATCTGGTCGCGTACACACCGATATGTATAGAAGAGCACCAACTAGACTTCTATATTGAGTAGTGTCTTTCAAAATAGAGCTTGAGTCTTGCTGCTTCAAAAATCCTTCCTCCATCGGTGTTTTCGCAGTTTTTGCTTCGCTCAATCCGAACTTACGAATCAATTTTTCAATGTAACCTTCGAGGCTAACGCTGTAGTTACCATTTTTCAAATTTAACCTCCATTCCCACAAAGTAACTGGTCCCTGGTCCGTCATTTCGAAATGTCCGGTTAAAGCGTGATACACAGAATCAATGAGAGTCTCGTCCACACAACTGACTATCATATCATCCACGTACACTAAAATGTAGACTCTTTTTTTTCTCTCTCTCTCTCTCTCTCTCACTAAAATGTAGACTCTTTAAAATGTAGAACGCCGTTTTGTTGTGGAGAATATGGGGCAGTTTGTTGATGCACGATGCCGTGATCTACAAAAAATCCTTTAAAGAATTGCTCCTGTACTCACCACCACCATCCGATCTGATGACTTTCGGTTAGTGTCCAAACTGTGTTTTCATCATGGCGTAATATTCTCTGATCCGGTTTTCTGTCTCACACTTGTTTTACAACAGGTAGATAATTATATACCGACTAAAATCATCAACCATAGTCATAAAATATCGGCTTCCTCGGGCTGTTGATACTTCAAACGGTCCTCCCAAGTCCATATGTATCAGTTCGCCAATACCAGATGTCCTTGAAGATGAAGAATTTGGGAATGGATCACGGCTCATCTTCCCTTCACAGCATGATCCACAAATGGATTTCACATGACATCGGTTGATGTTCAAGCCGCTTCCCAAATTGTTCTGCGCAATCTTCTTTATGGCTTCTATGTTACGATGGCCAAATCGACGATGCCATAGGTGTATACAGGAAGCTTCATGGTTTTTATCTACCAACATGGCTTGTTCAATCTGTTTTAGATAATAAAGACCACCTTTACGTTCACCAATCAGCAATACTTGTTTTCCTTTCTGGACACGACATCCAAACCTATCGAAAAAGCACTTCGAATCCATTATCGGTAATATTACTTATAGATAATAGGTTTGTCGTCAAAGATGGTACATGACACACTTTGTCCAAGGAAACTTTCTTGCGTTTTCCGTTTCCATCCATGGAAAACAATTTCAGCTTCCGACACCAGTTGACTTGATGGAATCTCCGTTCGCTAATGAAATCGAGGATTGCTTCGATTTATCTATTAATTTCAAAATAGACGTATCGTTCATCATATGAGAAGTTGCACCAGAATCGAAACACCATGGTCCAGTTTCGTTCCCTTCTCCAGTGAACAAACATACTTCCTCTCGATTGTCTTCATTAGCAACGTTGACGCTTTTA
This sequence comes from Anopheles merus, assembly GCF_017562075.2. Lineage (NCBI taxonomy): Eukaryota > Metazoa > Arthropoda > Insecta > Diptera > Culicidae > Anopheles > Anopheles merus. Next base: position 195,731 of record NW_024427598.1, on the reverse strand, counting down.
CCATCTAGTATACTTCTTTTGTCTGCAGCCCATTTTCTACAGTCTTTTCTTATGTGCCCATTCTTCTTGCAATAATGGCACTGTTTTTCCTTGTTGGTTGTTAGTTTCCTGTCCTTCCAAAATTTCGTGTTGTTCATTCCTCCAGATAGTAACGCTTTATCATCATCTGCACCATCAGCTCGACGTTTTCCTTCATCCAACAATTTGCCTTTTGCATAATTCACCGTAAGATCTTCATCAGGCCTACTTTCCAAAGCTACGATCAAGCCATCAAAGGATTTTGGCAAACTGGACAACATTAACACGACAAAGGATGGATCTTTCATTTCTTCTCCCAGCGCAATCAAACGAAGTCGCAGAGAACATAGTTCATTGAGATGGTTAAAAATGTCTCCATCTTCAATCATTTTTGTGGCAAGCATTTTTCGCATGACGTGTATTTTGCTGGACAAAGATGAACGCTCATGATAGCCTTTTAGGGCATCCCACATATCTTTCGATGAACTCGTTTGCATGACATGGATGAGTTGCCTGTCGTCCAACGACAGACCGATCAGTGCCCTAGCACGTTCATCATTCGCAATCCATCTTTCACGACACCTTTTCCCTTGCTAACAAAAGTACCATCATGAATTTCCATAATGCGTAATTTTGATCGTTCAATTTTTCAATGGTGACGTGTGATTGAGACATGTTTCTAGATTTAAGTGTTCAGTGTTTCTTCAAGATTAAAATTTTCGATAAGTTTTCAGTATTTCTTCAAGATTAAAATTTTTGATAGATTATTACTTCAATATTACACAAACTTAACACTTGTTCGACAGTACTTCTGGGCCCATAACCTGTTGAGCGGAGTTAAAACGCAGTGGAGTAAAAGAGTAGGAGAAACTAAACAATGAACTTGTATGTAATGTATTTTAAACAAGACTGGCGATATTAAACATTTTCTAAAGACTACTATAATCTGTTCATTGCACACATGTTGCTTTCTCAACACCTAACACTCTTACTGCCGCTTTTAAGCCGTATAGTTCATTTGATATATCTTCGTCTTCGTCCCGCGTTAGATACAAAACATTTACTACGGTTTCTGGATATGTTGTTACAAAATTTCAAGTACATACAAAATAATGCGGCTTTTCAAAAAGTACTAGAATCCCGAACAAGCCGCAACGCCAAGTAGGGGAAAGTAGGTAAAGACGGACACTACGGGTAAGACGGACACTTCTCATAAATGCATGAAAAAGGTAATTTTCGAAAAAATCAGGAAAGCAGCATCCTAACTTAAAGTTAAGCAACTCATTTCAGAATATTTTTGGCATAATATATGTAGAATTGTATGTAGAGTTGATAGTTAGTATTGCCTGATGCAATCGGAATGAATCTATAAAGAAGAGAATTTTGGCTGAGCGGTCAGTCGTTGATCAGAACTCAATAAAGCAACACCGTCAGAACAAAAAAAAAGTCTGTGTCAACGTTCTCCCTCATTCGGTCCACCTCCTCCACCCCCTCGGTTGGTTTTGCGGTTGTCGTGATACGGTTGTGTCGAGCATTTGCTCTCTAGTGTTGAAACATTGGTCGCCTTCTTCCATCCATTCCGCTCTCGTCCTCTTTCTTTCTTATATTTGGTGTCAGAAGTGGGATACGACGAACGCGATTTTGGGACAAGTGTGAATTTCCTGGAAATTCGGTTGCGATCGACGTTGTGTGGAGTGAGACGGTGAGGCATCAAAGCGCTGGGTGCGCTGGATTGTGCACAAAAGAACAGGTTACGAGTGTAGTGGCGTTTCGTACGGGTGTTCGGTGCGATCAGGCGCTGGGTGCGCAAGTTCTGGCGGTGTGAAAGAAGAAATGTGCTGTGTGCGCGAGTTGCTGTGTGCAAAAGGAAATGCGCTGTGTGCGCGAGTAGCTGTGTGCGTAAGTGCGCTGTGTGCGCGAGTTTGCTGTGTGCGCGAGTTTGCTGTGTGCAAAAGGAAATGCGCTGTGTGCGCGAGAGTTTGCTGTGTGCAAAAGGTTTGGCGCTGTGTGCGCGAGAAGTTGCGGTGTGCGAAGACGGTTAGCGCTAGGTGCGCGAGTTTGCTGCGTGCAAAAGGTTAAGCACTTGATGCGCGAGTTTGCTTTGTGCAAAAGGTTAAGCGCTATGTGCGCGGAAAAGGTTGCTGTGTGCAAAAAGAAATGCGCTGTGACGCGAGTAGCTTTGTGCGTTAGTGCGCTTGATGCGCGAGTTTGCTGTGTGCAAAAGGATTAGCGCTGTGTGCGCGAGAGTTTGCTGTGTGCAAAAAGTTTAGCGCTGTGTGCGCGAGAAGTTGCTGTGTGCAAAAACGGTTAGCGCTAGATGCGCGAGTTTGCTGCGTGCAAACGTTTCGCGCTTGATGCGCGAGTTTGCCGTGTGCGCGGTTAAGGTGGCTGTGTGAAGAAAAGGCGCTGTGTGTGTGACTAGCGCTGTGCGTTTGGGCGCGAGAAAAACACTTGTTTTCTAGAGCGTTGCGCGTTACAAGTAGGGAAAAATGGACCGTTTGATAAGCGAATATACGCGTACGGGATTGGTTCGCATGTGCGAAACGGCGGGTTTAGCAATGTCTGGAACCAAGGAGGATTTGGCTAAGCGGTTGTTAGAAGCCGGTATAACGAGCGATGAGCAGCGCAAAGAAAATTCCGGAGAAATGAACGCGTCGGGTTATTATGACGTGGATGCGGAATCGGAGGCTAGCGAGACGGGAAACAGTGGGACGACTGCGGCGGGTGGTCCTATTGCTGTTACCGCGGAGACAAGATCGATCGTGACAGAGGTGGTGTCACAAAGGGCGGAGGTGCCAAGAATTGCGAAAAGGGAAACACATGCACCGTTTGTGCAGCCCTATTCGTTCCGTGATGTGGAAGAAGGTATTGAGCCTTATGGTAATGACCTCACCAAAGATATTGCGGTGTGGTTTGATGATTTTGAAGGAGTGGCAAGTATGGCGCATTGGACCGATGAACAAATGTTTATCATGTGCCGCCGGAAAATGGTTGGTGTTGCGCGAAGTTTTCTCTCGACGGAGAGAAACGTAACATCGTATGCAGCTTTGAGATTGAAGCTGATTAAAGAATTTGGAAAAATAGTGCGGTCGAGTGACGTGCATAGGCGACTTATGGCACGAGTAAAACGTCCGCAAGAGACAATGTTGGAATACGTGTACGAGATGCAGCGCATAGCTCGTGACACGGAAATCGATGATAGTAGCGTTGTCGAGTACATCGTGGATGGTGTGTCTTACGATGCAAAAGTGCGTGCGTCCCTTTATCGAGCGCGCAGTATAGCCGAATTAAAAGAAGAACTTGTGCTGATGGAAAGAGCAGAGAAGAAAAGTGCGGTAAAGAAGAACAGTGTGCAGCAAGAGCCGAGGTTGGAAGGAGGTGTGCGCAAGTGTTACAGTTGCGGCAAGCCGGGGCATCGGGCGAAGGATTGTTCTACCAAGAAGCGACTGGTAGCTGACACGCGCGCTATTGTACCGAGTACAAATGAGCGATCTCCGGTAAAGTGTTTCAAATGTGGAGGCGTGGGGCATATAGCTCGAAACTGTAATAAAAATAGCTACAGCGTGATGGGAGGTCAGATCCAGGAATCAAATAAAGAATTACCAACAAAACAAGTGAGCGTGTGCGGGAAGGAATATGTGGCTCTGATCGACACCGGGAGCGAGGTATCGCTCATGCGTGAAGATGTTTTCGCGGGACTTCCACCGCAGTTCAAACAATGGAAACAATCTAACCACATTTTGAGAGGGCTAGGTGGAGTGCCCCAAAATGGATTCGGCGAAGCCACACTTGCCGTAAACATAGACAATTGGGTATATCAGGTGCAGTGGGTTCTGGTACCATACGAGGCGATTAGAACACCCCTTATCGTAGGTATGGATTTTTTGCATTCTGTTAATTACAATATTAACAACGAAGCGGTCATGATCGAGCCACGAAGAAACGAGCAAGTGTTGGGGATACAGAGAAATGAAGAAGAACACGAACGACAACAGCATGTGAACAATATAAGCGAAGTGATGAACACAATGTACGCCAGCGAGACAATGGAACCGGTTATCCCGCCTCAATTTCGGGGCGAGATAATGACAATGATCGAGACATACAATAAAACCAGCTGCAGTGAGAGAAAAGAAACGTGTCCAGTTAAGTTGGAAATTGTTCCAGACGGACAGATAATGCCGTTCCGCCACCCACCAAGCAGATTGTCTTTTTCAGAATCTGAAGCAGTGGATGCGCAAGTGGATGAGTGGCTTAAAGAGGGTATTGTTAGGCCTTCTGTGTCGAATTTTGCGAGCCGTATAGTTGTAGTGAAGAAAAAAGACGGGAGCAACCGGGTGTGTGTCGATTATCGGAAATTGAATTCGATGATTTTGAAAGACGGATTCCCGATACCAGTAATTGATGATGTCGTGCAAAAGCTACAATGTGCACAATGGTTCACGGTTATGGACCTGGAGAATGGATTTTTCCATGTGCCGGTAGCAGAGACCAGTAAAAAATATACAGCGTTTGCAACGAGACGAGGGTTGTACGAGTTTAATCGCGCGCCGTTTGGCTTGTGTAATTCGCCCGCAGTGTTTATCCGGTATGTTAATCATGTGTTTCGGGATCTAATTACAAACAACCTACTGGATTTGTACATGGATGACATGGTTATCCATGGCTCAACCGAACGAGAATGTTTATGGAAAACGGAAAGAGTGTTAAAAGTGGCAGCAGAGCACGGTTTGAACATTAAGTGGAAAAAGTGCCAGTTCATGCAAAGGGAAATAACGTTTTTGGGCCATCGGGTGAAAACTGGACAGATATCGCCAAGTGTGGAAAAAATAAATGCAGTGAAACATTTTCGTATTCCGCAGAACGTTAAAGCAGTGCAAGCGTTTTTGGGATTAACGGGGTTTTTCCGGAAGTTTGTAAAAGACTATTCAAAAATCGCCAGGCCGCTTACGGATTTGTTGAAGAAAGATACATCTTTCGAAATAACAGGAAGTGCATTGGAAGCCTTCAAACGGCTAAAGGAGGAATTAATAAAAGAACCAGTGTTAAAGTTATTTGACCCTGAAGCAAAAACGGAACTACATACGGACGCTTCAAAAGCAGGGTTTGGTGCAACATTGTTACAGTGGGTAGAAGGAAAATTGCATCCAGTGTATTTTTGGAGTAAAAAGACAAGTGAACCGGAATCCAACAAACATAGCTACGTGCTCGAGGCTAAAGCAGTGTTTTTAGCGGTTAAAAAGTTTCGGCAGTATCTTTTGGGTCGTCCTTTTAAATTAGTTACTGACTGTGCAGCGTTTAAGTGTACATTGAAAAAATCGGAAGTGCCGCAGGAAGTGTTACCGTGGGTGATGTTCTTACAAGATTTTGTGTTTGAAGTTGAACACCGATCGGGTAAAAAAATGCAGCACGTGGACTGTTTGAGCCGATATCCGACGGAAGTGATGACTGTGACGAATGAACTAACGGCACGTATTCGTAAGAACCAACAACAGGACGAGATGGTGAAAGCAATTAGTGAAATTCTATTGGATAGGCCCTACGGATCGTACAAATTGAAAGGTGGACTTTTATACACTGTAGTGGATGGAAACGAACTATTAGTGATTCCACGAAACATGAGGAAGCAGATCATAGAAAACGCACATAACGACGGTCATTATGGGGCACAGCGTACTATGCATACCATAAGGCAGAAGTTTTGGATTCCACATCTAGAGGTATTGGTGAAGCAACATATCATGAACTGTGTGAAGTGCATCTTACACAACAAAAAGTTAGGACGACAAGAGGGATGCTTGAACCCAATCAACAAAGGAGATGCGCCTCTACACACATTGCATTTGGACCATGTGGGGCCCATGGACGCCACTTCAAAACAATACAGGTATATTTCAACTGTGGTGGATGGGTTTTCTAAATTTGTTTGGCTTTATCCTACTAGAACAACGAATGCGGAGGAAGTGTTGCAAAAGCTGGAGAGTTGGTCGTCGATAATCGGATATCCGACCCGAGTAATAACGGACAGAGGGGCAGCATTCACGGCTAAGGTATTTGCCGAATTCGTTCAGAAGCAAAACATCGAGCATATCGTCTCCACTACGGGAGTACCACGAGGAAACGGCCAGGCCGAACGTATAAATGGGACGGTTTTATCAGTGCTGGGAAAACTATCGATGGGAGGTACCGCTAAATGGTATAAACAAGTCAACAGAGTGCAACGGTCGGTAAACGGGCACCTTAATTCGTCAACAGGGAGATCTCCATTTGAATTAATGTTCGGGGTCAGAATGAGACAGGCATCTGATGATTTATTACACGAAATGCTGGAAAAAGAATGGTATGAAGAATACGAACGGGATAGACAGGGTATGAGACAAGAGGCCAGAAAAGAAATAGAGTTGGCGCAAAAGAGATATAAGGAGCAATTTGATAAGAAAAGAAAGCCGGAACATGGGTATAAGATTGGTGATTTGGTAGCAATAAAGAGAACTCAATTTGTGGCAGGAAGAAAGTTAGCTAATGAATTTTTGGGTCCGTACGAAATAACGAAAGTAAAAAGAAATGGGCGGTATGACGTTAAAAAGGCAGCTAGTTGCGAAGGGCCTCAAGGTACGAGTACGAGTGACGACAATATCAAACTATGGTCATATGCTACGATTGAATCGTCTGACAAAGATGGATTAGATGAGGATCAGGAATTCAAGGAATAGGGATAAGTAAACTAAGTATAGGACATCGAGGATCGAAGTCCATCAGGAAGGGCCGAATGTAGAATTGTATGTAGAGTTGATAGTTAGTATTGCCTGATGCAATCGGAATGAATCTATAAAGAAGAGAATTTTGGCTGAGCAGTCAGTCGTTGATCAGAACTCAATAAAGCAACACCGTCAGAACAAAAACAAGTCTGTGTCAACGTTCTCCCTCATTCGGTCCACCTCCTCCACCCCCTCGGTTGGTTTTGCGGTTGTCGTGATACGGTTGTGTCGAGCATTTGCTCTCTAGTGTTGAAGCATTGGTCGCCTTCCTTCCATCCATTCCGCTCTCGTCCTCTTTCTTTCTTACATATATGCAAAATTGGTTAAATCCACGAACAAAATAAATTTTCAATCGTGTGCACCCTTGTGGATCTAATTTGACTACTACAGAACTTAAGCTCTACAACTTGTATTGTTTATATTTTTGGAAGTTTTATTTCATGAATAAGTTGTCGTGATCATTAATGAAAAAACTGGCGAAAGAACGAGAATGAAAGCAATAAAAAATATTGTTTTCTGGTGGTTCAAACATCCTGACACCAAAGCGGGAAAGACAGACACTTTGTTGTAGGGAAAGATGGACAACGAATTTATAGATTTATTTTACTTATATCAATTGGTGATGAATAGATTTCTTCAAATACCTTAAATAAGAGTATTTATTTATTTATTTCTACAAATGTCCGCCTCGAGGGCTTAACAATCTTTCTTAATTACTAAGGAAAGGATAAGGATGAGGAAGAATGAAGACGAGAACGGAAGAGGGATAAAGGAGTGTTAAAGTCGAACAAATGATAGTATGAATTAAATGCAATCTGAGCTTTAAGGAATGGGTCATTTTGCCCATACCGAGTTAGCCGGGTGGGAATATAGAGAGGTGGCCTATCGCGAAGATGGCGCGAAGGGGCATAAAAAGAAATGGCAGATAAGAGATAAGAAACATCAAGCTCATTAAGGATGACGCTGGCAATGAAACAAGCATGCAAGTGCGAGTGGTGAGTTTTTATCGAGCCAATACCCAAGAATCGACAACGATGTGGATAAGACGGGATTACTGCATTCTCATGACCCGAAAGAAAACGTCTCGTGGCTAGTCGAGTAAATTTGCGTTGAACACCTTCCAATCTAGCATTATCCTGCACTGGGGCGTACCCAGCTACAATAGAGAGACTTGAGACACAAGGGATCGCGGATAAAATGAGACAAACGGATAATAAGGCTCAAAGTACGGTAAGCTTTGCTTGTGACAAAGTCGATATGGTCTTTGAACGAAAGCTTTTCATCCAACCAGACGCCAAGATCTTTGACGGAAGTTACACGATTGGTGGGAATATCCCTCAACGTGTAGTTCCAAATAACCTTACGAGAGGAACGACCAAACGAGATGGCGTTGCATTTTAGTGGACAAAGACGCAAACCGTTTTGTTCACACCAAACAGAGAAAGAGGTAAGTACATTTTGAAGATCACAACAATCCTCAGGAGAAGAGACAGGAAAGCAAATTTTTAGGTCATCCGCTTACATAAAAAGACCATCGCACATTTACACAGTCATTTACAAACAAGACAAACAAAAGGGGGCTTAAAACGCTCCCTTGCGGGACACCAGACAGGTCCACAAAACGGTTTGATAGACAATTTAAGACACGGACTCGGTAAGATCTTCCAACTAGATAGGGCTTCAACCAGGCGACCATGGATTCATTAAACCCAAGTTTAGCAAATTTGGCCAATAACAAATTGATACGAACACTATCAAATGCTACCTTGAAATCAGTATAAATCGTGTTCACTTGACGATCAGAGGCCATCTTGTTGAAAATGAACGAAACTAGGGACATGATATTAGAAGAGGTCGATCATTTTGGCATCAAGCCATGCTGGTGAGGTGAAATATAATGCGCTACACGCTTAAGGAATGAGAAGTGAATAACATATTCGAAAATCTTGGCCAAAGCACAAAGTAGTGACACCCCGCAATAATTTTTTGCGTTAGTTCTTTCACTTTTCTTATGTACAGGCACTAGCCATGCACATTTCCATAACATTGGAAAGGAACCGGAATTTAAGCACTTTCTAAATAAACGATATAGTAATGGAACAAAAATCAATACACATTTTTTAATCACAAATGAAGGAATACCATCGAGCCCTGGAGAGAAAAAGAGCTTGAGCTTAGATATAGCCATAGCAACAATATCCTCATCTATTGCGACATCAAAAGAAGGAATGATATTTGATGGTGTATGGGTGAAGCCATCCGACAAAGACAAGGGACAAATAGTTAGGTCAATGAATACGCTTGAAGTGTTTGGCAAACAAATTACATTGGTCAGCGGGAGAACTAGCACACTCGCCGTCCAAGGAAAGTAGGAAAGGTATAGTATTAGGGTTTACCCAGGCATTTACAGTAGCGTCAAAAAGCTCTCGGATGCATCGAGAAGCGATCTTGCAGCCTAATTAAGAATGCGTTGAGATGCCACCGGTTATAAGAGCGATACGCACTAGCTGCATATTTGTATATACGCAAAGAATATGAAGTACGTTGTCGCCGATATAAACGTAGTTTACGATTTTTATTTGCTCTAAGTGCTCTTAAGGTTCGATTAGACCACGCTGGATAGGGAGGGTGAGAAAGGAGAGGACAACTCAGGGTGAAGGAGGAATTGACAATATTGATAAACTTATTTACTACTACATCGATATCACAATTTTCTTCGATAAATGCCCAGTCCATGCTTTCAATGATTTGGCTGAAGTTGAAGAAATCCATACGTTTAAAGTTGAAACGGTGTAATGAAGAATTAGACGAAGCACGAAGCGTCATTATCGGGATCGAATCGGGAATCGATAGGGACAATTCCATTGCCGGGTAATAACGATCAATTGTGAGAAGCGCATAAGGAGACTCGAGTATACTGGTGCAACTACGAACAGTAGCATCGTTGGCGAAGGCGAGATCTAACTGACGCCCACGGAATTTTTTTACATCCGATATTTGAAATAACCCATTTAAGTTCATCTCGTCCCAAAGCCAAGCCCCATTAGACAGCACATTGTAAGGGATAAAGAATTTATCGGGCGACGGTGCAGCTTTCCACGAGAGAGAAGGAATGTTAAAATTGCCAAGAAGGGGCATGAGATCCTCAGCATTCATACTCTCCAAAAGGATCGACACACTCTCATGAAGCGATTCGAATACACTTGCAGAACCACTCCGGTCAGGGGGAATGTAGATTACGCCGACGTACAGAAAAGAGCAACGCAATCGAATGCGAACCCATAACAGCTCGAGCGATGTAAAGGTGTGCGGGCTGATCGATGAAGAGAGTTTTGCAGAGCAGGCAATAAGCAGGAGTACTCCTCCACCACGAGAGCACGAACTATTGGATGAATTACGATCACAGCGGAACAAGTTGTATGTCTCGTCGATGATTAACGATGAAGGTATTGTGTCGTCCAACCAGGTTTCCATCAGTACAAACACATCGAACTCGGACTCATTGATTGCCATACGAATGTCAGCGATTTTTGTGCGAAGTCCTCTCACATTCTGATAGTAAATAACTAAATTATTGGAGAGTGTAGTTGAGACTGTAGTATAGTTGTTTACGCCAAGTGGGATTTCTCTGCAACTATTCCGAAGCTATAAACCAATCACCAACTAGAGAAACCGGCCAAAATAGTAGCCATTCGTTATGCTATTACTCGCTCGACGCTGATGAGGCGCTTCAAGAAATCCAATATCTTGTCACGACTTGGACAACTTTAAGCAATAAAAAGATGATGCATTGATACGACATCGTTCAGGAATAGATGAGAAATTCTATGGGATTACAAATATCAAATGTTGAATTTTGACATGGTGGAAAATGGATTAAACTATTAACAAGTCCCTAAAATACTGAGGTCGTGGTCTTTTCGCGGAGTAATTTCCTTAAAGGAAATTCTAGACTGTTGTTCTGTAAGTTGGAGCAACGTCAGCTGTAAGTGTGGCCAAGAATTGGTTTGTAAACGTACCAGGACCTGGAAAGCGATAGAATTTGTTAAAATACTGTAAAACTCTTCACTTTTCAACGTTTTCTACAGGTGTCCATCTTACCCGTGATGATGTCCATCTTTCCCATATCCCCCCGAAAAATTTCAAAACCGCGCGAAAAAAACATGGTTTTCGTTCATAAAAAAAAAACAAAAAATCGATGGAAACTTTAAAATTTCAACACATTTTCTGATAAAATATGAGTGTAAGATAATATATGCACATTTTCATGGTCGTTGCACTTATATATCCCTAGATTTTTACCATTTCCCTTAACGTGTCCGTCTTTACCTACCTTGCCCTACTGGGCGTTCTGCTCTTTGTGCGGTAGTGCGGGTGATCGATTTTTGTATGGCGCACCGTGCAACGGCGCGCTCCGTACATGTTTGAATGCATTTTTTCACATTTGAGGTTGAATCATAAGTCTGGATTTTTGACAGCATTCGAGGGTTTCGAGTCATTAATGGAATAGTTCATCAGTTAGGGTAATATTTCGAATTGTTAGTGGAATCGTATAAGCATTCCATGGATGTTTGCAATCATATACAGCCACTTTCCCAAACTCGATCGAAATCGGGAACCTTCGTAGCGATTGTAATTTGACATAAAATGGAGGCTTCCTTGGGTGTTTTTTGAACATTTTGCCATATTCTACGCCAAACTAAGCAGCATACTCATGAAACAAATTAAAGCATCAGCTGTGTCTAGACAAAGGCAACTATAGTTCCTCTTCGATTAAGTTTAGGAAAGTGGCTCATAATAAAGTGTTGCAACCGAATGAAAGAATTTTGCAAGCATACTGTTGTAAACAGCTTCGCCGTGATACCGATGCTGTTTTCTGTAGTTTTTCTGTAATTATGTCATCCAAGCATGGTTAAAAATTGATGATACCTTCTTTAAAAACTAATTGTAACTAACTAACATTTGAAAATCGGCACTAGTGGGCCAACATAGTGATCAGTTTAAAAAAAAAAAAAAAAAAGAATCAATATAGCATCTTGATAACCCCATCCTCCTGCGCCGCAAAATAATTAATTGATTGTTGGTATTGCTTTTAAATACGAACGAAAATATCACCAAAATAGATAAAAAGGAAAGGAACTGGTTTGTGTGAAATTAAAAAGAACAAATAAAAAAAATCGTGAAAATGTATGGATCTATTTCACTAAATTAAAAATTTTGTATTGCATGGAAAACGTTCGCGAAAGTTAAATGCTCTTGCATCGCAAAGTTGCATGCAAAATTTAGAAAAAAAATATTGTAACCAGGCTTCATTGTATCTCATCTAGCTATATATAAAACCGAAGATCGTCACATTGACGTGCTAGTAAACATTTAAAGAGAGAGAGAGAGAGAGAGAGAGAGAGAGAGAGAGAGAGAGAGAAGAGAAGAGAGAGAGAGAGAGAGAGAGAGAGAGAGAGAGAGAGAGAGAGAGAGAGAGAGAGAGAGAGAGAGAGGTGCCTGCCGAAAAAGCAGGCCTGCCGAAAAAAAGCATTTATTTTTACATTTAAAGTTTACGGGGATATTGATCTCGATTTGAACATACCGAACAATCCGCCAATTCATAGTACTTTAATTTAAGTTGAAAGAATACGATGGTATCAAAACTTATTCTAAAAGATATTCAGTAATTTGGTTACGAAAAATTTCTTTCCATCTTTCAAAATCACTCAAACACTTTCGCGGGCCGGATTGAATGTTGCGGCGGGCCGCATTTAGCCCGCGGGCTGGACTTTGTCGACCATGTATTCCTCAACGCAGCGTTTTGACTTCATATGTAATGCTGATTTTACCTCGGAAGCTCTAATCGACGTGATTTAAATAGATCTGAAAGGTGCATTCGATCGTGTAAATCATCGCTTATTGCTTATTGCTAGCTAAACTAGAACTTCTTGGATTCTCTGCTTCCTTTGGGGGAGTGGTTTAAATCTTATCTTACAAAACGTTACTACCGCGTACTTCTGGCGTTCCACGAATAACCAACTCGGATCGCTACTCTTCTCACTTTTTTAAGAACTCTAATTGTTGGCATTTTGCACTGGTTTTCTGCGGAGAAAGACGGTACAGTACCGGACAATAAGATAGGGATTTTTTTTTCAACGCACCATGCACCCGTTAGGACAGGTTTATGTGTGGTTTGTGTTTGTTTGTGTGTGTGTGTATATATATATATATATATATATATATATATATATATATATATATATATATATATATATATATATATATATATATATATATATATATATATATATATGTGTGTGTGTGTGTGTGTGTGTGTGTGTGTGTGTGTGTGTGTGTGTGTGTGTGTGTGTGTGTGTGTGGTGTGTGTGTGTGTGTGTGTGTGTGTGTGTGTGTGTGTGTGTGTGTGTGTGTGTGTGTGTGTGTGTGTGTGTGTGTGTGTGTGTGTGTGTGTGTGTGTGTGTGTGTGTGTGTGTGTGTGTGTGTGTGTGTGTGTGTGTGTGTGTGTGTGTGTGTGTGTGTGTGTGTGTGTTTGTATGTTTGAGTGTGTATTTGTGTGTGTGTTCGTGTCAAAAGTATGTCGTTTCGGATCGATTTGTAAGTAGTTTTTTTGTGTGTTTCGGGTTTGGTTTTTGTTGTTATTAGCAGAACCACCGCCCTCGCGATAAGTGTTTCTTCGATACTTTAACAATCTCACGGTATTCCTCCGCCGTGGTTTTCCTAGGACGTCCGGGTGACTTGCGCGTTTCGGTTGTCCGAAGCGCGTTTGCACAAAAGTGCGCGATCGTTCCATCACGTATTCGATCGTTTTGCGTTTAATGCCAGCAGCCGCCATTCGCTTTATGATATGGCGCTGATAATCGGTACAATGTTTACCTCGACCCATTGTTACAAAAACTGCTTGCTTAGACCGTCAAGAACGCACTGGTTAAAAACTTGGACACGGCTGATGCCGTGCACTGCCTGCGTTCTGCTTTCATACGCGATGAGCTACATCATTGGCGAGCAGCAAAAAAAGCGTATGGATAAAAACTATCTATGAGTAAGCGAGTGAGCATCTACCCATTCAGGTCGAGAACAGAATATTGCCGCGCTCATGAAACAAAACGCCCATTGAAAAGAACACCAGCGCGCTTGCTCAATGTACAAAGTTTCCCATGCACACACAACTTTCAACGCAGAGATGCACGCAGGCCTTTCAATGGTGTGCACTGGCGAACCACCTGTGAGGAAATGCCGAGTTCATTGCTATTGTGCGCGTTTCCATTTCGCATCGCTGTCGCATTCACATTCATCAAAGAGCACACCTGCGTTCTCGTCCGAGGAACAAGCGCTGCTATCGATGCAAACTTTCGCTTTTATCCAAGTGTGAACGCATGCTGTTTCACATGATAACAACCATTGGGTCCCGTTCCGTTTGAAATTCGTAGGCTGATTCGATTCACTAACACATTGAAGCGCTGGCAGGACTGTCAGTGGTGAGTGACTGCAGTAACGGCGATCGCAAGTTCGGCAGGTCGGGTCACAGCACATGGTATGCACAATTCTCCTACACAATGCATCTTTGGTTGCTGATGTCGTTGTGCGAAGTAACGACCGTCCCGAGATAGCAGAACTCCTTTACTACCTCGATATTGTCGCCGTCAACTAATACACTGCTTCCCAGATGCTCTGAGTCTCCGGCAAGCAGGTACTTTGTCTTCGTCGCATTGATTCTCAATCCAATTCTTGCCGTTTCGCGTTTGAGTCGGGTGTACGCCTCATAGACCTTCGCCGTTGTCTTGCCGATGATATCGATGTCATCCGCAAAGCCAAGAAATTGAAGAGACCGGTAGAGGATCGTGCCACGGATGTCTAGCCACGCGCTTCGAATGACACCTTCCTGGGCGATGTTGAAGAGCAGACAGGAGAGTCCGTCACCTTGCTTCAGACCCCTGCGAGATACGAACGATTCCGACGTCAAGCTCGATACTCTCACCTTGTACTGCCTCTAATAGTCGGATCAACCACCCAGGCAAGTGATACCGCTGCATGACGTTCCACAGCTCATTCCGGTCTATGGAGTCCTAGGCCACCTTGAAGTCGATGAACCATCTGGTGCGTTGGGTTCTGGCGCTCTCGGCACTTACGGAAGTTCTGTTGTAGAGTAAATATTTGGTTGGTGGTGGATTTGCCTCCAACAAACCCAGCTTGGTAGCTGCTGACAACTTTGTAGCAAACGGCGCAAGTCTGCAGAACAGGATCTGGGACAGGATCTTGTAGGCTGCATTCAGGACTGTGATTGCTCGAAAGTCTGGGCACCTCGTCGTCTGTATCATTGCTGTCGCTGAAGCTACTGCTGTGCTGCAGCTGGCGTAGTTGCCTTGTTCTACCACTAACACCAGTCCCTGTTCCATTCAGGTGTCGTTAGAAGTAGTGCTTCCACCTTTCGATCACCTCCCGCTCGTCCGTCAGGAGATTTCCTTCCACATCCCAGCACATTGCGGTTTTAGGAGCAAACTCGCTCCGTGCATCCTTCAATCACCTGTAGAATAAGCGGGTGTCGCTCGACTCAGAAAGCTGCCCCAGCAGCTGTTCGTCTGACTCTTCAAAACGGCGCTGCTTGGCCTGGAAGAGCAGGGATTGCTGTTTCCTCAGTCGTCTGCAGATCTCCACGTTCTGACGGGTTCCATGCCGTAGCATGCGGGCGCGCGCTGCATTCTTCTCGGATAGTGCTCATATGCACTTTTCATCGAACCATTACTTTTTCACTCTACGCGGTAAGCGCCCGATCTTGTGTTCGGCTGCAGTGCTGATGGCTCGTTCCACCATACGCCAGTGATCTGCGAGGGGCATCGCGGCGATGTTGTTGTCGACCGGTAGCGCATTCCCGAGCGCTGTCGCATACCCCTCCTCAACATCAGAACACTTCAACCGGTCCAGGTTGAGCCTTGGGGTGGGTTGACTCCGTTGGTTGTTAACTACGGAGAGTTTCTGGCGCAGCTTTACCATGATCAGGAAATGGTTAGAGTCGACGTTTGCGCCTCTATACGTTTTAACGTCGATAATATCCGAGAAGTACCTTCCGTCAATCAGAACGTGGTCGATTTGGGACTTTGACTCGCCCTTCGGGTGTCTCCAGGTGTAGCTATGGTAGTATGCATGCTGGAAGAAGGTGCTGCGGATGCTCATGTGCTTGGAGGAGGCAAAGTTTATCAGCCTGAGGCCGTTGTCATTTGTCACTTGGTGGACGCTGAAGCTTCCAATCGTTGGTTTAGATGCCTCCTGTCCGGCTTGAGCATTAAGGCTTCCGATGACGACCTTCACGTCATGTTTTGGGCAGCGGTCGTACTCCCTCTCCAGCTGCGTATAGAAGGCCTCCTTCTCGTCATCGGTGTATTTCCAATTCCATCGGTTAAATATTCCAATTCATGATTATAACTCCAAATCACAATCTGAATCACATAGAATGTGGACTCTACACTGTTTATCAACTGCTTTGAAGTAGTTTTTTAATTATATAGATCGATATAGCCAATTTTTGCCGTTCGCGATACAAATTACCAACTTTTTTAACGACTGCTCGACTTTTTACCCACTATTGCTATGACAGCCATGACAGTTGCTTCCCCCGTTTTATCGGTTGACAAATTTGCTGTTTCGTGATACCAATCCGCCATATTTGTTATTATATTGGTCGATCCCGGGAAACTGGGTGCCTGAACGTCGGGGGGGCAACCCGACGCTAAATAAAACGGCCACGTGGGCGCAGGGCCAGTCACCCAGTCCCATGGAACAACTGACTACAGAAAGCATCAGAAGGATACGAAACGGACTTAACGATACCGACCCAACGCAATGCCCCCGGACAACGATTAAAATGGGCTCATGGAACGTACGCACTCTTAGCAAAGCCGGAGCCTTGAAACAACTTGATGACGCCCTAGCCACATTGAGCATGGACCTCGTAGCTCTACAAGAGATTCGGTGGCTAGGGAACGGTGTGCACAACAGGCGTGGTAAGCAATGCTACGATATTTACTACAGCTGTCACGACCGCCACCACGTGCTCGGAACGGGTTTCGCCGTAGGTCCCCGGCTGAAATCCGTAATCATAGATTTCAAGGCTATAAACGATAGGCTATGCACCCTGCGCATGCGAGGCAAATTTTTTAATGTAAGCCTCATAAACGTTCACGCTCCTACCGAAGATAAAGAGGAAGAGGAGAAGGACCTTTTTTACGGCCGCCTCGCTAGAACTATAGATGCGTGCCCCAGGCATGACCTCAAAATCATCCTGGGGGACTTCAACGCAAAAGTCGGTAGGGAGCCAATGTACCGCCAATACACTGGCTGTCAAAGTCTGCATGAGCACAGTAACGATAATGGTAGTAGATTGGTCCAGTTCGCCGCAGCGAACAATCTGGTTGTAGGAAGTACCAAATTTGCGCGGAGGGACATCCACAAAATGACGTGGGCGCACCCGGATGGCGAATCCTTCAACCAGATCGACCACGTGTTAATAAGCCGCCGACGACAGTCAAGCCTGTTAAACGTCAGAACTTATCGAGGAGCCAATATCGATTCCGATCACTACTTGGTTGGCTTAGTGATACGTTGTAGAATCGCCCGCCCCCGCACCAATGGGGGCGGAGAAAACACGCAGCCTCGGCTCAACACGGACTCTCTAAGGGACATTACTGTCCAACAGGAATTCAAAGCCGCTTTAGACGAGTCTCTACTACCAGAAAACAGATATGAAACTACGAGCGAGAGGTGGAACGCTCTAAAAACAAAAATAATGAACTGTGCAAGAAATATACTCCCAACACGTCGTGGCAACACCAAATCTGGCTGGTTCGACGATGAATGCAGACAAGTGACCGAACGTAAGAATACTGCATACCGAGCAATGCAGAAACGGCATAGAACGCGGGCATGCGCAGAGGAATATTCACGGCTCAGACGCGAAGAGAAACGAGTTCACCGCTCTAAGAAGCATGCTTTGGAAGAGCAAAACATGCGGGAACTCGAGCAAACCAGAGAGGCGTACGGACCGACACGAAAGTTTTACCAAGCGATAGCAGGTCACCGAAACAACGTGGTACCTAAGGTAACCTGCTGTCGCAACAAGGATGGAGATCTGGTTAGTAACCAGCCAGAGGTCCTCTCGCGGTGGGCTCAGTACTTTGATGAATTACTCAACGACCAGTTAAACGAACAGCTAGAAGCGCCACTAGCAGATAGTGTCATGCTACTGCCACCTAGCATAGAAGAAACACGAAAGGCTATCCGTCGGCTGAAAAATAACAAGGCACCCGGAACCGACGGAATTGCAGCTGAACTGGTCAAGAATGGAGGTGCACGACTAGAAAACGAGATTCATCAAATTGTTACTGAGGTGTGGGATAGCGAATCGATGCCTTGTGATTGGAATCTCGGCATCATCTACCCCGTATACAAGAATGGAGACAGGTTGGACTGCAACAACTATAGGGGTATTACGGTGTTGAATACCGCCTATAAAATATTCTCCCTGATCCTTCAGGATCGCCTTGTCCCGCACGTCGAAGAGATAGTAGGAAACTATCAAAGAGGATTCCGAAACGGAAAATCAACCACTGATCAGATCTTCACCATGCGGCAGATCTTGGAGAAGATGGCTGAATACAAAAACGACACATACCATCTCTTCATAGACTTCAAAGCCGCATACGATAGCATAGCCAGGGTAAAACAGTACGATGCTATGAGCTCATTTGGAATCCCGGCCAAACTGATAAGGCTAGTTAGAATGACTATGACCAACGTCACATGCCAGGTGAGGGTGGATGGAAAACTCTCAGGACCTTTTGCTACCACCAAAGGTCTGCGCCAGGGGGACGGGCTTACCTGTCTCCTATTCAACTTGGCGCTAGAGAGGGCCATCCGCGACTCGAGGGTGGAGACTACGGGAACCATCTTCTATAAGTCAACCCAGATCCTGGCATACGCTGATGATATAGACATCATTGGTCTGCGGCTCTCCTATGTAGCAGAAGCCTACCAAGGGATCGAGCAGGCGGCAGAGAGCCTCGGATTGCATATAAACGAGGCAAAGACCAAACTGATGGTGGCAACATCAGCGGACCTACCAATAAATAATCCGAATCTACGTAGGCGTGACGTACAGATAGGTGAACGCACTTTTGAAGTCGTCCCACAATTAACCTATCTTGGGTCAAAGGTCAGCAACGACAACAGCATGGAAGCTGAGTTGCGCGCAAGGATGCTGGCTGCCAACCGGTCATTCTACAACCTGAAAAAGCAGTTTACCTCAAAGAACCTGTCGCGACGGACGAAGCTGGGACTATATAGTACCTATATAGTACCAGTACTCACATACGCCTCTGAGACATGGACACTGTCCAAATCTGACGAAACCCTCTTAGCCGCGTTCGAGAGGATGATGCTCAGAAGGATACTTGGCCCCGTATGTGTGGAAGGACAATGGAGGAGCCGCTATAATGACGAGCTATACGAGATGTACGGCGACCTCACTGTCGTACAGCGTATAAAGCTCGCCAGGCTCCGGTGGGCTGGCCATGTTATACGCATGGAAACGGACGACCCAGCCCGTAAAGTCTTTTTAGGCCGTCCACAAGGACAGAGGAGGCGTGGTAGGCCCAAATTGAGGTGGCAAGATGGCGTGGAGGCGTCCGCCATTAAGGCCGGGATAACGGACTGGCAGACGAAGGCGCGAGACCGTGAGCGGTTTCGGACACTCCTGAGGCAGGCCAAGACCGCAAAGCGGTTGTAGTGCCGGATAAGTAAGTTAAATTGGTCGATATATTTATCGACTGGTGGATAATTTCGTTGGCGATAGGTGTCATTTAAAGTTTTAATTGAAAATCAATCTTCTGATCTGCATGTCCAAAAGAATGGTGCTCCCCAGGGTACCATTCTCTCTCCCACTCTTTTTTTGATCAGTGTAGATCCCTCTTCCGGCCCATGCTCAGTAACATTAAATGTTTCATGTATGCTGATGATATAGTTCTTGTCTCAGCATCTAACAATAGAACAGAATCACGCACAACATCATATGAAGGAGTCAATATAGTTCAGAAATGGTCATGTTGGATAGGTTACACAATTTCACACTTCAAATACAAAATAATTCACATCTGCAATAGCAAATATCATACTATAAAATCTATTGCTTACAATAACTCAGTAACACCAAACACATCCACAGCGAACATCCTAGGAGTGACTTTTGATCGTCACTACACGGGTCAAAAGAGAAGCGAAGAACCGTATCAATCTTTCAGAATGCATGGTGCCGTTCTACAGCGCAAAATAGTTGCCCAGAAACGGGATAATTATTAAAAACAAATTGCACCACTCTACCATACCGCTATCCGCTGTGCTACTGGGGCTTTCGTCACGAGCCCCATAGCATCACATCTGATTGAAAGCGGACTTCAACCCGTGAGCCACATTATCACCGACAAGATAGTAGCAGCTGCAGGACAAATGATGGAGAAAAACACCAAGGCCGATGCGCTTATCCAAAGGGCAAATGCCGATTTCACCATGCTACCAGAACAAACACTCCCCTCAATCACCAAACTCATCCAAATCGGTAGTAGCCTTGGTACTGCCGCCCACCATAAATAGACTGGACCATCAAAAATCAGCTTCGGGCTGGTTGCAATAGTGTTATTCCAAACCGTCATTTTGCAGAGCTCGTTCAGTTTCCTTAAATGGTGAGTTTTGATTGTTTGCTTTTTATGTCCAGTGATCACCACAAATCAACCGATTGATAGAGGCGAATGAGACCAATCGGCTCAAAGTCTCTATAAAAAAATTGAATCAACCATTTGTGATCATTTGTTAGATCATTTGTTTTAGATACGGAAGGGCCCATAAAGCAAACATTTGCAGGGGTTGCGGGAGCATTAGTGCTTAGAAGAGTGACTCTAGGATTTTGGTAAGGGAGGGAAGGGTTAGAAGAATACGATGCTCGGATGGGAAAGCTAGTCTCCTTGTTGTCAGAGATGATTGTTTTTTATAGGATTTCTCCCGGTAAGTTTGAGATTTGGGTGGGGGAGAGCTATTTGAAGGTTTTACGTGAGGGTTGCTTTTCGGATTATGTTCAGCACGGCGCTGTGGGGCCAATGATAGTTTTTTCATGATTCTAATGACCTTCTTTTGGACTTTTTATATGGTAAAATTACGTTTCTTCTTCTTCTCTCTATTTGTCTAGTTGATGTTGAATTTTTGTTGCCATTTGCTTCCGCTAACACAGAAAAAGAGTTATCGGAATCGACGTTTTTAAGTGCATCACTGTATACACATGCCCGATCAATTACGGTTTAGGTCTGTTCTTTCTGTAGTCTACGGTAGACTGGGCACTGTGTGAACTCGTGCCACTCACTGAGGCAGCGAGTGCTATTTTTGAACGATGCTTCGCAGTCGGTGGTATTGTGTGATCCCTTGCATTTTCTACAAGCAATTTTGCGTGTGGAAAAAGGTTCAGAATGCCTGATTTGATCGCATATTTTTGCATTTAAATACTTTTGGTACATATGGTCGAAAGATGGGTACTCTAAGGTCTACTCTAAATATGAGAGCCTGTGATAGAACGGTTCCCACAAAAGTTATTTGTATGGATGATGAGGGGGTGAAGGTTCTATTACCGTATTGTGCGATAGTTGCCTTGTACAGTTTTTATTCTCAAGTACTTACACTTTTGGGGAGGCAGGTGACGAAAATCCTCCTAACCTATATTTTACAATATCTTCCTCGGAGTATTAAAGGTCCTAGACAACGCCGATTACTTCCACCGAGCTCGGTAATATTCCGTATATTCAGGATCCTTAGCAACTTCGTTGGCATGCACTCGATCCTTTGCAGTATCCTTTATTTTATTTTGGTGCATTCCAAACACTTCGGTAACGACCGAGTATTTTCTAAATATCGACGTAGCAATTGCTCGCACGACGCTAATTAAACAAGAATTTTGGAATGGCCCGGTACTTGACGTCATCAGTAAGCGTAGAGCAATAAAATGTCTCAGCGTAGGCCCGTATAGCATGAGAATAAAATAGGAAACATACTGCATGATGCAACATGCATATGCGTAGCAATAATTGAATCCTATAGGATAACAACGCAAGACGCATATGTCATAAAATTTCAAGTTTGTTTAAGAACGTTCTAGAAACGCGAAGAATTTCAAGACAAACAAAAAGCCGAAACATAAGGATACATAGAGAACCATAAAATCCGAAAACAGACCAATGGAAATACAAAATAGGCATAACATAATCCTATGCACCTACGCATCGACACAAGATATATATACACATCCAACACACACAAATAATTCACACTAGAGAACATCGGCCGTTTTCTGACGCTATGATCTTCTTCGGGGTAAGCGTTCTGGAGAATAAGCGACTCAAGTCTTGTCTCTCCGGATGCTGAAGGCAGAATGAAAAATGCTCAATATTAAAAAAAGAGCTAACTTTGAGCAGCGTTTTAAAAACATTTGATAGAGAGAAAGTTTATTCACAATGTGTAATAAAAGGGTAGAGAGCAACTATCAGCAAATTACCCTAGTAAAAAATTATAAATGATTATTTTCATTGAATTTTAAATTTCGTTAGCAAGGTTAAACATAAGATAAAAATACTACAACAATGCATGCAAAACTTTACCTGTGAATCATGTAGGCCGAGCGTGGCAGCGAGGCGTTTTCTATCGGGTTTAGTTATATACTTTTGTTCTTGAAATGTCTTTTCAAGTCCTTTCCGTTGTAAACTACTAAATACCGCTCGCGACCAAGATCTTTTCCGACGCGAAATTGTTGATTGCTTATCTGTTGGTCTACTGTCGATAGAACTCAGTTGATTGAAGTTTATACATGAGGATTGGTCTCTTAGCAAGGAGCATTCAATAAAATTATGAGTCCTATAAGGAGTTAATTTATCATTACTCCAGTTTTGCACGAAATGAGGAGTCGTAGCGAAGGGAAAAGTAAATAGATCTGCTTCTTGGTTTGATGGAATAAGATTTGGTCCTGTGTAAAAAAAGGAAACAACTACTTAATAATCCAATTCATATTTCAAAATGAATAACTTCATTTAATTATATGGTACATTAACATTTAAAAGATAGACTCAGCCCTCTACGATACATTGGAAAAGCGTTACATGCATTTTAATAATCCCAAGCAACATTTTTATGTTTTTTTATCATTAATCCACGCGACAGAACAGTGTACATCATTTAGATAAACATATTATGTACTGTGATAAAAATCTGAATGCTGAGTGTTGAGATGAATGGATATCACCGAGATTAAATGCTGACTTTACAAGCAAAATGCACGTTTATTATGATTCATTATTCAACAATGGTTAAAGGGAAATAGTCATGGAATGATCTAAAAAACTGATAAAGCTTTGTTTTGGAGCAACATTTCCAACTAATTGATACTGTGCAATATGAAATATAGTTCTGTGGACACTGTTGTAGCAATACGTTGCCTTATCAGCACTGACCCTTGCTGTGGAGCTGAAGTGGATCCGAAGCCTCTAGAATAGCGGTCGGGAAACTTTTGAGGCAAAGTGCCAAATTTAGTAAGTGATGAGCTGCGGGCCAGGAGGATGCGCGTTTTCTTTATTATTGCGCTTTAATTAAAACATTACCAATTTTAAGCAACTGTGTTGGTATTATTTTTGGTTTTCTGCAATTATGTCATCCCAGCATAATTTAAAAATGATGAAACCTACTTTAAAAACTAACTGTAACTAACTAACATTTGAAAATCGGCAATAGAAGACCAACCCGCTGTGCAAAGCGATGGAAGAAATCATGGCGTTCGTAGAATTTTCTCATGCCATCTTTTTCCCTCTAACGGCGAATTTGTTAATCAGCTCCCCAAGGAAACATTTTGGACCTAGCTTGAACAAAAACTGGGCTGTCTTGCTCTATCTTCTATACCGCACCTGCTTGCACTCATTCGCGAGCGTTAAAATATACTCTCTCGATTTCATGTTCTCGCGAATTGCCTGCTGCTGTGAGAATGTATGAGTGAATGTGCAGCGTTTGTCTCTGTGCTTCCCCTTCTCCCCCCTCGTTCATACACCCTTCTTCCATCGATCCGATGCGCGATTCCTGATTCGACCGCGCAATAACATTTGTAAGGTTCCGCCGCAATGAGATACTGTACGGAAATATACAGAGAATTTTCATTTAGCATCCGTGGTCCACACGGAACGCCGATAAACCAACCACCACCGCCGTCCTCTATAAAATTCTCGATATGGCCGTGTGACGGTGTCTCTCCCCTTCACACATTATAGTACCGATTATGTGACTCAACTGCTTTAGAAAAAGTATCAAAAATGCTCATTTTCTATTATGATCCGTGTTAGAACACTCGATTTGTCTCTGGTTTGATACATCGAACTGAACGAAGGTCATTTGCATTACCTGACTCAAACGGAGACCGTTTTTTGTCCAACAGCTTTCCTTCAAGTTGAAGCTACGGAAAGCGTTTTGTTATAGGGTTTAACTATTAAAAAAAAAATTTTAACCACACGAATTGCATGAAATTACATTCAAAAGAGATTTTTTGTTATTATTCACTGGAAAAGGGGTGGCAATAACAAATTACACAAAAATTAGATATGATTTCTGTGTTTTTTGTGTTTTTTTAACAAGCGCTACTTTTCATGACATTACCAATCACATTTAAAGAACAATAATATGCCACATTTATTAATTGGTACAATACTTCCTGCGTTACGCGTTGCAGTTTGTTTTGACAAACAAACCCATTTCAGATTTCAGACACGGGGCCCCAACGACCATCTTCTAGGAAGACCTTGTCGCTAAGGCAGCGGTAATCGCTGATGCGGGCGTGTGTGCGTTTTCTGAAAATGTATGGAATTTGACACCCGCAGCGGGTGACAGTTAGCAATCGCATGCGTCAGAATCAAACCATTTTGATTTTTCCGCACGCATGCCCGCACGCGATAGCGATTACCGTTACTTAATACTCTGTCCACTTGTAAACATACGGCATACTACAGACCAGAGATCTTCAGCGCCCGCCTAGTCCGCCTACCGTTAAATCCACCGCGGTGTTTTTTTTTATTGCGGAGGTGCATCCTTCCCCCTGCCTGCAGCGTATGCATCGGGCAGAAGACAGTGTGGCAGTATGCAAGTTGCCCGCTAGATAGGAGCGGGCCCGCGGCACCGCCATCATTCCGCATATCTCCATGCTCGTCGTGGGATCAACGGAAATCAACGGGATACACTCGACCAAAGGACATGAACCTACCGAGCCGAACCCATTCCAAGGCAGTGACGGCCGCACGGCGTCATGATACCGACTCTAAGCCAACAAGCCGCCAGATTCTGGACGGACAGGTGCAGCACCATACGCGCACCGTTATAAACAAATCCAGAATCCTCTTTTGTATGAATTCAATTCAAAATGTTGTTTCCACTTGCGTCCGCTAGCTGAATTGGAAATAAATGTCCTACATATCACATACACATTTGCTTCGATCGTGTGTCTTTTTAACACCCCCAACAGCAAAACCGATAGCAAAGATGGTGGTGCTAATCTAATGGTTGTGTTGTCGCTCAGGTAGCAAGATCGAAAATGGACTTTTTAGTCGCAGTGGATGAAAATGTACGCATCAGAATCAAATAGTTTTGGGGTTCTCACACGCACGCCAGCACGCACGCACTCACGCACGCTTACATACAAACACACGCACGCACACATGCACGTAAGCGCAAGTTAAGCGACAGCAATATCGATGATCGTTGCAACAACATCGATGGTCCCGATGGCTTAGCTACCATCGATACGCACCATTAGCAGTAAACCGGCTAGCAACAAAATCGCAAGTATACAAAATTTACACCATGAGAAAATTCGGACGACGATGCAATCTGATACACTTCCCCCTCCACCTTCCCTTTTCCTCATCTACCCAACACTTGTTAGTAAAACAATTAATTTATTTCTTTCAGCAATTGGCATTTGACTAGTTAACATCGTTATTCCACGTCCGAAACATTAACTCGCGCACGCCAGCACGCACCCACGAAAGCGCGCCCGCAAGCACGCACCCTCCACCAACCCCCCCACCCACCACCCGCTCCTCTTGAACGAGCGAGAACGGCTACCTTATCGGTAGAACGGCTGGTTCAGCTATCATGTAGCGCATCATCATCCAAAGCGCCGGGCGGGGAGGGGGATCGCAGCATGGTAGAGTGGACGGTCACTTTCCCCGTGCTATGTGTGTGCGTGTGTGTGTCGAGACCCGAAAACTCGAGACAGATTTCGGCATATATAAAAAAACAATTATTGCCGCTTTACACTGTGCTACATAATGGTTAGAAGGTCGCTGAAGCATCAAACATGTTTAGATTAGTGTTAACGCTTGTTTTAAATAGGCTTCTTCACCCTCAATTGGCAGCGGCATCGAATGGTCTCATCAGCAGCGGCACGAAATAAAATAAACCATCAATACACCGATAACACTTTGAATCCCGATCCAGCTTCTCCCACAGCGTCTCAAGGTCACACACAAATTAATAAATGCTAACACCCACCAATAACAATACACAACCGCCAATGCACATATAAGTATCAACGCATACACCACAACACCCAATAAGCTGGCGGCAGAAGGGGGAAGGAGGAGGGAGAAGAAGCGGACGCTAAAATGGGCTGGGCGCCAATAATTTTAAATTTTTGACCGTTTTTTTTTTGCTCCACCGCCAAAAATAGTTCGTCCATTTCACATACAGAGGGCGCCAAACCTGCGCAGTCCTGCGCAGGAATCGCTGAAGTCCCGCGCGGGGAACGGCCCGCTGTGCAAAGCGAAGGAAAGGACGAAATCATGGCTTTCGGTGAATTTTACCATGCCTTCTTTTTCTCTCCAACGGCGATTTTGTCAAGCAGCTCGTCGAGCTACCCGTCCCTGGCTCCGCCTCATACCCCTCGCCTGAGCGCGCTGCGGAAGGTTTGGATGTGATGGAGCGTCAGACGGCCAATCGCTGTCAGCCGTCGTCCGTGCTTTTTCCCTCCATAGCGCTATCTCTTTCTCGCATGTGGTCAATGCTCGCGAGCTGTTGTGGCGCTTAAAAAAGCCGTTAACAAACATTGCGGCGATGAAATTGCATTTTCACCAATCAAACTGTGGCGTACCTCGCACGCAAGCTGCAACACACCACTGGTTTGTAGTTGCGCTAATACACCACACCTGCGTTACACCACACTTGCGTTACACCGCATGCAAGCAATCGGCTTAATTCGGTAATCGTACCGAACCGCATAATTGCACTACCGTGCATCGGAAATAGAATAAAAATGCTCTCTTTCCATTTTGACCGCTAAGCGAACCAGACGTGAGTAAAATCATTCCGCACATCCGTACATCCTAAGTAGCTAGTAGTTGACACGCATAACCCTATAACTGGTGACCCCGAACGCGAAAACCGAAAAAGTTAAGCTTCGATCGCAAAAATTACAATCGTGTAATTTATCGCCGCTAGTGTTCGACCGCGTACTCTACTTCCGCGAAGTGCTATTGATTTTATACGGATCGAAAATATTCCACGCGTCGCGTTAACAAGTTAAGTGTTTCGCTATAGAATAATCGCGAGTGAAGGACAATGACTGACCCCGCACCAGCACCGGTGATGGTTGCCCCAGCGATGGCAGCCCATCATTCGCCTGCACAGCTACAACCAGCACCTATTAGCCGGCAGCCAAAACTAGAAGAGGCAGAGATCGCGAGCTAATACGCCGAAATACGCTTTCCCGAATTCGACTCCGAAGATGTGGAAATATGGTTTGTTTGCTTAGAAGCGGCATTTTATGTTAACAACGTTGCTTCCGATAAGCACAAGTTTAACGCAGTGATCATTGCACTCGGTACCCGTGCAAAGTTCCTTCACGCTGCCTTTGCAAAATGCAACAAGTCGACCTTGGCTGATAGATACTCTACCATAAAAAAATCGGTCATCGATTATTTTTCTGCTGTCGGAAAACCAACGCCTTACAAGCTTACTCTCGGGCGTTTCGCTAGGCGACCGCCCAAGCGACAAAATCGACATGCTTTCTCGCTCTCTCAGGTTTACTGATCTATTGGGTAGAATGAGAAAGCATGTCGATTTTGTTAGTTGGGCGGAAACCGAGTATGCTGCTTTCCGAGATGCGCAGAATAGGAGGAGAAGGATGTTCCGATAGCAACCTATCTAACATTTGGTTACGCGCCCTGCCAACCACAGTTCGTTCCATTATTGCTGCAATGCCATCCGCATCGCTTGATGATCAAGCCAGCGTAGCGGATAAAATCCTCGAAGCGCCTAGCAATGCCATTTGCACCGTTAATGAGATCAACACTCCTGCCGCAGCCTGCAGTTTAGAAGCCCGCATCGATGCACTCTCTCGCCGCTTGGATGAAGTCCTACCAGCTGATCGATATTCGTATGCAGATGGCAACACACATAGAAGTTCTCGATCCAGACAGCGTCATCCGTCTAGCCAACCATGGGGGCAACGAACTTCTAGCGCCATGCGATCACGCACACCATCACGCGCACCGCGCCGCTGGATCTGTTGGTTCCACTATCGCCATGGAAACAAGGCAGAGAAGTGTGAGAAAGAGCACTCTAATGACACAAACACTAAGTGTATTTTTTTCGACGAGTATCTACCGGTTTACTCCCGAAGAAAGTAGTGCGTTTCTCTCTACACTCTCACACTCATCCTGGCCGAGACACTCTCATCAACCCAGCCGAGACCGTGAGCACCAGCTACAACGCATCCTCACCGCAGCAGCGCAGCAGCAACAGCTTACCACTACAAGGAAGCCCCACGCTAAACACCATCAGCACCAGCATCAAGCTGAACCCCGGTAAGGCCGAAGTAATCGAGCGCATCTATGTGAACGACAGCAGAACCAACAACAGATTCCTGATCGACACCGGCGCCGAGATTTCCATCATACCACCATCCGCCAAGGACAGAATGATCCCGATGCCAGCCAGAAAACTATTCGCTGCAAACGGCAGCTCAATCGGTACGTACGGCACAAAAGACCTAACCCTAGACATCGGTCTTAACCAATCATTCACATGGCCATTTACAATAGCTGATGTAGATTCGCATATTATCGGAGCCGATTATCTAAAACTCTTCGATCTACTCGTAGATATCAAACGCAACAAGCTAATTAAAAACAAAACACGCATCACTAATGCACTACCAACACAAGTATTCGCATGTAGTTCAAACTATAGCTTCTCACACCTCTTAAACGAATACAAAGATATCACGATACTCGATAACACACGCAAAGTAGTCAATACAAACGTAACACATCAAATCGTTACCACCGGTCCACCCGTCTTTTGCCGTCCACGTCGCTTTGGACCCAGAAAGGTTACGTGAGGCAAAAGATGAATTTGACTTCCTCATAAAAAACGGCATTTGTAAACCATCGAAAAGTTGTTGGGCAAGCACTTTACACCTCGTAAAGAAACCAGATGGAAAATGGCGACCCTGTGGGGACTATAGGAGCTTGAATGCTATTACCGTTCCTGACCGGTATCTCGCGGCCCCACATTCAAGCTTTTTCAAATATTTTGTATAACAGAAAAATATTTTCATGCATCGACTTGCATCGTGCATATCATCAAATACCTGTGGCTCCTGAAGACATACCCAAATCAGCCATTTCAACACCATTCGGATTATTTAAATTTAATTTCATGACATTTGGCCTTCGAAACGCAGGACAAACGTTACAACGGCACTTGCATTCCATCCTTGGCGATTTAGATTTTGTTTTTCCGTATGTTGATGATTTATGCGTCGCATCCGAGAACGAAGAACAGTACCACCAACATTTGGGCATATTGTTCGAACGTTTGAGACAATTAATCCAACAAAAAGTCAAATCGCGCAAACAAAAGTAAAATTTCTCGGTCATCTTGTAACTGCAGATGGTATCAAACTAAAACCCAGCAAGGTTCAAGCTATTTTTGATTTCCCGAAACCAACCATAGCCAAACAAATGAAACGCTTTCTTGGCACGATAAATTTTTACCGGCGTTTTATACCGCATGCAGCAGAACGCCAACAAATTTTGCATGGTATGATGAATGGCAACATAAAAAATGACTCCACTATACTTAACTGGGATGAAAACAGCACGCAAGCATTTGAACAATGCAAACACGATCTGGCAAACGCAGCTTTATTAGCTCACCCTTCACCAAATGCAAAGCTCGCCTTAGATGTTGACGCGTCATGTCATGCTATAGGAGCTGCATTAAATCAGTTGAATGACAAGGGTATCGAACCTCTCGCTTTCTTTTCTAAGAAATTGTCAAATGCACTTAAGAAAGCCAGCACTTATGATCGCGAACTTTATGCTATATACGAATCGATAAAGCATTTTAAAGATCTTTTGGAAGCACGTGAATTCATCGTGTACACAGATCACAAACTGTTAACCACTGCATTTGAACAAAAACTCGAAAGAGCCAATCCCACGCAACAAAGAAGACTGCTTTTCATCAGCGAGTACACCACCGATATACGACACGTGGCCGGCAAACACAACCTAGTAGCAGATATGTTAAGCCGTATATGCTATCTATACGGCACGCTCATCGATTAAGCACGCTCATCGATTACAACCAATTAGCAGATGCACAACAAACCGATAGCGAACTACAGCATTTTTTAAACAACCCACCGAAAACATCATCACTGATATTAAAATCACTGGCTATACCGAACTCTACCAAATCTATTTTCTGCGATATTTCCACTCAATACATCCGACCTTTCGTTCCCAAAGCGCACAGAAAACTGATCATCTCCAAACTGAACAGCTTATCGCATCCTGGTATTAGAGGAACAACACACCTGCAACGCTTTGTATGGCCATCAGTTAGAAAGGAATGCAAAGCGTTCGTAGAGACGTGTATCGAGTGCCAAAAAAACAAAATAATACGTCATAACAAGACACCTACTGCCGCTATAGCCACACCGAATACACGCTTCACACACGTACAAATAGATTTAATCGGACCACTACTCAGAAGGAAACGCGTACTGCGTAACGATGATCGACAAATTTACGCGTTGGCCTGAAATAATACCGATCCCCAACATCACCGACGAAACTGTTGCACGTTCCTTTATTACAGGATGGATTTCGAGATTTGGTGTTCCCTTTAAAATAACTACCGATCTCGGAAGGTAGTTTGAATCGGAAATGTTCCGTTTATTGTCCGCAACGCTCGGAATCGACCACCTTCGAACAACACCTTACCACCCCCAATAAAACGGCCCGATCGAAAGGACACATCGACAGCTAAAAACCGCTATCCTTTGCCACAAAAATGCTCATTGGACGGAAGCACTCCCAATAGTGTTGCTTGGTATGCGCTCCAGCGTAAAAGAAGACATCGGTGCAACCAGTGCAGAACTCATCTATGGTACAACACTCCGATTACCTGGTGAATTTTTTGACGAACCATCGAAGTCACCTAACATCACGCCTGACTACATAGCAAATCTAAAAAATATAATGTCATCGTTGAAGCCGTCCCCCACATCGAAACACAACACGAAAGAAAAAGGATATGTATAAAAACAACTAAAATCCTGTTCCCTTGTTTTTGTCCGCATCGACGCCGTCAAACCCGCTTGAACCCCTCCTTATGATGGTCCATTTAAATTATTAAAACGTAACAAGAAATCTTTCGTGTTAGATATCAAAGGCAGGAAAAGTGAAATTTCCATCGATCGTTTGAATGCCGCATTCATGATGAATGATGAGTCTCCGGTCCAAATCACCACTCCCGTTGATGAGGAAAACAATCTGCTCGCAAAAACGACCGACCCACTTGTGACTCGCACAGCCGTCCATCAGACGAGATACGGAAGGAAAATTTATCTTTCAGATAAATTTTAAATAAAGGGGGAAGTGATGTGGCGTACCTCGCACACAAGCTGCACCACACCACAGGTGTGTAGTTGCGCTAATACATCACATCTGCGTTACACCACACTTGCGTTACATCGCATGCAAGCAATCGGCTTAATTCGGTAATCGTACCGAACCGGATAATTGCACTGCCGGGCATCGGAAATAGAATAAAAATGCTCTCTTTTCATTTTGACCGCTAAGCGAACCAGACATGAGTAAAATCATTCCGCACATCCGTACATCCGAAGTAGCTAGTAGTTGACACGCATAACCCTATAAACCAAAAAAGCGCAATAAGTTCAATTGCTGCAATGTAAAAATGACTAAGGAAACGCTAGCTTACGCTGGAGGGTTTGCTGAGCAACGCGCAGAACCCTAATGCGCATTAACACGTTCAGTCCGAAACTGATTTTCATCAACATTCCGTTCCGCCGGCATCTAGAACGCAAGCTGATTGTGAAACCGGTATACTGGAAAGTTCACTGGCAGTCCCTGGGGCCTGCCATCGAACTGAACGTGTTAAGCAATAAGCATAACTTTCTTACACTAAGCTTTTTTGCTTTCGTATGGTGTAGATTACATAGATATGCTGAGCCGTCTGCGCAAGGGTGTGAGTGTGCGTGTATGTGCAAAACTGTCGCCGAATGTATGCTCTTCCGGAATGTTATGATCGATCGGTCAAAGAAAGGAAGGTGTTGCGTTGAGCAACAGTCAAACGAACGCGACGACTTTCCAGATAATTTTACAAAGTATATTTATTGCCGAAAGCTTGACTAACGGTGAAACAGTTAAAAAACTTCTGGCTCGTCGTACGGTTAGAATAGAAAAGAGCCGCCGCACTCTGTTTCTTTCCGTACATCCGCCTTATCCTTTCCGTTCGCATTATCCGTGTGTTATCTAGTATCCGTGTGTTATCTTTTACACCGGGCAGTCATCAATACGCGTTATTATTATTACATCAAACAGTTGCCAGACTCGTCGCAACAGAAGGTGTTCATGAAAGCCAGAAAAACGAGTTGAGGCCCCTGTAAATGGTAACTGATGACCGGTGGGAGGGGGTACTGGCACACAGCTGTTGGGAGATTGAACAGTATACTTAAATTGTCGACGGAGGGGAGGTGTGGCTAATAGACCCCTATGATCATCAGTCACAGGCCCTGAAATTGTTGCCGGCATGGGGAGGGGGGAGGGGAGTGCAAACGGTTCTCCAGCCACGGGGCCCCAACGACCATCTTTCCGGGGGCCCTTGTTTTCGGCGACCGCCTAGTCCGCATCCTTCCCCCTGCCTGCAGCGTATGCATCAGGCAGAAGACAGTGTGGCAGTATGCAAATTGCCCGCTGGATAGGCATCGCCATCATTCCGCTCATCTTAACAGCATGGCCGTCGTGGGTTCTAACCGCGTATGAACCGTCCGCCGTAGCAAGAACTAACTATCCGGCTACGTGGTACTCAAGTCCTGAAAAGGCCAACATGATCGCGTAGGCCGTAATGACAAGAATAATCATAAGAAAAAGAACCTTGAAGTGCCATCCGTACCGGGAAAGAGTTTGTCCTGACTTTGTTGCTGCCGGGTCTGCCGCCGTGGCGCGACAAATGCACGGAATACACTTGACCAAAGGACATGAACCTACCGAGCCTTACCCATTCCAAGGCATTGCCGGTCGCACGGCGTCATGATACCGACTCTAAGCCAACAAGCCGCCAGATTCTGGACGGACAGGTGCAGCACCATACGCGCACCGTAATAAACAAATTCAGAATCCTCTTTTGTATGAATTCAATTCAAAATGTTGTTCGCACTTGCGTCCGCTAGCTGAATTGGAAAGAAATATGCTACAGATCAAATGCACGTTTGGTTCGATCGTTTGTCTTTTAAACACCCCCAACAGCAGAATCGATCGCAAAGATGCCAATGCCAATGGTTGTGTTGTCTCTCAGGTAGCGAGATCGAAAATGCATGGACTTTGTCGCCGCAGTGGATGAAAATGTACGCATCAGAATCAAATAGTTTTGGGGTTTCCAAACGCACACTCACAAACACACAAACACGCGCGCACAAACTCACAGACACACATACACATACACACACACACACACACACACACACACACACACACACACACACACACACACACACACACACACACACACACACACAATTATTGCCACTATACATCGTGCTACATGATGCTTCGACGGTCGCTGAAGCATCAAACATGTTCAAATTAAAAAATATTCGATTAGTACTCGATACGCCTGAAATTGTGGATTTGTGTGTGATCAAGTGTGTTGAAAGCGCCAAGATTTGGTGTGATCGTAATTTAGACGTTGCTCTATCGATGGACGACGCCGTCGAGCTCAGTTTTCATTCATAGCTATGGGTTTTTGATGAAAAACAAAAGCTAAATTTTTGTGACGTTATTCTATAAAAATGGGTATTATTTAAGTATAAAATGGGTACATGACCAACTATAACGATAGGAAACATCATTACCGAGCGAATCTAGAAGAGAGTAACGAAAAAGCCGCCTCACATTTGAATTTAAACGACTTTTTCTAAATTCCCTTAAACTGGTGCAGTTTAAGGGAAGTTTAAGGCTCCAGTTTAAGGGAATTTGCTCGAATTCCCGATTATTCGTGCTATAAAATGTCAGTTGGGAAGGCATGAGAAAATTCTCCGAACGGCATGATTTCTTCAGTCGCTTTGCGCAGCGGGTACGAATTTGCGCAGCAGTGAGAGTGTGTATGTGTGTGTGTGTGTGTGTGTGTGTGTGTGTGTGTGTGTGTGTGTGTGTGTGTGTGTGTGTGTGTGTGTGTGAGTGAGTGAGAGAGAGAGAGAGAGAGAGAGAGAGAGAGAGAGAGAGAGAGAGAGAGAGAGAGAGAGCCCGGCCCATGATCGGATCCGAAGTCCGTTGTTTTGGGCTCGAAATTAAAAATGGCGGATGGAGCGCTACCACGGAGAGAATGCGCTCTCTTGCTTGCCTTTAAAATACACGAGGCGGTCTCGCTGTAAAGAACGCTCGCTCGTGCTGTTTCATCATACCCCTTCCTTCCCGTTTCTTTCGGCTTGCGCTGCGCTGAGCTGGTACCCCCTCTCACTTGATTCCAGCGAATTGCGCTGCGTTGGACTGACACCCCCTTCCGCTCGTTTCTTTCGTAGCGCGCTGTGCGCTTTCCTTCACACGGACTTGGTGCACCCGAATCAAAACAAAAACTTGAACACATCAAACTCGGTTTATATTTTATCACTTTTATTGCAAATAAAAGCACATTTAAATACATAGCTCCACACAATCTTGCTTCAAACTACACACATTCATTATATAAAAAAATCGTCGTATTTCAAATAGTCGCCCAACTGCATGAATACCGTTGTTGCGGTTCAATGCAGTAAAAAAGATATTGAAATAAAGCAGCGCAAATCACACAATTAAGATAAATGGCGAAAGAAAAGCGCAGCTTCATTTCAATGTGCACAACACTTCAACACTTAGCGAAACTTCGATCGCCAGGGTCTTAGACTAACACGCGCGCGGCCTTTCACGGCGAACGCTTGAGCTGAACTGACGATTTCGTGTGGTGGCATGAAAGGGAGCGCACAGAGGAACACTCGCTGCACTAGTGCGAGCGAGACACCGATACCCGCATGCCGCTGCGAGAAAACCAAACTGAGCGCGCAGGCTGAAAATGAACGCACACATTCACACATGTGTAATTGTGTGAGTGCAAAAACTGTGTAGAAACCAAAACACGCTCGCACCTCCGCGTAATTGCGCGTATTTCCAACCGTCTCCTCATGCTCCTACATGCCCCTTGCCTGAAAGTCGCACATTTTTTCATTCTCATTGCTAGTAAGGTTCTTAGCAACGCGCGTTGCTGCGAAAAGAATTGCCCCATGTACTTTTGCTAGCCCACGGGTGATTATGGCAATGGATACTTTGATGTTTTGTTTGCACAAACCGATTTGAAATGACATGATATTGGATATAATGATTTTTTTTCCAATAATGGGGCCCTTCACAATTTTAGTCAGCTTTTTGTATGAAGTTTGACAGTTGGAGGCTGAAATCATGTAAACACTCGATACAAAACCACACATAAAACTAGCCTGCAATTTTCAGTCTAGATTATTCTAGCCTCTAGGCTAAAATAAGATTCGAGTACCTCTTCGAAAAAATGGCAAAACACGGTGTTGTTTACATTTACCCCAAGGTGCATTAAAGAGATCTGGTGATGAAATCCAGAATCAAAGTGTATGTAGTCCAGGTGGTCTCATAGCAATTTTTTATAACCAAAATGTAACATCACTTTTGGACAGGACGGGTGAAAACTTTTGCTCAAACAAGCTTTCTGGAGGCTTGACGAATACCCAAAACACTCTTAAAGTCTTCATTCAGAAGCAGAAGCGATAAAAATAAGCCTTCCAAATTCATAAATCTTGGGATAAACCCACCTGTATTTTATACCGAATTAGATAGCTGCTCAAAAACTGCTATACAATGCAAACAGCTGACAAGCTGAAATTTCAGCCTAGGAACTTAAAACGTACAGGGCCCCAATTATAGATGAAAATTAGCCTCTTGCTGATGATGTATCCCACCTCTTACCCCTACCCATTATAAATGAAGATATTCAAGACAACATTAAAAAACATGTTTGTAACTTATGCAACCCAGCTAATTGTGAAATGGTTGATACTCCAATCAATTCAATCATTCATAAAGCCAACCATACTCATTTATGGTGCTTAAACACTTAGAATACTACATACACCATCGTCATCGGCAGATAAATGTGGTACAGAATATCCTGTTGATGGGATACTGCACCCAAGACGGCGGAGGTCTACACTCCCTAAAATCTACTACTCCGCATTATTGGCTGCATCGGGAAAAGGAAAACGCATGACAATAAGGAGTAGTTGCAGGCGAGAGACCCTAAGCGACCATATGCTAAACAGCCATGCTGAAATTTCGAGCGAGAAAGCGGCGGATGTTGATGGCTTGAAAGTTAAAGTGAAATGAAAACAGAGGGACAAGTGTCTACATTATTGCGTTATCTGGGCCAGGAGATCGATACAACTCGTCAAACAGTGAAATAGTACTTGGGAAACATGAACACATTTTTCAAGAAGCAGAACTCATTTACACTAGCTTCGTAGCGGCAAAGAATGACGCCAAAACTCAATGCGTTCATTTTAGGTTAATTTAGGCAGAATTTCGACATGGCACCCTACTCCGCTAACTGGTACAGCATCCGTCGCATGTTTTTCATCGAATTTTTCTGGACCAACATGATGGAAAAGCTCTACTCTAACAATTATCGAATAATATACATGTAAAGAAATTATCTTTCCTAGTTTTTTTCTACAGCCAGCCGAAAAAAGCAGTTAGTTTTTCATTTAAATATCAGTTCGATCTCGATTTCGAACATGCCGAACAATCCGTCAATTCATAGTACTTTAATTTAAAATGAAAGAATACGACGGTATCAAAACTTTTTCTAAAATATTTGTTTACGAATAGTTTCTTCATTATCAGATAATTTCTTTATCTCCCCGCATTTGGTCCGCGGGCCGGACTTTGCCGACTGCTGCTCTAGAAGGTTAATATAGGCTCTCCACCTGCTACTCCTACTCAGTACGTCTCCGTCCTACATAACGGTAACATGTCTCTCAATTATCCAAGCTACGGGAAATATACTACGGGTATCCGGGAAAACCCAACCCCTTGGGCGGATGGGTTGCATGGCTAATTTGAGAGAGGGGATCTTCCTGACTATAGCTGAGAGCGTCTGTTCTCCATATCAGGAGCGGCTTCTCCCCAGCGTATGTCTATTCCCGAAGGGCTACACTGGCTTCTTCCGTCTTGGCTCGCTGAAGGACTCTAAAAAGCCAGTGAGCGTAGGCCCTACGACAAGACTGGAGGTTAGGAGAGAGGCCTTGCAAGCCACCTTCGCATAAAACCGCATGCAACGTAACAAGTACCGTATCGGACCAATCGATCTAGACTCACGCAAGGAAAAAGGACTTACGATTGGAAGCTCGGGACATGGATTTGAAAAACCCTCTCATCGGATGCAAAGACCCGAATTACGTTAGATGAGGTCTGGGCCCGTGGCTTCGAAATAGTAGCACTTCAGGAGGTATGCTGGAAAGGCGTGACGGTACGCCAGTACCGTAGCAACCTGATATCGGGCATTCGATAAGCATCACGACTCTCAAGCAAAGATTTTTTATTACACAATTACCTCCCTTTGCATATTAACGATTAGTTTGGTTTCGGTCTGTTTTGAACAGCTATCAAAAGTTTTGGAACTGTAATATAAGGTTCGTGTGGCTTCATTTTAGTGCAGCTATTATTTTCCGGTTTTTGCTCCGGTGACATACAAGTGCGCCCGCTGCAGTGCTTGTCGCCATCGTGCTCAACCATGCTTTATTTTCTAAGTCATCTACATTGAATCCCTAAAATCTTCAATCAAACCACTACCCGTATTTTTCCTGATTAAACCGCTATGGCCCTGTGTAACACCTGTGCTATTGAAATTGTGGATGCACTTATCCGTTGTTCGATGTGCGACTCTCCTTTCCATCACCGCTGCTGTGGCATCCCGGAGGATCTTATCCAACGTATTAGTGATCACAAACAATTGCACTGGTATTGCAATGGCTGCAACAACGCTTTTATGAAACCGCGCAACAAGTTCGTTAACACTCTGGGCGCTGGCATTTTGCATTAGCTTTCTGCGGAGAACACAGTACAAGATAAAAGAGCGATGAGAGCGTTTCATAGGCTTAAGTAATTACGATCGTTCACTCTTTTACCGATCTTCACGTACGATGCCGCTTCCGCAATATACGCTCTATTTCTTTCCGCTGCAATACAGTTGATGAGATACCAATCACAGAGAAGGAGAGTGAACAAAGCTGTGATTCCAAAGCGAGCCACACAGCGCCCAGAGTGTTAAAGAAACGGGCAAGCAGCATTGTCTGCGACTACTGAATATCATTCTGCTGCACTCGAACCGCTTATGAAAGAGATCTGCGCTGGCTTCGCGCTGGTTAACCAGTCGCACGCAAATACACCACTGAGTAGCCAGCCTGCTAAGATACGTCGCATCATTCCTGTTAAACGGAATCTCCTGGGACGAAATCCCTCTCAATTTTTTACCAAAACATTATCTGCCTAAGAACCAAAACACTCAATTTACACACTTCAGTTTCATCGTGCTATTTCGATATTATTGTGCTTACTGAAACCTGGCTAACTGGCGATATATAATCTGAACAAATATTTGACAACTCATTTATTGCACACCGCCGACCGCAACACACTTAACAGTTGCAAACGTAGAGGTGGTGGTGTCCTGATCGTGGTTAGAGCTAATATCCAATCTTCAATGTGTTTCACTAATACACCAACAATCGAGTTGTTATGGGTATGCGTCATGGACTCGCTCATTATCGGAGTATTACCACCAGATCGCTGCGCAGACGCGGACACAATTAATGCATGTTTTGCATCCTTGAGCCTCGTCAGAGATAGCCAGAGAGCTTCATAAGAGAGAAATTCAAAGACGATAGTATTGGAAACACACAACTGGATGGTTCGAGTTAAGATAATAGAGTGAGAGTTTATTTACAAGTGTTATGTTGTTACGTGTGTAACAGTATGTGAGTAGCTTTATTTAGACTTTCTTAGCACTGGCTTTGTGTGTATTTAATATGTATATGCTCAGTTTAAAAATTAGTCTGTCTTCTGTGGCTTGACGTTTGCTACTATCCACGTACTGTGACGTTTGATGGTGCCTCGACCAGCTGATCAGTCTTGACCTCACTTGAACCTGTTTCGCGACCGCTGCCGAACTTTGTCCTAATTGGCTATATTTTTGATACGCTTGTTGTCTCACCTTAAGGGTTATCTTTCTGTCCTTGTCTGTCTAACAGCGCCATCTGGTATTTTTCTACTACATTATTCCGGCTGTCCTTGACAGCTCGTTGTTGTTATCAACACTCGCTTGGCTAATCCACACGAGGGCGATATCGTGCCAACATGTATACAATAGTTCATGATTTCGGGTTGGGGTTGGCAACATCTGTCAAATGACAGTTCGACCCAACTAATCTAGACAACCAGTTCGCTTCAAGCAACAGATAGCATCATAGTAATGGAGGCTTTTAATCAGCCAACCTTGAACAAGAAAACACTGCTCCTGAGCTGGATGTTCAACGATCACGTATTTCTTCTACATTCGCACCATTAGTAGACGAGATTACCTTTTCATGCCTTACATAGGTTAACACTAAGACAAACTCATTCAGCTCTACATTGGACTTGGTGTTTGTGGATGACTCCTTGTTGGATCAACAAAACAACTTCTTTTCTGATTTGGCTATCCATACATTGACAGCGGAAGATTGTTATCATCCAGGCTTATTTTTAACCCTTGACTGTCCATCGGTACCCAGTATTAATATTGATAATAATAAACCAACCATAAAACGTACGAAAAGGATAAATTACAGGCGCCTCAACACTAATATGCTCTCAATGTTACTTAGTAATATCAACTAGGATTTTTAACCGAAAACTAATCTGTTAATGATAAAATCCTTGCATTAAATAATGTAATAAGGACTTGTATCGTTAAATGTTGTCCTACCTACATTCCCCATGTTGGTCCACAGTGGTTTAATAAACATCTTCACCTGCTAAAAAAATCTCGAAGCGAACACAAGCGAACGAGAACGCAACTTGCTAAAATGAATTTCGTTGTAGCGAACAAAATTTACCGACACCAAAACCGCTACCTCAAAGGGCGCTAAATAAAAATATCCAAAATAATATTAAAAACCAACCACTATATTTCTGAACACATATAAATTCCATCCTTACCTGGAACAATGTCATCTAAAGATGAAAAATCATCCTCGGATTTAGCGGTAATATGTGATCTTTTTGCCAAAATGTTCCGGAGTAAATTCTGTCAACCAAGTAGTGTCAACATTAGACCTGACCTACCTGAGTTAAGCCGTGATTCGGTTGATATCCAGACTTCTGACATCTACCCATCTGCAAGGACCATTGAAGATGCAATACGTAAAATGAAATGCTCGTACTCTCCTTGATCAGATGTCATTCCGTTCGTGGTTTTTAAGCGATGTAGTAGTTCCTTCATCGCACCACTTGTACACATTTTTAAAGTATCTTTGGACTCTACCACTTTTTCTGACGTATGGTAATCGTCAACTATGTTCCTAGTGCATAAGAAGGGGGACAGGTTTATCATTGAAAACTATCGTGGCATCACATCCATGTGTGCTCAAGCAAAAATTTTCGAAATTGCTGTTCATAAAGCTCTACTACAAAAATACAGGTCGGTTATTTCATTTAACCAACATGGTTTTGTTCCCCAGCGCTCTACTACTACAAACCTGTTAAATTTTGTATCATCATGCTTGCGATCCTTTGACTGTCGGCTTCAAGTTGATACGCTTTATACCTATCTTAAAGCGGTCTTTCATAGTGTTAACCATAAACTTCTTGCCTTCAAGCTTTTACGCTTTGGGTTTTCTCAGCATACAGTATCATGGATAAGTTCGTATCTCGAAAATAGGCGTTATCAATTCAATATCAAGAACACTAATTCTGCAGAATTTATTAGCTCTTCCGGTGTCCCGCAAGGGAGTTATTTAGGACCTCTTCTATTTATTATATTCATTAATGATTTATCGTATTGTGTGCCGCCTGATATTTGTTAAATGTATGCCGACGACGTCAAACTCTTTTTACCGGTTAAGAGTCCTAAAGATTGTATCATCCTTCAAAATATTATAAATGGGTTTGGTACATGGTGTCTAAAAATGATCTTGATTTAGCCCTTAATAAATGTTTCTTTATTACGTTTCAAAGATTAAAAAACGATCAAATATAATTATTCGTTGTTAGTCAGTGTGTTAGATCGCCGCCAGGAAGTTTGTGATCTAGGTGTTACATTAGACTCTTGTTTAAATTTCCGTTTACGTATTAACAACATTGTTAACAAGGCATACTAGATGCTAGATTTTATCTTTCGACAATTCCGTGAATGTAATGATGTCTTATGTCTTAAGTCGTTGTTTACTGGTCTTGTGCGCTCGTGAGTGGGGTATTGCTCAACTCTTTGGTTCCCAGATTGCACTACGATGATTAACAGAATAGCGGCAATACAACGGAAGTTTACAAGACTTGCTTTAAAATGCGATCAATTGAGAGGACTTACAACCATGACAAGTTATCACTTGCGTTGCCTTCTGCTTGGCCTACGGGCGCTCTAACAACATTTTATGGTTAACCAATGTGTATTTGTAGCCAAAATATTAAAAAACGAATAAGACGTCGATTATTTACTAGAGAAGATTAATATCAACGCGCCATCGAGACCTCTTCGCTCTCGTGACTTACTTGTCGGCGAGAACAGGCGTACCTTATATGGATACAACGAACCGTTACTTGCTATGAAAAGGCAATTCAATACATGGTCCCATCACTTTGATTTTAATTTAACGACCAACGCATTTAAAGAAAACATTTTATTTATCTTCAATTTTATCGACACTGGATAAAGGGAAATGTTAGGCGAATAAATTTGGATTTAGGTGTAGGATAGGTTTTAAGTACTTAATTTGTCACAGCCTCAAGAGTGCAAGACACATGTGTTGGTAAATAAATGAATAAATATAAAAAAACTGCACGATCTACCAGAGCGGTGGAGAGACGCGCGAGCTCGGTACCGCGATCATGGTGCTAGGTGCGATGCAACAGAGAGTGATCGGGTAGTGGCCGGTCAACGAACGGACGTGCAGGTTGAGGATTCGTGGCAGATTCTTCAACCAGAACTTTACTAATTTGTTTATTTGTTTATTTGTTTATTTGTTTATTTGTTTATTTGTAAATGTTAAGTGATTGGCCATCATTGGCCTTATCACTGATCTTATAAACTAAACTTATAATAACATAAAGCATCACGGTACAATGTAACATCAGCACAAAATAAATAACACAGAGTATCACAGCAAGAAAAACAGGTTAACTTAGGGAATTCCAGTCAAAAGAGTCAAAATGTGCATTAAATCTAAAAGCCATCGCAGTCAAAGGTTCATTATCGCTATATGCACGTCTAGTTTGGTCAACTCTTAGTAGCCTAAAGTTTTTTAAAATACGAGCAGGTACGTGGAAATTAACTCTAGCTAAAAGGTCCGGTGAATCTATCTCTCCTAGGATGATTTTTTTCATAAACAAGATTTGCGCCGTTTCGCGACGAGTAGCGAGAGACTCGAGTCCAAAAATTAAACACCGGGCATGATAACTAGGTCTTGCTGCTACGTTACGCCAGGGTGTGAACCGTAAGACCAAACGGGTGAATTTTTTCTGCACTGACTCAATCTTATTCGACCATAACGACGACGATGGGCACCAAACTACTGAGGAGTATTCTAAGATGGATCTGACTAGTGATTTGTAGAGTGCGACAAGACAATGTGGGTCGGAGAATTCTCTCGACTGCCTTCGTATAAATCCTAGCATTCTGTTCGCTCTATCAATAATTTCGTTATGGTGCACAT
The DNA here is from genome assembly GCF_017562075.2 of Anopheles merus. Lineage (NCBI taxonomy): Eukaryota > Metazoa > Arthropoda > Insecta > Diptera > Culicidae > Anopheles > Anopheles merus. Next base: position 152,345 of record NW_024427598.1, on the reverse strand, counting down.
GAAAGTCAAGTTTACGGTCAAGGGTAACTCCTAAGTCTTTTACTGCACTGTGTCGTTGTAATTGTGTACCGGAGATGCAGTAGTTAAACACTATTGGACAATTAGAACGGTGAAACGACATGGACAAACATTTATCAACAGAAATTTGTAGGTCGTTGTTCAGACACCAGTCAGAAAAAGAGTCGATCGATGCTTGCACGACAAGACAATCACCAAAACACCTCACAGGAAAAAAAAGTCTAAGATCGTCCGCATACAATAAACATTCAGATTCCCTTACTATAGTAGTAACGTCTTTGAAAAATAGAGAAAACAGCAAAGGTCCAAGGTTACTACCCTGTGGCACGCCTGAACAACTCACGAATTCCCTAGATGTCATACATTCAACTTTCACGCGATATCGACGATTGGTGAGATAAGATTCGAACCACTCAACTAAAGGGGTAGAGAATCCAAGACGAGCAAGCTTCGCCAACAGCAAGCGATGATTCACCCGATCAAAGGCAGCCTTAAGGTCGGTATAGATGACATCCATCTGGGCTCCCGAAGCGAATGCAGCATGGCAGTGAGATACAAACTCCACCAAATTAGTGGTCACACTGCGGCGAGGGAAGAACCCGTGTTGGCGTGTTGATATCAGCGAGCGGCAACAGTTCAAGAGCGAGTTCTGGACGACGACTTCAAAAACCTTAGCACCTGCAGGCAAAGTAGTAATACCACGGTAGTTTTCCACTAAGCTCTTATCCCCCTTTTTTTGCACAGGAAACATGTAGGACGATTTCCATGCTCCTGGAAACATACGCTGATTGAGCGAGAGTGTGAAGATACGAGCCAGAGGTCCGGCCAAAACTTCGCTACATTTGGCAAGAACTGCGGTCGGAAAACCATCAGGTCCAGGGTTGTAGGATGGTTTGACCTGCTTGAGCGCCTTTAGCACAGAATCTCTGGAGATGTTTATGTCACGCACATTAACATCGACAGCGTCGGAGGGCACGTTGTTGAGAGCAGCATCCAATGAGAAGCCAGGAGCTTCAGTGGCAAACGAACTCATGAAACGATCGGCAAATAAATTGCAGGTTTCCTCTTTGGTACACGAAGTTGTTCCATTAAAGGAAACTATAGCTGGCAAGGAGCTGTTTTTCCGTTTTGTGTCGACATACCTCCAAAATTTTTTCGGTTTTCTTCTTAAGCTGAACTGTATACGAATCAAAAAACGAGAGTGTAGTTGTCTATTATAGCTTCTATATACATTGTGTGCTGCGATGAACCGCAATCTCGATTGTTGTGTTCCACTGTTTTGGTAAAACCGATAGCAGGAAGATTTGTTTCGTTTTAAACGGCGTAATTGAGCATTACCCCACGGTGGACCCTGTCGTGGGCGTTTTATAGGGCAGCAGGCAGATAAATGTACCGTAAATTTCCGATTGAACATATGTGAACAATGTGCATAGTCCGCACCTTGGCAGCACCGATGACGAGAAGGAGGCCTTCTATACGCAGCTGGAGAGGGAGAACGACCTTAATGCTCAGGTTGGACAGGAGGAGGCCTATAAAGCTGAAAGCTATCAAGCTATTGGAAGCTTCAGCGACCATCAGCTGACAAACGACAACGGCCTCAAGCTGATAAACTTTGCCTCCCCTAAGCACATGAGCATCCGTAGTACATTCTTCCAGCATGCACACCGCCTTAGCTGGAGACACCCGATAGGTGGTTCAAAGTCCCAAATCGACCACGTTCTCGTTGACGGAAGGCACTTCTCGGATATTATCGACGTTAAAACGTATAGAGGCGCAAACGCCGACTTGGACATTTCCTGGTCATGGTAAAGCTGCTGAAGCCGGTCTCATGGTACAGTCGTCAACTCGTACGACTTAACAACATGCCCGTCATGGGTTCAAGCCCCAAATAGACCGTGCCGCCATACGTAGGACTGACTATCCTGCTATGGGGGGAAATCAATAAGTCACTGAAAGCCAACCCCACAAGTGGGTTGGCAGGCCTTGACCGGCATCGGTTGTTGAGCCAAAGAAGAGAAGAGAGGTAAAGCTGCGCCAGAAACTTTCGGGGGTAAACAACCAACGAAGATAGCCCACCCCAAGGCTTAACCTGGACCGGTTGAAGTGTGCTTTTGTGGCGGATGGCTACGTGACAGCGCTCGGGAAAGCGCTACCGGCCGACAACAACATCGCCGCGATGCCCCTCGCAGATCACTGGCGTATGGTGGAACGAGCCATCAGCACTGCAGCCGAACACGGCCGCTTATCGCTTATGAGCATTATCCGAAAAAAATGCAGCACGCACCCTGATGCTACGGAACGTGGATATCTACAGACGATTGAGGAAACAGCAATCCCTGCTCTTCCAGGCCAAACAGCGCCGTCAGAGTTTGAAGAGTCAAATGAACAGCTGCTGGAGCAGCTAGCCCAGTCGAGGGACTCCCGCTTGTACTACAGGAGATTGAAGGATGCACGGAGTGAGTTTGCTCCTAAAACCGCAATGTGCCGGGATGTGGAAGGAAATCTCCTAACGGACGAGCGGGAGATGATCGGAAGGTGGAAGTGCTACTTCGAAGGACACCTGAATGAAGCAAAGGCAGGAGAGGCTGGCGCAAGCGGCAGAACAAGGCAACCACCACAGCAGCAGCACAGCAGCAACAACAGCGACATCATCGGCGCAGAAGACGAGATGCCCCCGCCTTCTCTGGATGAGATTGCCAGCGCCATCAAGCAGCTTAAGAGCAATAAGTCTACTGGCAGTGATGAACTGGCGTCCGAGCTCTTCAAGATGGGGCCGGCGAGGCTTACCGTCGAAATGCATCAGCTGATCGAGAAAGTGTGCGAGCAGGAGGAACTACCGGAGGAGTGGAAGGCTAAGCGTTAATCACTCAGTCTACAAAAAGGATGACAGGCTGGATTGCTCAAATTTTCGAACCATCACAGTCCTGAATGCCACCTACAAGATCCTGTCTCAGATCCTGTTCTGCAGATCTCGATCCTGTACCAAGCTGGATTAGTTGGAGGCAAATCCACCACCGACCAAATTTTCACTCTATGGCAGATCCTCTAGAAGTCCCGGGAGCACCAGATCCCAACGCATCACCTATTCAACGACGAAGGTAGCCTACGACACCATAGACCAGAAGGAGTTATGGAGCATCATGCAGCGGTACCACTTCCCTGGGAAGTTGATCCGGCTGTTAGAGACCACCATGAACGGGGTGCAGTGCAAGGTGAGAGTATCGAACTTGACGTTCGAATCTCACAGGGGTCTGAGGCAAGGTGACGGACTCTCTTGTCTGCTCTATAACATCTGGAAGGTATCATTCGAGGCACGAGGCTAGACCACCTTGCCGTGGCACGATCCTTTACCGGTCTCTCCAATTTCTTGGCTTCGCGAATGACATCGACATCATCGGCAAAAAACAGCTACAATATCGAGGTAGTAAAGGAGTTCTGCTATCTGGGGACGTTCGTTACTTCGTACAACGACATCAGCGGCGAAATCCAAAGACGTATTGTGCTGGTGAATCGTGCATACTATGGGCTTCACAGATTGTTGAGCTCCAGAAGGCTTCCAGACCGTACGAAATGTGAGATATATCGCTCATTTATTCGCCCGGTGGTCCTCTACGGACACGAGTCTTGGACCATTCGAGCGGAGGATGCAAACGCTCTGGGTTTGCTGGCGTGTTTGAGAGACGTATCCTTCGGACCATCTTTGGCGGTGTGCTCGAGCATGGAGCGTGGAGGAGAAGGATGAACGACGAACTTGCTGAGCTGTACGGCGAACCGAGCATTCTGACAATGGCGAAGGCTGGTTGGATACGATGGCTGGGGCATATCATAAGGATGCCGAACTCATGCCCCATCAAAAAGGTGTTCGATTGCGATCCCCAGTTCGGCATAAGGCGCAGGAGAGCATAGCGAATTCGATGGCTGGACCAGGTAAAGCAAGACCTGAAGAAGATCAGGTGTCTGGATGCATGGGAGCATGCAGGCCAACAAGAGAGAGAGAGAGAGAGAGAGAGAGAGAGAGAGAGAGAGAGAATATCAAAAATATATTTACATAATTGTAATACTTACTCATTAACCCGGTTACACTTCTTAATACTTCGCCTTCCAACATATTTCAAGAGTTTAGTTATTTCCCCCTACCCAAGGTAAGGCTTCTAAACTCCAACGCTTCCAGTAAAGGAAACACCTTCAGGGTTTCTATGATCGCCTGGACGATCTAGTCTCGAAAAGTCTGCTTCGAACAAAGTGTTATTCTACCTACATACATATCAGCGAAACACTGACCTACCGCGACGGTACTCGATGTACAGTTGTACGATCATCGCATTACATGGCGACCGTATCCAAAATCGAACACATTACACCGTTAATGTGGACTTTCGTCTTTGACTCATTTCCATCCCCCCTCCCCTTTAATTGCTTATGTATTTTAATGTATTTTGTAGGAGGCTCCGTGCTGCGTGCTCTGTGGGGTCCCATACTGCTTAAACCAGCTCAACGAAATCTATCTCTACTTTTATCCAAGTCGACGCTCCAACACGCGCGCACAGCTCATATCAATAAAATTTCATCATTGTTGGCCCAATAGATTCTTTCCTCGTGTGGATGACCGGTACACGTGCACACCGACCCACGCTGAGGCACTTGCTGCGAAAACCGAAATAACATAATACTGCGACCATCCCCGAAAAACAGTGAAAACAGCTACAATTACACTACATACACAGTAGAGGTGGGCATTTCGGTTCTTTTAAGTGAACGTTTACGAACCGAGGCGTTCATCACAATGAACGTGTAATTTCGGTTAATTTGTTCTTTCACACATTACAATACCTGTAGAGAATGAACCGTACGGTTCTGGTTCATTTGACACACCTGTAATACACAGACAAAAATTTAAAGGCCCCAAACACACAATATCAATACACCGGCTCATAATCAGAGAAATTACCAAGAAAAAATAGATGTCATCAAGCATGCGTCGCTTTAAAAATCCTCGGAAGTTTAGTTTAGTTTAGTGTTAATTAAACGATGAACTATAAAGCTCTCTCGATGGATAACAAATAAAATATTTATATATTGTTATGGTTGGACGCATTTCGAACACTTAAACAGCATTGGCCAGCGTCGTAGTATTCTGGCAGGAACATAGAGGTCAATCTGCAAAAGCAGCTCGGGAAACCCGATTGTTCCGTTTAAGTTTCCGGTAATAAATGCCAGCTTGACGTGCTCATCAGTTCGAGCAAACACCTAGTCCTGTAGTCGAGACGACGAGGCCAATCACGAAGAACGAAGCGCGTAGCTTTCCGTTACATGGTCTCTAGCCGTGAAAGTGCTCGAGTAGATGCTGGCCACTAAACAATTCTTGCGTATTTCAGCACCTCTGGAATCCAGAACCAGAAACCTCTGGTTGACCTCTTAGTCATAAATCCATGTTAATTGATGCTGATAGATTTGCCGACAGATACTATTAATGGTCTACACGTAGCCTCGGCTCAACACGGACTCTCTAAGGGACATTACTGTCCAACAGGAATTCAAAGCCGCTTTAGAAGAGTCTCTATTATCAGAAAACAGATATGAAACTACGAGCGAGAGGAGGAACGCTCTAAAAACCAAAATAATAAATTGTGCAAGAAATATATTCCCACCACGTCGTGGCAACACCAAATCTGGCTGGTTCGACGATGAATGCAGACAAGTGACCGAACGTAAGAATACTGCATACCGAGCAATGCAGCAACGGCATAGAACGCGGGCATGCGCAGAGGAATATTCACGGCTCAGACGCGAAGAGAAACGAGTTCACCGCTCTAAGAAGCATGCTTTGGAAGAGCAAAACATGCGGGAACTCGAGCAAACCAGAGAGGCGTACGGACCGACACGAAAGTTTTACCAAGCGATAGCAGGTCACCGAAACAACGTGGTACCTAAGGTAACCTGCTGTCGCAACAAGGATGGAGATCTGGTCAGTAACCAGCAAGAGGTCCTCTCGCGGTGGGCTCAGTACTTTGATGAATCACTCAACGACCAGTTTAATGAACAGCTAGAAGCGCCACTAGCAGATAGTGTCATGCTACTGCCACCTACCATAGAGGAAACACAAAAGGCTGTCCATCGGCTGAAAAATAACAAGGCACCCGGAACCGACGGAATTGCAGCTGAACTGGTCCAGAATGGAGGTGCACGACTAGAAAACGAGATTCATCAAATTGTTACTGAGGTATGGGATAGCGAATCGATGCCTTGTGATTGGAATCTCGGCATCATCATACCCCATATACAAGAAGGGAGACAGGTTGGACTGCAACAACTATAGGGGTATTACGGTGTTGAATACCGCCTATAAAATATTCTCCCTGATCCTTCAGGATCGCCTTGTTCCGCATGTCGAAGAAATAGTCGGAAACTATCAAAGAGGATTCCGAAACGGAAAATCAACCACTGATCAGATCTTCACCATGTGACAGATCTTGGAGAAGATGGCTGAATACAGACACAACACATACCATCTCTTCATTGACTTCAAAGCCACATATGATAGCATAGCCAGGGTAAAACTGTATGACGCTATGAGCTCTTTTGGAATGATGAGCTCATTTGGCTATTGGCGAGCGAAGGCGCGATACCGAGAGCGGTTTCGGACACTCCTGAAGCAAGCCAAGACCGCAAAGCGGTTGTAGCGCCGGATAAGTAAGAAAGTATAATTATTCGTTGCTAGCCAGTGTTTTGGATCGTCATCAGGAAGTTTGTGATCTAGGTGGGTGAAGTACTGCTCAGTACTTTGATTCCCGAATTGCACTACGATGATAAACACAATATAGGCAATACAACGAAAGTTTACAAGACTTGCTTTCAAATGTGACCAATTTAGAGGACTTAGAACCATGCCAGGGGTGGTCCCGTGGTACAGTCGTCAACTCGAATGACTCAATAACATGCCCGTCATGGGTTCAAACCCAGAATGTACCGTACCGTCCCTCCGTAGCAAGGATTGACTATCGGCTACGTGGTAATGAATTAAGTCTCGAAAACCTGTATAGGCCGGCATGTCCGCGTAGGACGTTACGCCAAATTAACGTATATTGTCAAACGCCTTGTGTCTGGTCGAAGATTCTTTGCGCTCCAGAAAGTTTTCAATATTATTTAGTGAAAACACATTTCCTGCACTACCTGTCTGCTTGCGCAGTGGATCCAAGAACCTGGTTTTCATTTACAATCAGATCACCCACCTACAATATCCTGGGAACGATTCCTGGCCTACAATCAAAACATCGCTTCAACATTCACTGTACCACAAACAATGGCCGGTATCTGTTCCGCCTGTGCCAATGATATCGTAGTTGCTGATCGCGTTGTGAAGTGTCAGGGTTGGTGCAACTCTGAGTTTCACTTCTCATGTAGCGGACTTTCTGAGGAGCTGTATACGACAATTGAGTCCTGTGCACAACTTTTTTGGGCCTGTAAGGCCTGTGTGAAGTTTCATAAGGATCCGTGTACGGCCGTCTTGAGGTCTTCCACCCCCTACACCCACACTTCTGTCGACCTATCGTCCAGCATAGCCAACCTTAAAGCGGGCCTCCGTAGCGAGCTGTCACAGCATACCATAGCTATTAAGTTTGAGCTTCTGGAAATTTTAAAAGAGGAGATCCGTTCCTGCTTGCGTTCGACGCATGCCGCCACCGATTTACCGTCTCAACGGCCCATTCATCACAATCCAGCGTCGTCTCACCCTAAATTGTTTAATTCAGTGGTCAAAAATATCCCTGGTACTATTACACCCACACTACAACAGTATCCATCATTAGCCGCTTCTCTTAGTGTTAGTATGAACGAACCGTCATCCTTCACCAATATGCCACCACTTAAAAACCCGCAAACACCACTACTCAGAGGATCGGGATCGCAGCTCGATTCTGATACACTAGACACCATCCCACACACTGATACGCGAATGTGGCTATTCTTTACGCGTTTTTCCCTATCGGTTACTACTGAACAGATTTCTCTCATGGTGCAAGTCCGTCTACCACTCGATAAGCGGGATGTTTTTGTACACCGTCTGACGAAGCTTGGTGCCGACACTAGTACACTCTCATTTATCTCATTTAAGGTGGGCAGAGACATCATCGGACAGCCAAACGGAGCAGACGTGTTCTCACCCCGCTCCCGCTCGTCACCAGAGTTCTACCGAACATTTTATACCCGGAGGCCCCGCCGCTACGGTATAAATTTGCTCGGTGCTCTGCTCATCCGCTCAGTCTTCATCCAGCCTTCGAGACGGCGTTACGCTGCCCAAATACCCAGCGATCAGTGATTTTGTGTGTAAATCAGCAGACAGTCATAAATAACTCCATAGAAATTAACCATAGAAATAAACGGTAGAAAAATGGTGATGAACACACGCTCCACTTTAGCTCGTAGAAATAGTCCCTCGAAGGCAGTGACGAGTAGATACTCCGTCCGCCGTAGCTCACTGGGAACGATGTCCCCGTCAAAGGCTTCGGCCACCAGCCTTGGTAGACGGGCAACAACAAACCAGCTGATGGCCTCCAAGGCGATGGCACCTGCCTCACGAAGAGCTTCTTCGGTGGAGGCGGAGGGAAAAGCAAAAAGGGTCTCTGTTCTCCCGCAGATCGTGGAAGACAGTCAAGGGGAGGGTTCTAAGGCAGGGAAAAAATACGACAGGAAATTTTTTACAACTGCATATCCAGCAGATTCCAATCCCATGGGCCCATTGCAAAAAGCAAAACATGAGCTCATGCTGTTTATCAGAGACACCGTGAAGCACAGGGTAATTTTAGCAAAAACACCCCAATTTTCTGATTGGGAACAGCGTATAAGCTCAGTATTAGCCCTGTTGCACAACCTTCCAGCATTTTAGCTAGGGGAGGTGGGGTCAGGAATTGATGTGGGAAAGGGAACAGAGGATCTGGTGGTGTAGGATCCGGTTGTGGAGCAAGACTTAGGGCCTTTGGCAGGCCCTAATCAGGAGCCGCAACCGGGTTCTATTCCCTTGAATGAGTCTGACGTCACCAAATTCTTCACTGTTTTTGGGGGAATCATGCGGGAGATGTATGACATAATAGTTAGGGAGAACGAGGCCAAGACAGGAGGAAATGGGGAACAGGGACAACAGTTGGTGGGTCAAGGAGGGAAAAACAGCAAGAAGAAGGGAAAGGGTGGGAAGGGGGAAAATACTAAGGTGGTTGTGGCAGAGCCACCGTGTGAAGTGGAAAGTTGCTCGAGGGACCAGGGATCTGGACCACCAGAGGGGCAAGAGGGGGCGCAAGAATGGCCGACGGTAAAGGGAAAGACCGCAATCGTGCCGAGGGTTGTGATATTCTGATTATCTCGGACCCCTATTGGGTGCCGAGTAATAACAGCAATTGGGTTACCGATACCACCGGCCGGGTTGCAGTGGTATCAGTTGGGGATTATCCTTTTCAGCGCATCATTGACAACCAACGCGAGGACTTCGCTGTGGTCGAGATGCGGGGAATCGTTTTCTACTCCGTTTACCTACCACCCGTGGGTTCAGATTTGACTGTCGAGGAGTATAAACGCAAATGGACCGAAATTGTGTTTGTGCTCCCACGGAATCGGGACACCGTGATCGGGGGGACGTAAATGCCTGGTCAGGTGTATGGGGGATGGAGCGGAGGCCAAACGATGGGGAAAGGGTATCTAGGGGAGGAGTTGTGATGGACGCGGCGGCTGCTTTGGGATTGGTTCTCCTGAACCAGAGCACTTTGATTGGGGCAAATGGCCGCTACTCCATAGTGGACGTGTCCTTTTGCAGCCCCTCTTTGGTAGGGGACAATAATTGGCGCGTTTGTGACGAAACCCCAAGTGACCACAACACTACAAAGTTTGTGGTCGGCAGGGCTCCGAGACAGCGCGCCAATAACGTGGGACACTCAGCAGTGAATGGGGTAAGGTAGTCCACAAGATTCTTCGACAAGGATTTTTTCGTTGAAATCTTGAGGGACCAGGACATTTTTGGGCATGTTGCTACGGCGAAGGAGCTGACCCAGGCCATTACGGTGGCTTGTGATGGCACCATGCCAAGCCAACCCCCAAGTCGACAGGGCCGGCGTCCAGTTTATTGGTGGACGTCCGAGATTGAACAGTTCCGCAGCCATTTTCATGGAATGAAACGGCGGTTCAACCGGACCCGGACCGAGGAGCAGCGCGAGGAAAGGCGTCAAATGAAGTCGGACGCACGCGTTACCCTGGAACGGGCCATCAAGCTCAGCAAAGACCAACAAAAGCAGGATCTGCCGGAACAATTGGAACCGCACGGCTTTGGCCCTGCGTACTAAATCCGCAAGCAGCAGTAGGAAGGAGCTCGGGTTCCGATGGAACGGGATGCTAATAAGCTCCAGTTCATCGTGAATGAGCTCTTTCCCGAGCGTCCCCCGATGGAGTGGCTCGAGACGGAAGTAGGTGGGGATCCGGAGGATCCGGTCTCGGAGGAGGAGTTGGCGGAAGAGTTGAAAGAGATTGCCCGCTCACTCAACCCCAAGAAAGTTCCGGGGGACGACAATATTCCGAACATGGCTGCAGCTGCGGCAATTCTGGCTTTTCCTGCCGTTTTTGCCAAAAGCTACAAACAGCTACTGGAGGCAGGCACTTTCCCCGACGCATGGAAGCGGCAGCAACTGGTGCTGCTTACCAAGTCGGGGAAACCACCTGGGGAGCCTTCGTCATACCGGCCCATTTGCTTGCAGAGTGTGCTGGGGAAAATTTTGGAGCGGTTGATTCAGCGGAGGCTGACAACCCACCTGGAGTCGACTTGGGGACTTTCGGATGCCCAATACGGTTTTCGTAAAGGGCGTTCGACCGTGGATGCAATCACTCGGGTGATGGATAACGGGAAAGTCGCTCTTGATAAAATGCGAAAGGGGGATCGTCTCTGTGCGGTGGTAACGGTGAACGTCCGGAATGCCTTCAACTCGGCAAACTGGACATCGGCCAAGCTCTGCAGCGTAAAAACACTCCGTCTTATTTGCAGGCGTTGCTGCGGAACTATTTTATTGGCCGAACGCTCCACTATGATACGGATGAAGGAGTAGTGTCGAGGACTGTATCTGCTGGCGTTCCTCAGGGTTCAGTTCTAGGACCAACACTGTGGAACGTCATGTATGACGACCTACTCCGCTTGCCGCTCGAAGGACTACGAGCGGACATCATCGGGTTTGCTGACGATGTGGCCTTCACATTTTTGGGAAAGACCACGGAACAGGTCAGCGCGTTAGCAACGACTAACCTTGAGAGGATCGAGCGGTGGTTGCAAGGAGTCGGTTTGGAACTTGCCCACCAAAAGACCGGGTTCATGATCTTTTGTACTCATCATGTCCCGCAGCTCGCAGAACTCCAAGCGGGTGGTCACTCGATCCAATCAACGGAAACGCTGAAGTACCTGGGAGTGGACCATTGCCGCAAACAGCACCACAGCCGGCATCTGGAGAGGGTGGTCAATAAGGCTTCACGGATTACGAATGCCTTGACCTGCCTGATGCCGAATAAGCGTGGTCCTAAGAGCCGCAGTAAGAGACAGCTCGTAAACGTCGCCAACACCACCCCGTTAGTCCTCCTCATGCAGGAGGATATCCGCTGCCACGACGAAAAGGTAGCGAGTGGTGGTGTTCAATCGGACATACGGAAGCGGCAACAGGAGGAAACGATGAGGCGCTGGCAGGACCAGTGGAAAACGGGTGCAGGGCAACCAGGAGCACCAGGATTGAAGACGAGGAGACTGATTCCAGACATTAATCTCTGGGTCAGCCGCAAGCATGGGGAAGTCGACTTTTTCCTCACCCAGCTCCTCATGGGGCACGGGTTCTTGCGCTCCTATTTCGTCGAGAAAGGCATGCTGGATGGCTCGCCCAACTGCCCCGAATGTGGGGACGCCGTGGAAGACGTTGAACACGTGCTGTTCCACTGTCCACGGTTTGATCGGATCCGGAACGAGATGCAGCAGCGGTGTCATTCCCGAGTAACAATGGACAACATTGTCTCGGAAATGTGCGCCCGCAGCGATACGTGGGAGGCAGTCCGCGCCGCCACCAGGACAATCTTCTCCACTCTCCAAGCGAGATGGGATGTTGAGCGTCCACCAACGGCAAGGCGATGCAGGCGGGCCAGACGGCGGGCGAGGGACGCAAATGGTGGTCCCTCAGGCCCTGCGGCACGGCAACAACCCGTGCCACAAGGGCCACCGTAAGCTGGAAAGATACTAATCTTTTATTTCTTTTCTTTTCGTTTCTTTCCAGCTTTCTTTTTCTCTTCTCTCCTCTATTTTCAGCTTCTCCTATCTCTTTCCTCTTTAATTCTTTTTTTCTTGTTTCTTCTATCAAATTTCGTTTCAGAAGAACTGCCTTACGTACTTGGAGTGGTGGCCAACGATGCAGACCCCCCATTGCCCACCCGAAGTGTGGGCGATAGGATCACAGGGACCGCGTCGCACCACGGAAAGCAGTGTAATAAGCAGAATCATCAGACCAGATCGCCGCAGAAGATGCGTCGTGAACCAGGGTGCAACCGCACACACGACTCCGCATGAAGTAATACGCACCACAGCGTACCGACCGGGTTGGGTAAGTCGGAGAGGGGGATGGAATACGCTCACTCTTCGTTAACAAAAAAAAAGGGTCTACCAGATGAACAACGAGTGGATGGGCTTCCGAGAATCCTAATAGACCTGGAAAACGTCGACCTGATGACACCACTGGAAACCCGATCTGGCCAGCCAGGGCAACCGATCGCCGTAAAATCCGTGCTAGGATGAGCGGTTTACAACAGCTCGTGTGACTAACACCGCGAGAAGCCAACCGGCGGTCAGCTTCGTACACAGCGTTCAGCAGCAGCAAATCGACGATAGCGACACAACGTTAAACGAAATGCTCCGTCAATACTTCACACTAGAAGAAGCGGCTGTAACCAACTACAGCGAATTTCTGCCAGAACAGCGAGAAATAGTGCGAGCCAGACAACTACTTGAAAGTACCACCGAGCGACGGAACGATCATTTCGAAACTGGTCTGCTATGGAAATCTGATGACGTTATAACTCTCGTGTGTTTTCGCTCTAGAGCGTATAGCCTCTTCGTGGCCATTGCTATGCTATCAGGAAGGATTACGTTGTAGTGACCGTTACGGCGTTAGACCAGTTCTAACCGCTCGATTCGCGTTAGACCAGTTCTAGCGATCTTCGCCTAGCAGGCAACAAATTATAGCAGGTACGCCACCTGTCGCTGTGCACCTCAACCTTCCACTGAATCGAGTTAGGTCATGGTTGCCAACTGCGTTGCCAACTGCGTTGGCAACCATGACCTAACTCGATTCAGTGGAAGGTTGAGGTGCACAGCGACAGGTGGCGTACCTGCTATAATTTGTTGCCTGCTAGGCGAAGATCGCTAGAACTGGTCTAACGCGAATCGAGCGGTTAGAACTGGTCTAACGCCGTAACGGTCACTACAACGTAATCCTTCCTGATAGCATAGCAATGGCCACGAAGAGGCTATACGCTCTAGAGCGAAAACTGGATAGGAATGAAGAGCTAAAGCAGATCATACACGAGCAAATGCGTATGTATATAGAAAGAGGCTACGCACACCAAGCGACAGAAGAAGAATTGGCTACCGCAAATCCCAACCGCATCTGGTACCTACCATTAAACGTTGTTGGGCACCCACATAAACCTGATAAAAAACGCCTCGTTTGGGACGCGGCAGCGAAAGTCCAAGGGGTATCCCTTAACTCAGTCCTTCTGAAGGGTCCAGATCTGCTAGCTATGCTCCCCGAAGTGTTGTGCAATTTTAGGCAGAGAAAGATTGCCTTCGGAGGAGACATAGAAAAGATGCCATCAACTACGAATCCGACCGGAAGACACTCACAGCCAACGGTTCTTGTTTCGGTTTGATAAAAATAGGAATCCGGATGTCTATTTGATGGATGTTGCGACATTTGGGGCAACGTGTTCCCCATGTTCCGCACAATATGTCATGCATCGCAATGCTGATGAACATGCCACAAACTACCCAAACGCTGCAAGTGCCATCAAACGGTCCACCTACATGGACGACTATTTTGACAGTTGCGATACAAGGGAGGAAGTGATAGAACGCATAACGCAAGTCAGGTATATCCACTCCCAGGCAGGGTTTAACATGAGGAATTGGGTATGCAACGATCCTTCTGTGCTTAAGGCTATAGAAGAAAACAATGTAAATGTAAAACCCGTCGTCATAAACCTAAGCGACACCGGCAGTAACACCAGAGTGCTGGGAATGGTTTGGGACCCTATTGCCGACGTATTTCGATTCTCCTCTTCATGGCATAAAGAATTAGTACCCTACGTAATAGAAGGAAAACGGCCTACAAAAAGAACTGCCCTTAGAGTCATTATGAGCCTTTTCGACCCTCTGGGACTGCTAGCCCCCATCCTCATTCACGGTCGCATGATGGGTCTACTACCGGCAGTTGAACGACTGGAAATACCCAAATGTTACCTTGACGATAGGTGTTGAAGTTAAGTACATTACAGCTACATGTTTTCACAGACGCAAGTGAAATTGGGTATGGATGCGTCGCGTACTTGCGGGCCGAAGAACAAGGCCGCATACATTGTTCCCTAATCATGGCACGTAGCAAAGTAGCTCCCGTAAAATATCAATCTGTACCCAGAATGGAACTACAAGCAGCACTTTTGGGAGCGAGGTTAATGCGAACTATTGTGGACAGCCATACGCTTCCGATCAACGGGAAGTATATCCACACAGACTCAGAGGTAGTACTGGCATGGATTAGATCTCCCTCTAGAGACTTCAAACAATTTTTCGCTTGTAGGATCGGCGAGATTCTTTCCCTAACTGAGCCGTCAATGTGGCGACATGTCCCTACGAAAGACAATCCGGCCGATTGTTTAACGAAATGGGGAAAAGAAACTCAGCTAGAGTCAAATAGCCGATGGTTCAATGGATTAGCATTCCTCTACCTTCCACCATCTAAATGGCCAATGCAAAAAACAGTAGAAGAGACCCTAGAAGATCGAAGAACTGCCCACCTATTAACGCATCATCAAATTGGCGAACAACCCTTCATAAAGGTAGAACGTATTTCTAAGTGGAAAGTACTACTACGAACTGTGGCAATGCTTTTTCGATTTGTAGCTAATTGTCGACGCAAGGCAAACAATCTACCACTTGCAGACGTGGCAGACGAATATGGTGTGATACGCGTCGATGGTCGTACAGCAAACGCAGAATATACTGCATTTGACACGCGTTTTCCTATCATCTTGTTTCTTGTCTTGCGTTTCCAACCGAAGCAACACCGCGTAACCTGCTTGTTGATAGAAGATTACCACTATAGACTGGGAGATGGAAACCGAGAAACGGTTGTAAACGAGGTCCGTCACCGTTTTCATACACCAAATCTGCGGGCACTAGTTGATATAGTAGCAAAAGTCAAGCGACAGAAGAAAGACTAATTTTTAACACACACACACACACACACACACACACACACACACACACACACACACACACACACACACACACACACACACACACACACGCACACGCACGCACGCACGCACGCACGAACGCACGCACGCACGCACGCACGCACGCACGCACGCACGCACGCACGCACGCACGCACGCACGCGCGCACACACACACACACAGAGTGTGAGAGTTTTCTAGCAATATTGTCAGTGGAGTTCTAACAACAATTTTTCCTGTAGTGATTTGGAGTGCAGTGTCTAGTGCGGTGTGGTCCCGGGATTGCGTATTAACGGTGTTTTGTCGGCGATACGTTCTTGGTCACTGTAGCGTCGCTTCGCGAAGAGCGCCGGTCGCCCGGTAGCGCTGTGCGCGGGTGTGTGTGGTGTAAGCATCTTAGCGAAGTAACTAACACATTGCACAGGGGGCTTACAAACAGGTTTCGGCGAGTGTACTTACGCATTCTGCCCTTTTGGTTTCTGCCTCCGCAACGACCATCGACACATTCGGTGCTGTGTGTGTTAAATGTGCCATGAACCAGTTGACCATTTGACCATTTGTTCTAAGTCCCGCGCGCAGTGTTTGTGCGCTGATGCGCATTTCGTTCAAAGTCTCGTGCGCCGGTGTGTTTTAGAAAAGTGTGAAGTGAATAAACAATGTTCACAGACGCACATGCAGTGCGTGCATCGACAGGCAAGAATTTGCTGAACAGAGGCAACGCAGATTGTCGACAAGTTTCCCGCAGCCTGGCTCGACCCGGTACTTTGCAGTATGACGCCATTCGTGAGTATGAAGGATTCTAAATGTGTTGTGAAAGTGTATTTTATGTTTCAATAAAGTGTTTAATGAAATAAAAAATGACCGTGTTTGTGTTTTTTGTTAGAATAAGTGCGTATTTGCGATCATGGCAATGCATGAAAGAAAACGAGAAACGAAAGAAACAAATATCTTTGGATGTGTTGGTAGCATGACTGGAAAGAACACGAACACATTGAGAACTGCAGAGCGCACCGTGCGTTCCGGGTGGGGAGGGGAGGACTCGCGCGAGGGTGTAACTCATTCCTCCAAGAGTAACTGCTAACGGGGGACGGTACTCAAATCACTCAAAAATACACTCATTTTGCCGGACGGGCAGTGTCTCTTCGACCAATGAGTTACACCCTCGCGCCAGCCCTCCCACCTCCCCACCCGTAACGCACGGCGCGCTCTGCAGTTCTCAAAGTGTTCGTGTTCTTTCCAGTCATGCTACCAACACATCCAAAGATATTTTTTTCTTTCGTTTCTCATTTTCTTTCATGCATATACACGATCGCAAATACGCACTTATTCAAACAACAAACACAAACACGATCATTTTTTTTATTTCATTAAACACTTTATTGAAACATAAAATACACTTTCACAACACATTTAGAATCCTTCATACTCACGAATGGCGTCATACTGCAAAGTACTGGGTCGAGCCAGGCTGCGGGAAACTTGTCGACAATCTGCGTTGCCTCTGTTCAGCAAATTCTTGCCTGTCGATGCACGCACTGCATGTGCGTCTGTGAACATTGTTTATTCACTTCACACTTTTCTAAAACACACCGGCGCACGAGACTTTGAACGAAATGCGCATCAGCGCACAAACACTGCGCGCGGGACTTAAAACAAAACGCGCACAGCCATCTCCCTCAAAGCGTCGCGCTGTACTGGTGGTTTTGTACGCGTAGGAGGGGGACATACGGAGCGATGGTTCGATGCTGTATTGTAAGCGAGACAACACGATGTGACGAGCAGCTCCAAGTTGTTGAGCTCACTGAAAGAAGACACACACACATTCACAGACGGCTCGTGAAAGCACGGTATTGATTGATGTTAGTGTAAAACAGAATGCGCAACTCTCATCGCAGCGCGTTTCTCCTTGCTTCCTCAAGCTTC
The DNA here is from genome assembly GCF_017562075.2 of Anopheles merus. Taxonomy (NCBI): domain Eukaryota; kingdom Metazoa; phylum Arthropoda; class Insecta; order Diptera; family Culicidae; genus Anopheles; species Anopheles merus. Next base: position 134,897 of record NW_024427598.1, on the reverse strand, counting down.
CTCATACCCCTCGGCCTGAATCACTCAGAATTTGGGGTCTCATTGTTTGCGTGGGTGTGTTATGCGTGCTTTGAACCAGTTGAAGAGCGCGCGAGTGTCTGAGTGTACGTAGTGCCTGATGAGTGCGCGAGTGCCTGAGTGCAAATAGTGCGTGAGTGCGATTGTAAAAAATTAGGGTGTACATACACGTGTCGTGCGCGCTTTGTGTCTTACGGTGCGCATGCACTTGGTGAAATAAATGAGTTGCACATTTTCGTTGACTCGCATAGCGGAATGAGCGGAGGCGATTCCCTTCAACCGCGTCCTTTAGGGTCCGCCCTTAAGGACATAAGTGCTTTTTTCTGTCGTAGTGGCAAGACACCAAGGTCACCCCCGGATGAAAACGCACAGAGTTCTGCATCACCTGCAGTGGTTGGCGTTGAAGAAACACCGGTTGAACACGCCTTAGTCAACATGGAGGCTGAAGAAGGAACCTTGTTGGCGTCAGAGAGCGTAGAAAAGACCATGCTGCAACTTCCGCTTTTAGTTCCTCCCTCCTCCACGGAGCAAGAGCTTGCTTCCAGCATCAGTAAACTGCAAAAGCTCTGGCGGTTGCAAGAGAGTTGCATGAATTCACTAAAGATCGGAACAATATACATGCTCCGATCAAGAAGATGTCGGTGAGCATCCTGTCGTCGCTAACCTGTATTGAACGGGAACTGCTTACCATGAAGATGAGGGTGAAAAGGATCGAAAAGGCGTCTATGAAACCAACTTCTTTACAACTACACCGATCTCGGGGAAGAGAAACTGGAAGGTGAGAACACCAGAGGAAGCAGAGGAGGTAAAACGGGCAAAAAACGATGCCCCAAATTGTAACCAGATAGCCTCAGAACCTAGTGAAGAGCAGGAGAAACCAGAGAGTAGCGAGTTATGGAGCACGGTGGTCAGCAAAAAGGACAACGTAAGGCTATAATAGATTCGGCCACAGATGTTGGTCAAGGTAGACCTGGTGCACCAAATGGTCCAACTAAACTGACCTCATGGCGACCGAAAACGGAGGCGATCCTGGTCGAGACAAACGAAGTGTCTACACACAAAGACATACTTCGAAAACTGAAGACTGATCCCGAGCTACAGCCGTTTGGCAAACAAGTCACACGAGTAAGAAGTACCAAAAATGGAGGTTTATTCTTTGAGCTAAAGAAGAACGATGGTACCTACAGTGAAAATTATTCCGAGAAAATCCAAAAGGCCATCGGAGAATCCGGTAAAGTAAAAACCCTTGGGCAAATGGAGACTGTCGAAATTCGCTATATCGATGAAGAGACAGAAGCAGCTGATGTCGAACGAGAAGTGCGAAATCAATTTGCCTGCACCGAAGTCTGTAAATTGGAAGTAAGAATGAAATCTTCTTACTCGGGTATGCAGACGGCCATCGATAAACTTCCAGCAAAGCTAGTGCCGGTGATGACAGCAGCAGGAAAAATACAAATAGGCTGGTCAGTCTGCCCAGTGCGGGTCAGCACTCCGAGCAGAAAATGCTACCGCTGCTGGCAAACGGGTCACATCTCGCAAGACTTCAAGGGTCCAGACAGGAGTAAATGCTGTCTGCGCTGCGGAGATGAAGGTCACTTCGCTTCTGCGTGCCAAAAAACCCCTCGATGTGTGTTCTGTCCAGCTGGTTTCAACGCGCATCATTCGAGTGGAGCATTCTGCCCAGTGACGAAAAAAAACAACATCATGGAAGTAGTCCAGATAAATCTGAACCACTGTGAAACAGCCCAGGACCTCCTGAGCCAGGTCACTTAGAGGGCTCCAATCGGATCTACGAATTGGGTGGCTGATAAAACTGGTGCAGCAGCAATTTGGGCGGTGCGAAGATATCCCATTCAGCGGGTTGTTTCAAATACGTTCGAGGGCTTCTGCATAGCCGAAGTTAACGGAGTATTCTTTGCCAGCTGCTATGCACTTCCTAGCTGGGAACCAGAAAAATTTAGTGAAATGCTTAACAATCTATGTGCAGCACTGGAGGGATTCAGTCCTTTGGTGATTGCCGGTGACTTTAATGCCTGGGCTGTCGAATGGGGGAGTAAACGGACAAATAACAGAGGAGAGGCAGTGCTCGAAACTTTTGCCCAACTTAATGTAGTTCTGGGAAACGTCGGCTCAACCGCTACCTACAGCAGAAACGAAAGGACATCTATAATAGACATTACGTTCTGTAGCCCATCTCTGGCCTGGCACCTACACTGGCGCGTCAGCGATACTTTTACAGGCAGCGACCATCGTGTGGTACGGTATGCTGTCAACAAGGGGCAAATGAGTAAACTAACTTTGGCGACGACAATGGATATAAGAGGCTGGAAAACACAGAGCTTTTGCGAAGACCGGTTTGTAGAGGCCCTGAATTTCGATGACTTTGGAGACGTTGCAAATTCTTCTCAGCTCGTGTCTGCACTGAGCCGAGCGTGTGACGTCACAATGCCTAGAAGGAAAACACCAATAAACCAGACCACCGGAATACTGGTGGAATTCTTCGATCAAGAAGCACCGAGCTGAGTGCATTGCTGCTCCTAGGAAACTACAACGCGAGAGCAATCCTGCTATCAGAGAGTTACTGAAAATTATCTACGTCAAGCTAAGATCAGATCTTAAAAGGGAGATAAAGTTGAGCAAAAGAAAAATATTCCTTGAGCTACGCGACGAAATAGCTCGGAAGCCTTGGGGATTGGCTTTTGAAACTCTTATGGACAAGAGAAGACCCAAGGAGCCTGTGGAAAGATGCCCCGTGAAGCTTCTCCAGATAATCCAGCAGCTGTTTCCTACCCATGGCCCTCCGCTACTGAATTCGATTATCGACTCGCCAGAATTCACCCCTGTGCCTATTACGACCACAGAGATTGAAACACTCGCAGATCGCCTCAAGTGTGGAAAAGCCCCCGGCCCAGATGGTATCCCCGCTGAAGCAGTCAAAGTGGCCATGAGGATGTTCCCTAGGGTGTTCCAAAAAGTTTTCCACAACATACTTACGACAGGACAGTTTCCAACAGTGTGGAAGAAGCAGTTGTTAGTCCTGATACCAAAGCCAGAGAAGAGTCCAGGGGATTTATCAGCCCTAAGACCACTGGGCGCACGACGACAATCGACGTACTGGCCAAAGCACTGTAAATGGTAATTCTCGATCGCTTGACACCCTATGCAGAAGGAGAACACGGCTTATCAGAGCATCAGTTCGGTTTCCGCAAGAAGCGCTCCACGGTTGATGCGATAGGCGGTACTGGTGAAGGGTGATGCTGCCTTTCAACGGAAGCGATGTGGGGCTCGTTACTGCGCGATCATCACCATCGATGCGAAGAACGCCTTCAACACTGCTAGCTGGGAGGAAATAGCAAAAGCTCTAGAGCGCATGAAAATCCCCTTGCATTTGTGTCGGCTACTGAGAAGCTATCTCAGCGGGCGCGTTCTACAGTATAGCACGGAAGAGGGAACAAAAATAGCTACCATCTCTGCTGGCGTACCGCAAGGATCAGTACTTGGCCCCATCTTGTGGAACATTATGTACAACGGAGTATTAACCCTGGCCCTACCCACAGGAGCTGAGGTCATCGGGTTTGCAGACGATATTGCACTGACTGTCGTAGGAAATAGTATAGAGGAGGTCGAGTTGCTGTCTACGGATGCTGTCGGCAGGATTGACGATTGGATGCGAGAAATGAAGTTGGAAATAGCACACGCCAAAACGGAAATTATTCTCATAAGTATTCACAAGGAGGTCCAAAAAGCGCACATAATGGTATGCACTAAGCAAATAGAATCTATAAGAAGCCTCAAATACCTTGGAGTTATCATAGATGACAGATTAAAGTTCCGAAAGTACCTTGAGGAAGTTTGCATAAAGGCCACAAAAACTGCAAACGCATAGGCTAAATTTACACCCAACATAGGTGGTCCAAGCAGCACAATAAGACGCCTACATGCCAACGTAGCGATTTCTAATATAAGGTATGCAGCACCAGTATGGGCACACATTCTAAGAAATAAACAGAACCAGTACGCTATAAATAAGGTGCACCGAAAAATGGCCATACGCGTTGCTAGCGCGTATCGTACCATCTCATATGAAGCAGTATGCGTAATTGCGAGTATGATGCCCCTTTGTATCACCCTGGAGGAGGACTCAGTAAATTTCCGGAGCTCACGCGCGGGAGATATTCGTGCTGTATCCCCAAAGGAGGCAAATGAGGAGTCCATGCGAAGATGGCAGGCGGCTTGGAATAACGCTTGTAATGGGATATGAACCTTCACGCTAATCCCCGATGTAGCAATGTGGATAAACCGGAAACATGGTGACGTGGATTATTTCACGCAGATGCTCTCTGGCCACGGGTGTTTCAGGAGCTACCTCCACAAATTCCGGCACGCTTCTTCACCTCGATGCCCAGTATGTAAGGACAAAGACGAGACTGCGGAACATGTAATGTTCTACTGTCCACGTTTCCTAGAGGAGCGCCAGCTGCTTGACACGAAGTGCAGAACCGCCGTAAGACAGACCAACCTAGTGCAGCTGATGCTACACAGCGAAGAGTTGTGGGAAGCTGCAACAACATGTAAGAGTCGGATCCTGGCAAGGCTGGACCAGCTGTGGAGAGGAGATCAGGACCTGGGACGCGTGTGAACGTGGTACGGTTTGGAGTGTTTTGTATGTGTGCCCCATGGAGCAGTTTGCGAAGTGTGAAGTGCTTGGTGTATTGATTGTGAGCTCTACTGCTGTGTGATGTTTGATAGTACTTTTGATCTGTTCCGCGAACTCTGGTTCATTGTGCAATAGCGAGGATGCAATGGTAATGCATAAGCCCTTCCCCAAGAAGCATACCGAAAGGTGAACCCATGGGGAAGGGTATATGCGTGCGACAACGGGAGTCTTTCGAAGATTCCCCCTCCTTGTAAAACACACACACACACACACACACACACACACACACACACACACACACACACACACACACACACACACACACACACACACACACACACACACACACACACACATACACACACACGCACACGCACGCACGCACGCACGCACGCACGCACGCACGCACGCACACATGCACGTACGCATGCACACATGCACGTACGCATGCACGCAGGCATGCACCCACGAAAGCGCGCACGCGATAACGCACCTATGAACGCGCGCACGCGATTACGCATTCACAAACCCAACCACCCCCCCTCCCCTTCCGCATGATCCATTACGGCTACCTTATCGGAAGATAGGTTGGTTCAGCTATCTTGCAGCGCATCCTCATCCAAAGCGCCAGGCGGGGTCGGGGAGCGAAACATGATAGAGTGAACGGTCACTTTCCCCGCGCTGTATGTGTGTGTCGAGACCCGACAATTCGAGGCAGATTTCGGCACATTGAAAAAAAACTTTCATTGCTTATATAAACTGTGTTACATGATGCTTAGCAGGTCCTTCAAGCGACAAACATGTTCAAATGAAAAAAAAAAACAATATTAGATTAGTGTTAGACGTTCTCCCACGCTTGTTTTAAATAGGCTTCTTTATCATCGATTGACACGGGCATCGAATGGTCTCATCAGCAGCGGCACGAAATAAAATAAACCATCAATAAACCGGATAACCCTTTGAATCCAATTCCAGCTTCTCCCACAGCGTCTCAAGGTCACACACAAATTAATAAATGCTAACACCCACCAACAACAATACACAACCGCAATGCACATATAAGCATCAACACATACACCACATCACCCAATCAGCTGGCGGCGTAAGGCACGGGCTGAAGCGAAAGTAAGGCAAGGCAGGGTGAGGGAGGGAGAATAAGCGGAGGAAAAAATGGGCGCCAATAATTTTAAATTGTTTGACCCTAGGACCGTAAAGATATCAGGTCAAGTTATAAGCCCGTTTTGACAGCTAGGTGGAAGAAGAATCGACGAAGAAAACTGACAGTTAGTTTTCCGCGTTTGGCGAACGCTTCAAGTTCTCGAAGGAAAATTTCCATTTTAAATCACGGGCTGTGTTCTAATAAACTAAAATATTCACCCAAATTGATCTCCACCAAATATTGACCGTACAAAACGTAAACAATCCATCAATACATATACAAGCGGAAAACCATCTGTCAAAATCGGAGCCCAGGGGGGGGATCGCCAAAAGCGCTATAACTACACCTCATTATACATTCCACCTTGGTTTGACCGTTTTTTTGCTCCGCTGCCTAAAATAGTTCGTCCATTTCGCCCACAGAGGGCTCTAAACCTATTTATAGTATAATTTTATTTCGTGCCGCTGCTGATGAGACCATTCAATTCCCGTGTCAATCGAGGGTGAAGAAGCCTATTTCAAATAAGCGAAGGAGAACATCCAATACTAATCTAATATTTTTTTAATTTGAACATGTTTGCTACTTCAACGACCTGCTAAGCATCATGTAGCACCGTGTATAAGGGCAATATTTTTTTTTATGTGCCGAAATCTGTCTCGAGTTTTCGGGTATCGACACACGCACACACACACAGCGCGGGGAAAGTGACTGTTAGGCCGCGGGGCCATGGGGCTTTCTCAAGCTGAGAAAACATTCTCAAGCACTCATTTAAGTTTCTCAAGCGCTCAAAACTTGTTCTCAGGCGCGAGCTCGTGGCCGTCGTCAATTTTTCTCACTCTGAGAAACTGGTAAGGCCGCGGAGCCACGAGGCTTTCTCAAGCTGAGAAAACATTCTCAAGCACTCATTTAAGTTTCTCAAGCACTCAAAACTTGTTCTCAGACGCGAGCTCGTGGCCGTCGTCAATTTTTCTCACTCTGAGAAACTGATAAAGCCACTCAAGTTTTATTTGTAGCTTTAAATAGAAAATATGTTTTTGATTGCATGTTTTTTAAAACTTTTTCAATTATAAATATTGAATACATTTTCCAAAGTGATTATCGAAAAAGAAATAGCACAATTGCTTATATTTCAGCTAGCCGATCGCTGCATCGTCAACTTTCTCAAAGATTCTCAAAGAATCTCAAAACCGATTTGCGTGCGTGTGTGCGTGCGCGCGCGCGCGCGTGTGTGTGTGTGTGTGTGGTGTGTGTGTGTGTGTGTGTGTTGTGTGTGTGTGTGTGTGTGTGTGTGTGTGTGTGTGTGTGTGTGTGTGTGTGTGTGTGTGTGTGTGTGTGTGTGGTGTGTGTGTGTGTGTGTGTGTGTGTGTGTGTGTTTGTGTGTGTGCGTGCGTGCGGAAACCCGAAAACTGTTTGATTCTGATGCGTACATTTTCATCCGCTGCGACTACAAAGTCCATGCATTTTCGATCACGCTACTTGAGAAACAACACCATTAGATTAGCACCACCATTTTTGCGATCGATTCTGCTGTTGGGGGTATTAAAAAGACACACGATCGAAGCAAGCGTGCATGTGATATGTAGCATATTTCTTTCTAATTATGCTAGCGGACGCAAGTGAAAACAACATTTTGAATTGAATCCATACTAAAGAGGATTCTGGATTTGTTTATTACGGTGCGCGTATGGTGCTGCACCTGTCCGTCCAGAATCTGGTGGCTTGTTGGCTTGGCGTCGTTATCATGACACCGATTGACCGGCAATGTCTTGGAATGGGTAAGGCTCGGTAGGTTCATGTCCTTTGGTCAAGTGTATTCCGTGCATTAATCGCGCCACGGCCGCAGACCCGGCAGCAACAAAGTCAAGACAAACTCTTCCCCGGTACGGATGGCGCTTCAAAGTTCTTTTTCTTATGATTATTCTTGTCATTACGGCCTACGCGATCATGTTGGCCTTTTCAGACCTTGAGTACCACGTAGCCGGATAGTCAGCTCTTGCTACGGCGGACGGTTCATACGCGGTTAGAACCCACGACGGCCATGCTGTTAAGATGAGCGGAATGATGGCGATGCCTATCCAGCGGGCAATTTGCATACTGCCACACTGTCTTCTGCCTGATGCATACGCTGCAGCCAGGAGGCAGGATGCACCTCCACGATAAAAAATCACCGTCATGAACCAGCGGCGGATGTAACGGTAGGCGGACTAGGCGGTCGCCGAAAATCTCTAGTCTATGCCGTAGTATGCCGTATGTCTACAAGTGGACAGAGTATTTGCGACAAGGGCCCCCGGAAAGATGGTCGTTGGGGCCCCTTGGCTGGAGAACCATTTGCACCCCCCTCCCCCGCTCACCATGCTGGCAACAATTTTAGGGCCTGTGACTGATGATCATAGATGTCCCATGGCCACACCTTCCCTCCGCCGACAATTTAAGTATACTGTTCAATCTCCCAACAGCTGTGTGCCAGTACCCCCTCCTCCCGGTCATCAGTTACCATTTACAGGGGCCTCAACTCGTTTTTCTGCCTTTCATGAACACCTTCCTTTCCGATGGATCATAACATTCCGGAAGAGCATACATTCGGCGACAGTTTTGCACATACACGCACACTCACACCCTTGCGCAGACGGCTCAGCATATTTGTGTAATCTACACCATACGAAAGCAAAAAAGCTTAGTGTAACAAAGTTATGCTTAATGCTTAACACGTTCAGTTCGATGGCAGGCCCCAGGGACTGCCAGTGAACTTTCCAGTATACAGGATTCACAATCAGCTTGCGTTCTAGATGCCGGCGGAACGGAATGTTGATGAAAATCAGCGCCGGGCTGAACGTGTTAATGCGCATTAGGGTTCTGCGCGTTGCACAGCAAACTCTCCAGCGTGAGCTAGCGATTCCTTAGTCATTTTTACATTGCAGCATTTGAACTTATTGCGCTTTTTAGGTTTGATTGGTGAACATGCAACTTCATCGCCGCAATGTTTGTTAACGGCGTTTTTAAGCGCCATAACAGCTCGCGAGCATTGACCACACGCGAGAAAGAGATAGCGCTATGGAGGGAAAAATCACGGACGACGGCTGACAGCGATTGGCCGTCTGACGCACCAACACATCGATACCTGTCACAGCGCGCTTTGGCGAGGGGTACGAGGCGGAGCCAGGGACGGGTAGCTCGACGAGTTGCTTGACAAAATCCCCGTTGGAGAGAAAAAGAAGGCATGGTAAAATTCTCCGACCGCCATGATTTCTTCCATCGCTTTGCACAGCGGGCCTCTAACGTCGGACATGCTGTAGCGCCTGATAGTTAGGCAATTAGTATAATACTAGGAATAATCAATTATAGTAAGCAATTGTGGTAGCGATCGTTTATGGTATGATAGGAAGGATAGGAAGGATAGGAATAATTATAGCAAGTAAATTACATAAAAATGCATTAGCTAGATAAGGACAGAATATAGGGCATACGATAGAATAGGATAGGGAGATAAGCTAATAGCCACATAAGATATGTTTAAGATAAATACTTTTAGCCAATAGAAAAACGCAGGGTAAATTTTGGCGCGAAAAGAAGCAGTATAAATAAGGGTTAGGAATAGGAATTAGGTCATTAAGGAAACTGTAAACTAAGAGTTATTTCTAGTTAGATGGAAAGAAACCTTTGTCCACCACATGGCGACCGTGACAGGAAAGAAACCTTTGTCCACCACATGGCGACCGTGACAGTGTGCAGAAAGTGATTAGTTAGTTGATTAGTTAGTAACGCGAAACGATTTTAATAACGCGAGTTTACTGAACCTACGTAAGTGCGTAAGAATGTGTCGCGTAAGTGCGTAAGTGTGCGATATCGGGAACCGCATAGAAACTACGACATATATAGTGACGTTACGCTAGACTATATATATTGGAAACTGTCTTAAAATGAATGGCAGGTGAAGTACAAATCCGATAAGCTATACCGTAAATTAATAATAGTTAACGGTATCGTGCGTAGCCGGATTAGTGCAGTGACCTATCAATAAACTATCGACGTGTCAACACGAAAAAAATAGAGAGAAAGAAGTACGAGTGAGAGAATTGGAAGTAAAAAGTGGATCGAGAGAGAGAGACATATCATCAAATAGTCTCAGTTCAACGTGTGAGAGTCTCTTCAAAGCGGAATAGACTGTAAGGTGAGCGAAAGAGCGAATCTACCGATAACAGCTGTACAAGCGAAAAGGAAACCCGAACCGTGCTGTGCGATGTGATGAAACTGTAGCTCCGTGAGATTATTCAGTTCGTCAAAATTAGTGCGAGTGAAAGAGAACGCTAACTAAGAAGGAGAGCGGGAGTGAGAAAACCAACACAGTCGTGACGACGGGAGATCATCTAGATCGTTTTAACGTGACAAAGATAAAATACCCAACACAAATAGCAACCGAAGCTTTTTTCTCCCAGTTTCAACCCCCTCATGTCCACAAACTGCCTTCGCTTACTATTCCTATCCCGTTTCTACATTCCACAACGTTTGTTGCGTTAGGGTCAGGGTGTTAGTCAATTCTCTCTTGCCACACGAAGAGAATTCTCCTGCACACTCCGTGTGTTTGATTCTACCCATCCCTGTTGAACACACGTCATTTTCTTCCATCGCACTCATCAGGGTGTTTGCTCTTTTCCATCCAAGCCAAAGAGCGACCTCAGTGTGCTCTGAACCGTGGACGTGAGAGTGTGTGTTTGTGTGCTGCGTGAACTATTTTTCCTGCGTGAAACACTTTCCATACTGCGCCATCCGCGGTGTTCTTTCTGCTTTATCGGAGGACAAATTGTTATCATCTAATTGTTTCGGTAAGTGTCCTTTTCTAAGTGTCTAGTGTTATGTGACATTTATTCTAATTAAAACATTGCACTTTACATGTTTCAGATGTGTGCTGCTACCGCTAGCTGTTCTCCAAACCTCTTCAAATTGCGACACTGTGTGCACAGGCGTTCAAGGTTCAATTGATCCTCGAGCACAAAGGTAAGTTTGTCACATCTATAAATCAAGTGTAATCTTTTTAACAAAGTGTGTCTATTAATTGCGTATTTTCATCAACAGCCTTCATACAACACTGCGGTCGAGGCGCGTCAAATCTGATGACATCTTTCCTGAACCAAGCAGGCTGAACACGCGCACCACCACGGGCTGTGAGTGTGAAGCAGCTAGACTGCCGCAACCAAATCAAGAGAGTAAATTCTCATTTCAATCCGAAAAACTGGGAGAGAGTGATCCCTACAAACAACGAGCGGAATATTTTATCATGGTGTGTGTAAAAACCTAGAGTTAAGCGGAGAATCGGTGTGAAATACACGGAGGCGAGAGCGCGTTTTGGTTTCAACACAGTTTTGGCACTAATACAGTTACACATGTGGAAATGTGTGCGTTCATTTTCGGCCAGCTCGCTCAGTTTGATCTGCTCACAGCGCTGTGCTGATGTCGGTGTCTCGCTGGCACTGCTGCACCGAAAGTTCCCCTGTGTGCTCTCGTTCTTGCTACCACACTAAATCGTCAGTACAGCTCAAGGATCGGCAGCGAGCGGCCGCACGTGCGTCAGCCTAAGTCCTGGACGATTGATGTTATGATTTTGTAAAGTGTTCAAGTGTTCAAGTGTTGTGCGAATTCAAATGAAGCTGCGCGAATGATTCGTAATGCATGTTATGTACATCGCGCAGCTTCATTTCGTACCTTTTTTACAGTAATCAACGTGTACAAAAGGATCTACGCAGATATTCGGCCATTTTAACGTTTGCATCGATGGAGCGATCAATTTTATTTTAGTCAAATATTGTGTATCAAGTTACGTAAATGTGTGAAATCGTGTAAAGTTAAAATGTAAATGTTTCAATCAAGTGATGAAAAAAAATCTACGCGTGTTTACGTTTTTGTTTAGCTTTAGATAACAAAAAAATACGCAGCGAGTGTGAGCGATCGCTGAACGAAAGAAACGCACACAGCGCAACACGAAAGAAACTAACACAAGCACACGAAAGGATGCTCGCGTATGGGCGCGAGCATTGAGAGAGCGCACCGTGTATTTTACATGGGAGCGGGAGAGAACCGTGGTACCCGTTCCCGCCCCCTTTTTTAAGCCTAGAAAATCTTCCATCGGCTTAACTCTAGGTTTTTACGCACACCATGATAAAATTACCCGCTCTTTGTCCGTAGGGATGACATGCGAGAGAGAATAAAACTAGAAACACGAGAGAGGGCCACACGAAGCGCTTTCGGGTTTTTTCGCCTTCGCGCACATTTTGCTTTATGCGCGACTAAGTGAGCCTTGATGAGCACGATGGCTCCCATACAACCCAAGCGAAATTTTTCGGGGATAATGAACACAAACTCATGCCATCTCTTTCTATTCATCAGCCCTACTCTCTCACACGCATCGATGAACTTTTACACATCTCTTTGTTCATTGTACTATATTTGAAGGGTTTAAAAGTGATAGATAACAATTCATGTTCATGAACTAGTTATGGTCAAATGTTAATGGTGTAATGTTTGTACCATGGTCGACCTGAGTTCAATTCCATTTTTATTGTTTTTTTTATGATTTAAAGTTTTATTTAATTTTTAAAACATCCAGCTCCAATAACTTCAAACTCATTTACTCATTGCTAGAAATGCGTGTTTAATAGTTAATCTGTTATTTCATTGTTTTATTTATTTCTTTTAATTCTTTTAGTATCAGTACCCCTTCATACAAACAAACCAGTAAATAGCACGATAATGAATAATAATATGGTGGCGCAACTGGCAAAGTGATTCGAAGTAGAACTAGCGATGTGGTTGGTAGCATCAAGGATGAAGCATGATCATGAGTGGAGGGAGTGAATCCGAATGTTCATTTCTATTTTTAGCTCTTTTTTGCATGGGTTCATCTTTCACGTGTGTTCACTATCCCCGAAAATGATCTGTATTTCGTTGGTCTTTTCGGGGATAATTCGTTAACGAATTATCCCCGAAAAGACCAGCGAAAACCAGCGTGGTCGGGAGCTTGGGAAGGCCTTCGGTTTTGCTAGCTGCCCAACGGTCAAAAGTCGAAGATTTTATATTGACCTTTCACTTTTTCTATCTGTCTCTCGCTCTAATTTGAGCGATTTTCCCCTGATGAGTGTCCCCGAGCCTCCTCGTGTGTTGTTGTTGTTGGAAGTTGAAGCCGAAACCCCTCGTGCGCTGCCAAAATCAGCGAAGAACGAAATCGAGTGGCTCAAGCGAAAGAACGAAAAAAATGATGAACGAGTGTGCTGTGAGAATAACACACACGCACGCACAAGGCGACACCCGAAATCTGGTGCGATACCGGCTTTCAGTGGAACAAGTACACACATGCACACATTTGGCCACACCAGCGCTCTGTTCTAGTGCAGGTAGTTTTCTGCAGTCCACGGTGATACTACACACAGCCACGCACTTGGCGATACACGCTGTTTGGTGCGGTGCGGTGGACGTTCAGAATTCAGTGGTGCAAATACACACATGCACACACTTGGCGACACACGCTCTGCTGTGCGGTGAGATTTGTGTTCTGTGTCCAGTGGTGCAAATATACACACACACGCTCTTGGCTACACACGCAGTACGGCGCGGTTGGCTTGGCAGAAGCGCATACACACATTAACGCAGTAGGCTTTACGTTCAGTCCAGTGAGGTTGGTGCTTGTGTAGTGTTTCTGCGCTTGGTAGTCGGCGGATAAACCCCGTGAAAAATGGAGATTTGTTTTATTTGTGGTAAGTAAAAGTGATTAAAATTATCAACAAACATCCTCCCTCCTAATTAATAACATTTTTCTTCCATTTCATGTGTGTTTCACGGCGAACGGAGACAACAAAACCTGTGGCTGTGTCGTAGTGTTCGAGATGGTGGCCCGTACAGTGCAGCGAGAACTAGGTGCGACAGCGATAAGGAACAGAAAGTGTTGTGCTAATTTTTCTCTGTGCGAGTGTAAAAAGTGTTTGTTAAATTATGTGCGTCAATTTAGAATTAAGTGCAGTGGTTATTGTGCATGTGTTGTGTTTTTTTTGTATTTATGTTATATAAAATATTCAATAAATCGAATCATGTTGTTATATGGTTTGCACTGTATCATTTTAGAAAGAAATCCTGGCAAAAAAGGGGGAGGGGGCTAATTAAACGAAGGTTCGTACCGAACTCCGTTCGGGTTCGCTTCGGCTTCGGGTTACTTCGGAGGCTGAGACGTTTCGCCAACTCAGCTTCAAAGTCAGCTTCAATCTCAGCGGATCTCTGAGTGCTGGTGACCGTTGGGTGGGAACGGTCAAAAGCCGAAGATTTTATATTGACCTTTCGTTTTTTCTATCTGTCTCTCGCTCTAATTTGAGTGATTTTCCCTTCGTGAGTATCCACGAGCTCCCTCGTGTGGTTGTTGTTGTTGGAAGTTGAAACCGAACCCCCTTCGTGCGCTGCCAAAATCAGCGAAGAACGAAATCGAGTGGCTCAAGCGAAAAAACGAAAAAAAATGATGAACGTGTGTGCTGTGAGAATAACACACACGCACGCACAAGGCGACACCCGAAATCTGGTGCGATACCGGCTTTCAGTGGAGCAAGTACACACATGCACACATTTGGCCACACCAGCGCTCTGTTCTAGTGCAGGTAGTTTTCTACAGTCCACGGTGATACTACACACAACCACGCACTTGGCGATACACGCTGTTTGGTGCGGTGCGGTGGACGTTCAGAATTCAGTGGTGCAAATACACACATGCACACACTTGGCGACATACGCTCTGCTGTGCGGTAAGATTTGTGTTCTGTGTCCAGTGGTGCAAATATACACACACACGCACTTGGCTACACACGCAGTACGGCGCGGTTGGCTTGGCAGAAGCGCATACACACATTAACGCAGTAGGCTTTACGTTCAGTCCAGTGAGGTTGGTGCTTGTGTAGTGTTCCTGCGCTTGGTAGTCGGCGGATAAACCCCGTGAAAAATGGAGATTTGTTTAATTTGAGGTAAGTAAAAGTGATTAAAATGATCAACCAATATCCCCCCTTCTAATTAATAAAAATTTTCTTCCATTTCATGTGTGTTTCACGGCGAACGGAGACAACAAAACCTGTGGCTGTGTCGTAGTGTTGGAGCAGGTGGCCCGTACATTGCAGCGAGAAAAACCAGGAGCAACAGCGATGAGGAGCAGAAAGTGCTGTGCTGAATTTGTTATTTTTTGCTCAGTGCGACTGTAAAAAGTGTTTTTTTTAAATTATGTGCGTTAATTTAGGATTAAGTGCAGTGATTATTGAGCAAGTGTTGTGTTTTCTTTGTATTCTATGTTGGTTCGATATTCAATAATCGAATTAACTTAGTATAATGGTGTGCACTGGATCGTTTTAGAAAGAAAAGGGGCAAAAAGGGGGAGGGGGCTAATTAAACGAAGGTTCGTACCGAACTCCGTTCGGGTTCGCTTCGGCTTCGGGTTACTTCGGAGGCTGAGACGTTTCGCCAACTCAGCTTCAAAGTCAGCTTCAATCTCAGCGGATCTCTGAGTGCTGGTGACTGTTGGGTATACACCGTTGAAATTCGATAGAACGAGTACGAAGCTCAGCAAGAGAATCCCCAACGGTCAAAAGCCGAAGATTTTATATTGACCTTTCGTTTTTTCTATCTGTCTCTCGGTCTAATCCCAACCAACCAAACCGTGCGCTTTCGAAGTAAATTTGCTTCGATATAGCTTCGATAGAAGTTCTCTACCGAAGGTGTACCAACTTTGATAGGCAATTCCTACCGAAGTTAAGCTCGGGTGTTTAGCCGAAATGCTACAAAAGAGAAAGAAAAAATTCTCTCGTTTGCTGCTGCCCCGCGTTCGCTCACACGCGCGCCCTGCCCCCTATTTACGTACGTGTTTATAGCCCCTCCCTCCTCCTCCTCCTCTGATCTATCTTCCTACCTTATTTGCAGTGATTATGTGTTTAATTGTAATTGGAAGGAGAAATATTAGATTTATTTATTACGTGATATTTAATCAGAGAGTTGAAACATGGTACTTGGTGGATCTACTGTTCAACACAAGTGGGCCTAACACTTAAACTATTTGCTAATTCGCGCGTGAGGACGTAAAAGGCGCAATAATAATGGAGCGGTTCTAACGTAAACAGACAAAATCGCTCAGCTGGAATTTGATAGAGCGGAATAGCATTTCATTGTAATAGCATTGCTAGTATATCATCCGCGCATCCTATGAACCGTACTTTTTTAAATATCTTAAAAAGTACGCATTGTATGAAAAAACCGTCTTTACAAGATCGATTCAGAATTTCAAAAACACATTTGGAAAAAGTTTTTCGCTAAAAGTGACTTTTCAAATTTTACTCAGATGAATGTTTATTCCTTTAAATTAATTCATAAATGGGGCAAGGGAAATAATTTATACTAATACTAATAGACCACGACTCCATTGCCTGAATTATTTAGTGCCTCAAAGTAGTATATCCTCTTTGCCAAGCGTTTGAGTTAAACTGATTCTTCGCAAAATGTGAAGAGAGCGTTCGGCCCCCCTTCAGATGCTTCGACAGAGTGAAGCTCCTCCCCTTCCTCCATTCGTCATCCATCAATTTTTCTCCGCGCACTCACACATCTACACGCGCAGCTGTTCGCATGGCAACACGTGAGATGCGTGACATGCTTTCTCGCTCATCAGGAAGGATTTGCTTCGAAAGAGCTCGGTTTGGTTGGTTGGGATTTGAGTGATTTTCCCTTCGTGAGTATCCACGAGCTCCCTCGTGTGGTTGTTGTTGTTGGAAGTTGAAACCGAACCCCCTTCGTGCGCTGCCAAAATCAGCGAAGAACAAAATCGAGTGGCTCAAGCGAAAAAACGAAAAAAATGATGAACGTGTGTGCTGTGAATAACACACACGCACGCACAAGGCGACACCCGAAATCTGTGGCGATACCGGCTTTCATGGAGCAAGTACACACATGCACACATTTAGCCACACCAGCGCTCTGTTCTAGTGCAGGTAGTTTTCTGCAGTCCACGGTGATACTACACACAGCCACGCACTTGGCGATACACGCTGTTGGTGCGGTGCGGGGACGTTCAGAATTCATCAGTGGTGCAAATACACCCTGCCACACTTGGCGACATACGCTCTGCTGTGCGGTAAGATTGTGTTCTGTGTCCAGTGGTGCAAATATACACACACAAGCTCTTGGCTACACACGCAGTACGGCGCGGTTGGCTTGGTAGAAGCGCATACACACATTAACGCAGTAGGCTTCACTTTTAGTCCAGTGAGGTTGGTCCTTGTGTGGTGTTTCAGCGCTTGGTGGACAGCGGATAAACCCCGTGAAAAATGGAGATTTGTTTAATTTGAGGTAAGTAAAAGTGATAAAAATTATCAAACAACATCCCCCGCTCCTAATTAATAAAATTTTTCTTCTCCATTTCATGTGTGTTTTCACGGTGAACGGAGACAACAAAACCTGTGGCTGTGTCGTTTTGTTTTTTTTGGCCCGTACAATGTAGCGAAAGAAATTAGGCGCGACTGTGAGGAAGAGCAGAGAGTGTTGTGACGATTTTGTGATTTTATTCATTGAGAGAGTGTGGAAAGTTTTTTTTAAATGATGTGCTTAATGTTAAATTAAGTTCAGTGTTCGTAGTGCATGTGTTTTTGATTTTTGTAAAAGTAAGATTAACGTTAGGCTGGTCTCGTAGTACAGTCGTCAACTCGTGCGACTTAACAACATGCCCGTCATGGGTTCAATCCCCAAATGGACCGTGCGCGCCATACGTAGGACTGACTATCCTGCTATGGTGGGAAATCAATTAGTCCTGAAACCAACCCACATGGTGCAGGCAGGCCTTGACCGGCAACGTTTGTTGAGCCAAAAAGAAGAAGATTATGTTATTAATTTCAATAAACAAATTGTTTAGATTAATTGTGTGCACTGTATCATTTTGGATGAAATCCTGGCAAAAAAGGGGAGGGGGCTAATTAAACGAAGGTTCGTACCGAACTCCGTTCGGGTTCGCTTCGGCTTCGGGTTACTTCGGGTGCTGAGATATTTCGCCCAACTCAGCTTCAAGTCAGCTTCTATCTCAGCGCGCCGCTTGGCAAGAGTAACTCATTTTAATGCCTCTTTGCCACCCCTGGCTTAGTTTTGAAGGAATCATGCGACACACTCGCACTCCACTACCCCATCCCATGGAAAACGCTCCCACCATCGGGTGTTGACCAAATTTCGCTGTGTGCATGAGACCACACTCGCACGCATCCTCCCTCCTCCACCGCTGGAACGCACCAACCGTTGCGAAGATGGGAGAATTTTTGCTCTGCGCGGAGACCCTGAAAGCGCAAGAGATGACACTATGTGTAAGACATCATAATCGATATGGTCAAAGCGTCGATTATCGTTTCATTTTATCTGGTAATGATGTTTTCACTTCATCAAATTTTTAAACACTACAACTAGGCTGATAACAATAGTTGAAATAAAATCATAATAAAATTAATTCATTTGAAGTAAATAAATTACATTATACTCTATTTGACCATATGATCAACACTTGTACATAGTGCCATTTACTTTGTGTTCTTCTTCACTCTCGCGCTGTGTTGTGATCGTTCGAAACTCATTGCCAGACGAATGCAAAGTTCATATTGGAAGGATTGGTGCCGGAATATGCAGCGAAAATTATGAAATGATGTGGTTAGAATAGAAAAGTGTTAAGTTAATCGTGAAAGATGGTCAAACGCAGGCGTAAATGCAGTTTGTTTTGTTACATGATCTACGGGTAAGTGCATGCATAAGAAGAAGAATCTTCCAAATGATGTTTGTGTTCTAACAATCGTACTGCTTTCAATGTTTGTTTAATTCTTCTATTATTTTTCCATCACACGTAGCTATTTCATCACCAAAGCTCCTGATAACAGATCAAAGCAGATGGATCGGGCATACAGAGTCGCCGTTTAATTTAAAATATCTTCGTGATCGGTAAGTTTTAAATAATACTAGT
The DNA here is from genome assembly GCF_017562075.2 of Anopheles merus. NCBI lineage: Eukaryota > Metazoa > Arthropoda > Insecta > Diptera > Culicidae > Anopheles > Anopheles merus. The sequence goes on along the minus strand of NW_024427598.1, from coordinate 116,075 downwards.
TTTGTTTACCATTCTAATGCTCATATATCTTTCATTCCTCAGGCAAACGCATCAAACAGCCTATTTGTCTCTCCAACACACGTACCATCGGTGGATCAAGCAGCTAACGTTTTGATCGCCAGTACGCGCCATCAAGAATTGATATTTTGGCCAAACACCCGCTTGGCACTGTCGCGCGGGGCGCTACATGCTGCTTGAATCGTGCTTGTTAACATTTTATTTCAAGCATCGTGGTGTCCCACTGAGCACTGAGCACACACCTCCCCTTCATTCTCAATGCCGCGTTTTTTGTTTTAATCCTCACTCCCACCCTTTCTTTCCTTCTTCTCCCAACGGACACACCATTCCGCGAGCGTAGCCCGACCAACAATTCCCGGAAATTCCGACAGTACTTGTGCAGTTTTTTATTCACAAGCTATTTGAAAATATTTCAATACTTGATGGTGCGTGCTGGGCGAACAAAACGTTAGCTGCTTGCCCCCCGATGGTGCGTGCTGTTTAAAAAAAATATGCTGTTTGATGCGTTTGCCTGAGGAATGAAAGATGAATCGAGCATTAGAATGGTGAACAAAACTAGTAATATTTAAAACTTACCGATCACGAAGATATTTTAAATTAAACGGCGACTCTGTATGCCCGATCCATCTGCTTTGATCTATTATCAGGGGCTTGGTGATGAAATAGCTAGTGTGATGGAAAATAATAACAAATAAACAAACATTAAAAGCAGTACGATTGTTAGAACACAAACATCTTTGGAAGATTCTTCTTCTTATGCATGCACTTACCTGTTAGATCATTTAACAAACATACTGCATTTACGCCTGCGTTGACATCTTTCACGATTAACTTAACCACTTTTCTATTAACATTTAATGATTTTCGCTGCATCTTCCGGCACCGATCCTTCCCAAATGAAATTTGCATTAGTTCTGGAAATGAGTTTCGAACGTTCACAACACAGCGCGAGAGTGAAGAACACAAAGTAAATGGCACTATGTACAAGTGTTGATCATATGGTCAAAATAAGTATAATGGAATTTATTTACTTCAAATGAATTGTTTTATTCTGATTTACATTTCAAATATTGTTATCAGCCTAGTTGTGAACGTTTAAAATTATGATGAAGTGAAAACATCATTACCAGATAAATGAAACGACAATCGACGCATTTTGACCCATCGAATTATGATTGTCTTTACACATAGTGTCATCTCTTGCGCTTCAGGGTATCACGCTCAGAGCAAAAATCTCCCATCTTCGCAACGGTGGGTGCGTTCAGCTGTGGAGGGCTGGAGGAGTGCGAGTGTGTTTCTCATGCACACAGCGAAATTTTGGTCAACACCTCGATGGTGGGAGCGTTTTTCCATGGGATGGGGTAGTGGAGTGCGAGTGTGTCGCATGATTTCTTTAAAACTAAGGCCAGGGGTAGCGAGAGGCATCAAAATGAGTTACTCTTTGCCAAGCGGGCAGTACTGTGAATAAAAACTGCACACTTACTGTAGGAATTTCCTGGAATTTGTTGGTCGGCCTACGCTCGCGGGAATGGTGGGTCTGTTGATCAGAAGGAAAGAAAGGGTGGGAGCGAGGATTAACCAAAAACGCGGCATTGAGAATGAGGGGAGGTGCGCTCAGCACTCACGCTGGGTCACTCAGGATGCTTGAAATAAAATGTTAGGGGAAGTCAGGGTTGGTTCGACACTGCGGGTAAGTTCGACACCTTGCCGTTTTTGTATTTATAGAGCTTTTTGAAAAAAAAAAACTAGTACATATTATTTATGTTAACTGTTCCGAATATTTAAGTCACATTTCACTGATCAAAAACCTGTCAATTGTCAAAAAACAACAAAATAAACACATGGTGGTTCTGATTGACAGCCGATGTAAATTTTTACTTCTGGGACTTAAGGAATTGTTGCGTTATTTCAACAAAATTATAGTTTCCGTGTAAATAGTATTGTTTTATAAACACTTTTGATTAGTTCTGTATCACAGGGCGTAATTTTTATATTGAACTATATAATATAAAATGCCACTAAAACTTGTTCGTCCAATGGGGGTAAAATCGACACTTCACTTGGTAGTAGTGTAATGCTGATTTGTAGCATGTTAACTTTTTTTTATCGCAAATTGAAAGTGCATGTATTTTATACTGATGTCTCTTAATACGATGAACGAGAAACTTAACGATGAACGAGAAACGTAATAATTAAGCTGAACAAAAACGCAATTAAAAATGCCGAAGAAGCTTTAAAACTCAAGATGTCAACAAACCAAGGATGTTATAATTATGAAATTCAGCTATTATTCCATCACAGAACGTTTGCCAAACTCTCATTCAAACATGAATTTTACATATGGTTTAGGCTTATGAAAATTAATATTGCTACGGCTTTGACCTATAATGGCTTTGTATTTTAGGCTGACTTTAGGCCGGGTAGGCTTAACTGAAGAAAAAAATAGTCGCTGGTTTGGAATCACATTGACCGATGTTCGACTTTTGGCTTTCGAGTTGGCAGAGAAAAATAAAATTGAACACTTTTCGATTTTACAAAAAAAAGAAGAAGATTACTGAAAGATGGCTGCCAGGTTATTTTTTAAAGGAATCTTAACCAATCATTCCGTAAACCAGATGCTATCGCTGCAGCTTCTACTATATGGAGTATGGCCCGATGCTATTTGTAATGAAATTTTTGTTCTTGCTTGTTACTTCATTTTTTTCGCATATTTCAACAATGTTTTGTGTTAATTTTTCATAAAATAGGTACGAAATGCTTTGTTGAGCTTCGATGAAAACTACAGGCCATCAGAGTTTGTTATTTTAAAAGCTAAAATCAATATATCGAAATCACCCCCAAGGTGTCGAATTCACCCCATCATGGTGTCGAACTTACCCGCACTGCAGTCGTGACGCAACAAAAAACACACTTTTTTATTTTTATCAAAATATTATCAAAATCAATCCAGGAACCGTAGTTTCTCGTGAGATGGTACATAATACATCAAAAAAGCTTTTTCGATGTCTACTAGTAAGTTTACATTGGCAAAATTATTACAATCAGGCGAAAACCTTAAGGTGTCGAAACTACCCCCAGTTCCCCTAACAAGCATCGATTTCAAGCATGCATGTCGCGCGACATTTTGCCAAGCGGGCGGATCTCTGAGTGCTGGTGACCGCCCGCTTGGCAAAATGTCGCGCGACATGCATGCTTGAAATCGATGCTTGTTAACATTTTATTTCAAGCATCGTGAGTGTCCCAACGTGAGCACTGAGCACACCTCCCCTCATTCTCAATGCCGCGTTTTTGGTTAATCCTCACTCCCACCCTTTCTTTCCTTCTCCTCAACGGACACACCATTCCCGCGAGCGTAGCCCGACCAACAAATTCCCGGAAATTCCGACAGTAAGTGTGCAGTTTTTTATTCACAAAGCTATTTGAAAATATTTCAATACTTGATGGTGCGTGCTGGGCGAACAAAACGTTAGCTGCTTGCTCCACCGATGGTGCGTGCTGTTGAAAAAAAATATGCTGTTTGATGCGTTTGCCTGAGGAATGAAAGATGAATCGAGCATTAGAATGGTGAACAAAACTAGTAATATTTAAAACTTACCGATCACGAAGATATTTTAAATTAAACGGCGACTCTGTATGCCCGATCCATCTGCTTTGATCTATTATCAGGGGCTTTGGTGATGAAATAGCTAGGTGTGATGGAAAATAATAACAGAATAAACAAACATTAAAAGCAGTACGATTGTTAGAACACAAACATCATTTGGAAGATTCTTCTTCTTATGCATGCACTTACCTGTAGATCATTTAACAAAACATACTGCATTTACGCCTGCGTTGACATCTTTCACGATTAACTTAACCACTTTTCTATTAACATTTAATGATTTTCGCTGCATATTCCGGCACCGATCCTTCCCAAATGAAATTTGCATTAGTTCTGGAAATGAGTTTCGAACGTTCACAACACAGCGCGAGAGTGAAGAACACAAAGTAAATGGCACTATGTACAAGTGTTGATCATATGGTCAAAATAGAGTATAATGGAATTTATTTTACTTCAAATGAATTGATTTTATTCTGATTTACATTTCAAATATTGTTATCAGCCTAGTTGTGAACGTTTAAAATTATGATGAAGTGAAAACATCATTACCAGATAAATGAAACGACAATCGACGCATTTTGACCATATCGAATTATGATTGTCTTTACACATAGTGTCATCTCTTGCGCTTCAGGGTCTCGCGCTCAGAGCAAAAATTCTCCCATCTTCGAAACGGTGGGTGCATTCAGCTGTGGAGGGCTGGAGGAGTGCGAGTGTGTTTCTCATGCACACAGCGAAATTTTGGTCAACACCTCGATGGTGGGAGCGTTTTTCCATGGGATGGGGTAGTGGAGTGCGAGTGTGTCGCATGATTTCTTTAAAACTAAGGCCAGGGGTAGCGAGAGGCATCAAAATGAGTTACTCTTTGCCAAGCGGGTGGGTCGGAGCTAACAGTGAATGTGTTTATACGGCGAAGAGGCGACGTGACGAAGCGTCGAAGCGACGAAGCGACAAAGCGACGAAGCGACAAAGCGACGAAGCGACGAAGCGACGAAGCGACGAAGCGACGAAGTGACGAAGCGACGAAGTGACGAAGCGACGAAGCGACGAAGCGACGAAGCTACGAAGTGGTGAAGCGACGGATGGCGAGCGGAAAGCAGACGTATTAATATATCGGGCAGCGGCGTAAGGACTAAGCGTAAGTTAGAAAATAGAACAAGGCAGGCAATAGAATACAGAAATTTATAAATGATATTATTGTAATTGCTCAATTAAATATACGTTGATTTAATTTCGTGCACTGGTTACTCACAATATTACAAAAAAAAACATCCTTCCTTTACATTACCCAAATTCCCATTTTTCAATGCTATCAAAAATAAACGAGAATGTTCTAGGATTAAAAAATATTGAAAAAACATTATCTGGTGATAGAAAGTTTCGCGGATGTCTGCTTAAACACTATGGTGCTTCTGCAAACCGCCTATTTGAAAAAACTAAGGCCTATCTGAATAGTTATCAAGAAATAGAACCATTAACAAACAACATTGAACTCAAACAAATTTTAAAAGAGATCATTGAAATTTTTGGTAACATTCAAACCCACATAAACTATCATCAATCAAACCGTATTCGGATTAAATTTAAAACCTTAGCCAGACTCGTTGTCATGTTCGTACGTTGGAGTGAGAGCAAAATGGACAATTTTGTCATCAAAACAGCTACTGCACTGGTACACACATATGATGGCAACCCGGATGGATTAGACAATTTTGTGGATTCCGCCAACTTATTAAATGAGCTTTTTCCAAAAAACACACTAATGTTGGTTAAATTTTTAAAGACCAGATTAACAGGAAAGGCACGATTAGGTTTATCGCCTAACATTGATAATTTTGAGTCATTAATAAATGATGTTAGGTCCAGGTGTCAAGAAAAACTCAACCCCGACAGAATTATATGTCAATTAAAAGCGATTCGTCATGGAGACACTAAAACCCTTTGCGATGAAGTTGAAGTACTCAGCACTAAACTTAAAAACGTTTATTTACAACAGGAAATACCCGAACAGATAGCAAAAGAAATGGCGAAAAACAAGGTGTTAACACTCTTATTGACTAAGTAAAAAATCAGGAAACAAGAATCCTTTTAAAAGCGGATAAAATTTTCTTGTATTTCTGATGCTTTTGAAAAGGTTTTAGAAAATGAAAAAAATAATAATGATATGCAAATATTATCCTTCGGAAGAAATTACTATTACACACCACACATAAATAGTAAGCGAAGATTTTTCCGCAGCCAATTTCCCCATAACACAAATAGTAGATATATGCAAAATACGCATAATAGAGGGTTTGGCAATCGTTTAACGTACAATAGCAATCAACCCGATAACAATCGATTTCAAAATAAAAAATATTTTCATAACAGTCAAAGGCGAATGCCAGCATCAAACACAAATTTTAATAGGCTATACACAGCGCAAGCTGAAGAACAGGAGCATTTTTTAGGGGATCCAAATACACTGGAAGAAACTCTCCAGAGTACGGAAAACTATCAACATTCGCAATAAATTTCCATGCTAGTAATTTCATAAAAGTTCAAATAGAAATGGCTACCAATAAAACAAGTATACTGATTTTAGATACTGGAGCAGATGTGTCATTATTCAAAGTGGATAAAATAATGCTAAAACAACAAGTTTATAAACAAAATTAAATAAATCTAACAGGTGTTACTAATAATTCTATAAATACATTAGCAGCCACGTTTACTAATATATCATTGTGCAACGTGTCTGTTAATCATAAATTCCACATTATACCTAAAGATATTGATATAAAGGCAGACGGTATTTTGGGAAGAGATTTTCTCACAAAACATAAATGCGTAATCGATTATGATCACTGGCTTTTAAACTTCAACTATGAGGGCATAACAATATGTCACCCAATCGAAGATAGTATCGATGATGGTTTTATACTGCCGTTACGTAGTGAAGTCGTACGAAGAGTAAAATTAAATAAGTTAACCGAAGATTCAATCGTTCTTGCTAATGAAATCAAACCAGGAATTTTTTGCGGCAACTCCTTGGTATCAATCGATAAACAGTATGTAAAGTTCATAAATACCACTGATAATAATGTGTTCATCGCCAATAATTCATTCAAACCTCTGGTTGATCCAGTTAAGAACTATACAACTAAAAATAAAATATCCAAAAACAGTTTAAAACACCAGTCTAAAATAAACGAAATTCTCAAACAAATAGAGTATGAAAATATTCCAAATTATATAATTTCAGATTTAGAAAAAATTCTCATCGAATATAGTGATGTATTTTGCACTGATGATGAACAAATAACTACTAACAATTTTTACGAGCAATCAATAGAGTTGAAAGATAATGTACCGTGTTATATTCCAAATTATAAACAAATTTATTCTCAAAGTAATGAAATAAAAAATCAGTTAGATAAGCTGCTCAAAAATGACATAATAGAACATTCGGTCTCACCATATAATTCGCCTATCCTCTTGGTACCAAAAAAATCCGAAGAAACCAGCAAAAAATGAAGGTTAGTTGTTGACTTCAGACAACTAAATACAAAAAATATGCCTGATAAATTCCCTTTGCCTAGAATCGATACTATTTTGGACCAATTGGATAGAGCAAAATATTTCAGCACCTTAGACCTGATGTCCGGGTTTCACCAGATCCCTTTGCACAAAGAATCAAGAAAATATACAGCTTTTTCAACATCATCAGGGCACTATCAATTTAAAAGATTACCTTTTGGGTTGAATATAAGCCCTAATAGCTTTCAGCGTATGATAACCATAGCAATGGCAGGATTGACCCCAGAGAGTGCTTTCGTCTATATTGATGATATCATAATAACAGGTTGTACAATAAAACATCACCTTGAAAATTTAAGAAAAGTTTTTGATAGACTACGTTGTTACAATTTGAAGCTGAATCCATCAAAATGCAAATTCTTCCATAGTAGTGTAACTTACTTAGGGCACAAGATCACGGATAAAGGTATATATCCTGATGAATCTAAGTTTGATACCATTAAAAATTACCCTTTACCCAAAAATGCCGATGATGTTAGAAGATTTGTTGCCTTTTGCAATTACTATCGTAAGTTTATTCGTAGTTTTGCAGAAATAGCAAAACCATTAAATAATTTATTAAAGAAAGGGTCAATGTTCTGCTGGTCGAAAGAATGTCAGTACGCGTTCGATACTCTCAGAAGAAATTTAGCATCACCAAATATATTACAGTATCCAGATTTTAAGAAAGAGTTTATTATCACAACAGATGCATCGGATATTGCATGTGGCGCAATTCTATCCCAATTAAAAGATAATAATGATTTACCAATTGCCTTTGCAAGTAAAAGTTTTACAAAAGGGGAAAAATCCAAACCAACGATAGAAAAAGAACTGACAGCTATTCATTGGGCAGTAAACCATTTTAAACCATTCATTTTTGGGAGAAAGTTTAAAATCCGAACAGATCACAGACCTTTGGTTTACCTATTTTATATGAAAAATCCCACGTCAAAATTAACACGTATGAGGCTGGATCTTGAGGAATTTGACTTCGAAGTAGAATTTGTTCAAGGTAAATCAAATACAGGGGCGGACGCACTATCAAAAATCGTCATTGATTCACAACAACTTAAAGACATGCAAGAAAAAAACATAGAGGTGCTAAAAAAGAAATCTCTGTTGATGGTAAACACTAGAGCAATGACTAAACAAAACACATTAAAGATCCCACAGAAAACTATTGAAGAAGAAAAAGAAAATAGGTCCGTAACAGAACCTACTTTTTGGCAAACTGAAAATCCTTCAGAAGTAAATAAACTCTTAAAGATTCAGTCGGTAAAGCAATTTAACACAATTAAATTAGTTGTACTCAATAATAATCTTAATGAGGAATGGGAAACACATCTATAAAATGCAACGTAAATGGAAGTCAGGCACTCGAGTCTGCTCTTCTACAAGTATGCAAAATTGTGAAAGAATATAAACGAAACAGGATAGCGATTTCTTTACAAGATTCATTATTTAAGCAATACTCGATACAAACCGTAAAGGAAATCGCGGATAAAGCCATTTCCGGTTTCGAGATCATTGCATACATTTCGCCGAAATGGGTTACAAAGCAGGAAGAAATACATAATATTTTGAAAGATTATCACATGTTACCTTCGGGAGGACATGTTGGTCAATATCGATTGTATTAAAAAATACGAGACAAATTTAAATGGAGAAACATGAAAGAAGAAATTAAGGATTTTGTACAGGGATGCGAAAAATGTAAACAAAATAAAATAATGAGACACACAAAAGGCGAGAGCGTAGTTACGACTACGCCCATGAAACCATTTGAAGTGGTATGCATAGACACAGTGGGCCCATTACCAAAAACATCAAAAAACTATAGGTACATTGTAACGATGCAGTGCGAGTTAACAAAGTATATTGTTCTCGCTCCAACACAGAATAAAGAAGCGAACTCAATTGCAAGGGCTATGGTAGACAATTTTATTCTGAAATACGGAAAATTTCTTGAGATGAAGTCCGATCAAGGCCTTGAATATAATAACGAAATTTATAGAAAATAGCAGAAATACTCGAGGTCAAGCAGACTTTTGCAACTTCATATCATCCACAAACAATAGGATCTTTGGAAAGAAATCATAGAACATTAAATGAATATCTAAGAGCATTTACGAATGAGCATGGTGATGACTGGGATGATTGGGTAAAGTTTTATGAATTCAGTTACAACACAACACCTCACACAGATACAAATTATACTCCGTATGAATTGGTATTTGGAAAAAAGGCTAACCTTCCACAGGATTTACGGAGTAGTAATATTGAACCAGTGTACAATTATGATGCATATTATAACGAAATGAAATACAAATTGAAAAAATCAAATGAAATAGCACGTAAAAATTTGATTGAGCAAAAATTAAAAAGGCAGGATAGTGCAAATGTCAATGTGAAACCGTTAGATGTAAAGCAAGGAGACGCGGTTTACTTAAAAAACGAGAATAGGAAAAAGTTAGACCCCGTATACATAGGTCCATATATAGTAGTAAGCTTGGATAAATCTAATTGTACAATTATGAATAAGGCTACAAATAAATTTAGCACGGTACATAAAAATAGATTGATTCAGGGATGAAAAGCATACGCTTTTAATTTTTGAAGGGGTGAGGTGAGACGCCTGATAGTTAGGCAATTAGTATAATACTAGGAATAATCAATATAGTAAGCAATTGTGGTAGCGATCGTTTATGGTATGATAGGAAGGATAGGAAGGATAGGAATAATTATAGCAAGTAAATTACATAAAAATGCATTGGCTAGATAAGGACAGAATATAGGGCATACGATAGAATAGGATAGGGAGATAAGCTAATAGCCACATAAGATATGTTTAAGATAAATACTTTTAGCCAATAGAAAAACACAGGGTAAATTTTGGCGCGAAAAGAAGCAGTATAAATAAGGGTTAGGAATAGGAATTAGGCCATTAAGGAAACTGTAAACTAAGAGGAAACGCTGCCCGAAAAATACAGAACTAAAAAGTATTCCTAAATCGGTGTAGTTATTTCTAGTTAGATGGAAAGAAACTTTTGTCCACCACATGGCGACCGTGACAGGAAAGAAACCTTTGTCCACCACAATGCGATTCCGTCGTACGAATAAATAAAATTAATTTCGTCGGACGTCGCATCCGATTTCATCTGTCAAACTTATTGTTTCAGGTTTTATAGGAACTACCTTACATTTATTTTTCATAATCGTTAAACTAATAAAATCATCCAAATAATCGCAATATGAATCGAAAAAACGTTTAAAAGCACGCGCGATAAAATTGCATGCGATGGACCACAGACACGATCGTAAAGGGATCAGATGGTGGAAAAGGGCCTTTGGGGGGTCGCAATATGTGAGGGATCTTACGTCATTTTAAACACTTTAACTATTGGTTTCCGTAAACAAAACGTAGCAAATAGAACAAATTCCTTGGTTCTTGAGTGCGTTTTAGGAATTCTTTTAATTTTATATTATATTTTGTATTATTTATAATTTTGCTGGATTTTTTTGCTGGCGGTATGTTCTTTACACATATACTTCCCAACGCAGTCTAATAACAAACATGGTCGCCCCCAAATGTCAACAGGCCTGAACTCGAATAAGCGGCTAAACGGCTCTGAAATCATATCAAACTCAACCTTATCCGGGTGAACCCCAGAATAAACCGGAGTCCCAAATTGCCCTTGGCACTCAGGAAATTTTGTCGAGATTTATATGGGAAATTGTTGCTTGGGACAGTTTGGTCGGTTTTCGTTGTATTCGTTTAAAGTTTTTGTTGAGAAAGATGATGTAATATAACAAGCACGATAATGTTATATTACACTATGTTTTATCTCGTATTATATAATATACATACAGGCGTCCCCCGAGTTACGACCCCCTCGAGTTACGACGATTCGCAGATACGACGATTTTGATTTTGACAGTTAAAAGTTTTCATTGACAAGAAATTGATACGTAAACGGCTACGTGTAAACGGCTACGTGTAAACGGCTTTTGGAATAAAATTGATACATTATTTTTACGTGATATATGCGAGAATGTACAATACAAACACGAACAAATATTCAGTTATAAACTTAACGGATGCTTTATTGCTAACTTGTGTATGCCGCGCTGCCCCGATGCGAAGTGTCTTCTGCTCTTCGCGCAGCAGCCGAACGATCCACCCCGACCGATCGCTCTCAGGCGCTCACGGCTCGTCAACTGCAGTAAGAGCGGCTTACTGCAGAGAGAGCACGCGAGCAGCTGGCTGCATTCTTTCATCTAACAATTATCCAACATTATTTTGAATAAAATGCACACTATAATAGATTCCGACTCTGCAATTTAGGTTATAAACTTTATATTCACAATTATTCGACATACGACTATTTCGACTTACACCTTGCTTTGGGAAATTTTTTCGGTTCCAAATACAGTCGTATCTCGGGGGACACCTGTACTCAAAGGCACCAATTTTTAACAGTGCGCATCAATTTTTGTCTCTAAGGTATCCATTTTTGACTGTGAGTCAATTGTTTTTTTTTTTACAAAATTCCAAATTGTAAGTTCCAAACTTATTCAAATTTAATAAAGTAGTTAATAATTTCATTCAAAGTACTCAAACTATAACAATTGTTATGCCAATTTTGAATGTCTGAATGGAGTGAAAAAATGGCATGTATTTTCATGTAGAAATTGTAAAATTTAATTTTTTTTTTCTCTGTTTGTTCAATTCAGTTACACGGTTTTTGTATTGTTAATGTGATTTAAAATAATTGTCAAAAATCTGCTGAAATACCAAGTAAAATTATCATAATTCTTATAAAAGTTAAAAAAAATACGATTTACAGACAAAAATAGGTGCGTTAGAGTCAAAATTGATGCATTAGATGCAATCATTTATGCGCACTGTCAAACATTATGCCTTAGAGCCAAAAATTGGTGACAACGACTGTAACGTTACCTTGCGTCAAAACAATGCAAATGTTATAGGGTATAGAAAAACAAACCATTAGAGAAATCCGACAAAATTTCAGTTTACTGATATTTCAGCATTCCCAAACCGAAATCTCAATTAAGATATGTAAATGGTCATTTACGTTTTTTACCGAGACTTTCGGTTACAAAGAATCAGTAAAGAAAATAAACGAGATCTCGATTGTACGGATTTCGGTAGTTTTAAAGCAAGAGTCGGTGAAAAAATGTATGTGTGTAGCATGACAAAAATGGGCATATTCATGACTAAAATTGAAACAAGCCAATAAACCCTATCAAAACATAAACAAAAATGTTCAAGCTGCTCTTACACACAATGAAATGCCATAAATATTATGTAGAACAGCTTTAACAGAGGAAAGGAAGGATAATACAAACAAATGTCAAGTTGCTTCACCACCAAATGTAGCATGTTATTAACCGCTGGATTCGTGAGCGGGGTTTATTTGTTTATTTTATTTTTTTTTGTTTTAAACATACGAATCAGAAGTTTTCAGATTATTTAGGGTTGAAAACACAACCTAAACTGATCCTCGTTTCAAGATCGCCTAATCGCCGCGACTAGTAAATGATATGCGCCTTTAGGTGAGAATAACCCAGTAAAATTATTTCTATCAACACAATAACTAGAAAGAGATAGGAATGTAGCACATAAAGCTAAAGGAAAGGAAAAATTAAGCAATAGTCCTAAACCGGAGAGTAGAATGTATAAACAAAACAAACGATATCTGGCTGAATGGCTGATGCAGCGTTAACTTGAGATTGTTTATCGGTTCTAATTAATTATGTTTCTTTGCATTTACGTAAAACATAGACTACACATGATTACTGAAGCCCATACTATCATGGGAAAAACAGGTCCCTAATGCTATTGTAGGGAAACATACGAGGTTAAATTGTTCAATTAGATAAGTTCAATGACGAAACATAATAATTAAATTATTAAATGAAAAGCAATATATGCAAAACGATTATTCAATTCAATTCAAACGATTGGATTCACTAAATGAAATTAAATGAAATTATTCAGTGATCAAATAGTATAATGTTTATACTAAAGTAAAGTTTGTTTGTTTACTTTTTGTATGGGATGCTTGATCCAATTAAGCCTTATGAAAACAATAGTTTAGAGTGATATTTCAAGCGTTGTAATAATATACAGACTAGACTCGACTAGCGAAAAGCTAAATAAAAAAGTACAATCTAACATTAAGTTAACAATTCAACAACAAAGTGTTAACAATACAAAAAGCCTTCATACTAAAAAATAAATAAATAATAAAACAACATTATGTATCATGTGACATTACAAAAACATTTATTTTTTTTGTAAAACCATTGTATTATTGGCAAATTGCCAGGTGCAAGAACATATTTCAATATAGTTCTTACTCAATTAAATTAAAATAATCGCCCATTACACCAACATAAGTAAATATAGTTTTCATCTTAATACCCCATTCCTATATGGAAATCACCGATCAAATCCAAGCCTATATTTTCGAGTTGCAAGCTAATTCTACTGCAATGTCAGTGTTTAAATTAAATACGCATACATAGTTATGAGTCATGACCAGCGAAAATGACGGAAATGTGTATATGTAGCATAGTTTGTCAGGGTTTTGTGATTGCAGCAAGGTGGATTAAAGAGATCAGATGCTGGAAAACTTTCCAATCCTGGTCCCCAGGATTCAAACTTTGTCTATGTTTTTCAGTTAATGTATCTACCACATTTCGATTAAATATACTTTTAAAACATATTTTGGTGCTTTGAAGTATATTAATTCGTATTATTTCGTGAATTTATCGCGTTTCAACATGTTTAATTCATTGCGTTTTCAACATGTTTCAGGAAAAAAACTAATGAATCATTCTTTTTCTTTTTTTACATTTATTTCTCATTATCTACGAGACATATGGACAATTTAAGTAAGATTAGAACTCTTACTCTTACTCTTACGAATAGGTAAGAAAGTAAGTAAGTAGAACTCTTACTAAAATGATTTTAAATTTCTTGACCAAACGATTTCTCAACTCTTTTGTTAATATATATAATTTTTTTCGACAAAATCAATAAACATACAAAAATGCTCTTAATAACCAAGAATACGTTCTATTTGCTATAGTTTGTGGGCGGAAACCAATCGTTAACAGTTTTACAATGACGCAAAGTCGCTCAACTATGGTAACCCCCCAAAGGCCGTTTTTCACCACCTCGTATCTTTAATCCACTTTGGATTACAGTTACCACACAACCGGATAGTCAGTCCTATTAATTGCGTCCACGTGCATTCAAATACATCGGAATCACTTATGGAAGTACAGGCGTCCCCCGAGTTACAACCCCCTCAAGTTATGACAATTCGCAGATACGACGATTTTGATTTTAACAGTTTAATGTTGTCATTGACAAGAAATTGTATTTTTTTGAATTTCTGGGCTGCTAACCGTTATACACACATTCCTAAACTATCCGATCTTTAATATCTATATCGTGTAAACAGATTTTGGAGGAAAATTAATACATTATTTTACATTATTTTAAATAAATAAAAGATTAAATAAAATAAACGATTACATAATTTCCGACTCTTCAAATTTGGTTATAAACTTTATATTCACAGATATTCGATATACGACTATTTCGACTTACGCGTTGCTTTGGGACATTTTTTCGGTCCCAAATACAGTCGTATCTCGGGGGACACCTGTAGTTATCAATGCAAAAATAACAGTTATTTTTATCATATTGTGCTCTGAATTTCATTAAAACACATATTTGATTTTGTCCTGAATTAGAAGCAAGATTTTTTATTTTGTTTTAAATTCCGGACAGCCGAAGTAAACTGTGGTTTATTGAATAAAAATATGTTTTTAGACAATGATAATAACAAGAAAACAACAACATTTAAAGATCTTTTCGATAGATGGCTTGATGGCCGTACGGGAAAGACTGTCAATTCGAGTACAAGAGAAAAACAGCATCCATATCCCGTTGTTTTTAAGACCGTCGTTCTGTTGGTCTAGGACAGCGATCGGCAAAGTCCGGCCCGCGGGCCAAATGCGGCCCGCCGCAACATTCAATCCGGCCCGCGAAAGGTTTTGACTGATTTTGAAAGATGGAAAGAAACTATTCGTATACAAATTACTGAATATCTTTTAGAATAACAATTTTCTACCATCGTACTCTTTCAACTTTAGTTAAAGTACTATGGAATGTCGGATCGTTTGGTATGTTCGAACTCGTGATCAATATCCCCGTAACGTTTATATGGAAACAATTGACTTTTTTTTCAGCTGGCTGTAGAACAAAAACTAGGAGAGATAATTTCTTTACATGTACATCATTTAAAAGGTAGTTATTTAAGCTTCCTTGGACAAATAAATCTAAGACTTTGGGAGTTGCTGTTCATCAATTTTTCGGAATTTTCGCCACGATGGACGAATACATGCCTATAGACATCCTAAGTTTTCGCGACAGAATTGTTAGAGTAGAGCTAGGGTTTCATGTCGAAATTTTGCCGAAACTCACATAATACGAACACATTAAGTTTTGGCGTCACTGTTTGCCATTGCGAAATCAGTGGACGCGATTTCTGCTTCCTGATATATATGTTTATGTTTCCCAAGTACTATTTCACTGTTTGGAGGGTTGCATCGATCTCCCGGCCCAGATATCCCAGTAATGTAGCCACTTGTACCTCTATATTTATTTTTAGCATTTTTGAACCTCAAAAATTAACCTGGGCTCCCTTGCGATGCTCTCAAAGTGCAATCAACGATTTGTTAGAACGGGTAAAGATAATCCTATGATAAATTTGTCAATATTGTAAATGCAACCGTTAATTACATAACGGTTAACATTGTTTCAACACGACAATAAGACTTTCGGAATGAAGGAAATCGCACACGAAATTTTATATTGATGAGATGCACTAAAGACTGGTTGCAATAAATGTATTTAAAGTTTTGCATGCGACTTTGCAATGGGAGATCATTTGACTTTCGTCAACGCAAAACATGCAATAAAAAGTTTTAAATGTAGTGAAATTACATTTTTTTAGATATTTTGTTGTTGTTATGATTTAATCTTTCCTTTTAATTTCACACAAATCAGTTGGTTTCCCTTTAAATTAGTTTGGAGACAATTTCGATCGTATTTGAAAGCAAAAACCAATATTTAAAAAACCCCTGTTTTTTAACGAGAACGACGATTCCACACTATTGCTGTTTACGAGTACAACGATTATCAATGTGCTTTTTCATAAGGAATCAGTTATCAATTGAACTGAAATGGCGTGACTTGTCCATAACGCATTTTTATAATTACTGAATCTATGTTTGCTTCGATAATTTTTCAGCCTTTCAGACTTTTGTAACATCCCCGGAATATCTTCAATATTTTTTTACGGCGTGGGAAGAAGGGGTCTTCAAGAAGCTATATTGATACTTTTTGTAGTTTTTTGACTGATCAAATTTGTGGCCATCTATTGCTGATTCTAAAGTGATTAAAGATTGCAATTAGTTTTTAAAGAAGGTATCTTTAATTTTGAACTATACTTTGATGATATAATTACAGAAAAACAACAATAATACCAAAAATGTTTCTAAAAGATTAAAAGGTAATAATTTTAAACGCAATAATTAAAAACAACCGCATTCTCCTGGCCCGCGGCACTCGATCATTTACTAAAGTTGGCCCAATGCCTCAAAAGATTGCCGACCGCTGGTCTAGGAGGTTTCCTTCACTGAGAATTTGATGTTTGAAATTTTAAACAAGTTAAAAACTAAAAAGAGTGTTAATTTGAAGATTACAGATTTAGTGGCTATCCGGAATTTGAATCAAAACGTCCGTAATTTGAAACATCAGCTTGAAACTGTCTGGAATATGAATCAAATTTTTGTTACAATTCAATGAATTTTTGCAATGTTTCTTGTAAATTTATAAGAAATCTTAATTTTTTTTCTCAAATATAGTAGGTTTTCTTTAGTAAACGGCGGTATACAGACGTCTGAGCCAGTGGCGGATTTAACGCTACGCGGACTGAGCGGCCGCGGGGGGCCCCGTAAATGTAGGGGCCCCGTACATGGTAATTCCAGCATATAGAACAGTGTGTACAGTAGTCTCAACAAGAACTTCTGTGTTAGATAGGGGCCCCACGGATGAAGGGACTCATAAACTATAAAGGTCCAGTAGAGGGATCCTGAGCACCCTCCCCCTCCCCCATAAGTAAACCATTGAAGTGTGGTTGCTTCAAAACCTAATGCAACAACATACAATATGCAACCCCCCCCCCCCCCCCTTGCTTGACGCCAACCGGCCTCCACTCCTTTTAACGCTTAGGGCTCCCAACACCCTAAATCCGCCACTGGTCTGAGCGATTAAAATTGAAATAGTTTGAAAATATTAAATGCCAAAAATGTCTTAAGTGTCCGTAAATCGCAGCAGTACGGTAGAAAAAAAGATGATTTCAATTGAGATACTTTTCATTACATACCTAAATTCAAATTTCCTATTCGCAAGGGAAACGGTTCAGCAATTATTTTGGAACACTTTATACCACTGTCATCCGGATAGCTTAACCACAAATGATTGTCACCTTTATCGCAATGCTCACTTTTTTTGTTTAATTCTAGAAGAACTGGTTCACAAACATGGCCATTTTCCATTTTCTTATTACTATCACTAATCGAAAGTTTGGAAAAATTAGGGAAACTTCCTTTGTATTTACCACATAAATCATATTTATCCATTTCATACGAACTATGATAAACTTCCTCTTCAGTAACGGAAGATGACAAAAACTGTGATTTGTCGCCAAATTCCTTATTCCTTGCAGGTGTTGACATGCTCAATAAACGGTCGATCCCAAAAGTTAATTTTTGATGTGAAGCTTCATCCTGAATGTTCAACGGTGTTCGTATGTTACTACATTCAATAGCATTGTCCCCAAAAAGCCTACCACGTTGCACCATTTCGTTGTTGATATCGCACATAGTTTGAGCTAACTAACAACTGTGCACGATGGCATCACTGCGCTGGCAATCATTTCACGCAGGTTATTTCGTCGATTGTTGGAACTTTTTTCTATGCACGATTATTACCAAATAGTGGGCGTGGCCATACAGTATCGCTTGATAATTTAGTACTCAGCCAACAAAATCAACAGGTTCTTTCGCTCTACCCAACAGACCTTTCAGAGCGAGAAAGCATGTGCTTTTGTTGCTTGAATTAGGTTGTTATGTTAGCTTGTGACTAGTGATGGGTGTACGTAATAGAGGTGTGCCAAATCGGTTCATTAAGTTCACGTGAAAAAATGAATTACCCTGACACAAGAATAAAACAGTATGGTTCATTTGATACATAAAAAAAATAGAATGAACAAAATGACAACAGGTATTAACGATCATTGAAAAA
Organism: Anopheles merus; assembly: GCF_017562075.2. Taxonomy (NCBI): domain Eukaryota; kingdom Metazoa; phylum Arthropoda; class Insecta; order Diptera; family Culicidae; genus Anopheles; species Anopheles merus. The sequence continues at coordinate 97,482 of NW_024427598.1, read as the reverse complement.
AAGAACCAACAATGTATATGCAGAACCAGAACAGTTCGATTTTCATTTGTGCAATGCGTTCTAGCGTCAAACGATAGATTGTCAGCTCGCTGTGCAAAGCGACAGACGTAATCATGGCGTTCGGAGAATTTTATCATGCCTTCCTTTTCTCTCCGACGGCAAATTTGTCGTACAGCTCGTCGAGCTGCCCGTCCCTGGCTCCGCCTCATACCCCTCGCCTGAACGCGCTGTGACAGGTATCGATGTGTTGGTGCGTCGGACAGCCAATCGCTGTCAGCCGTCGACCGTGCTTTTTCCCTCCATAGCGCTATCTCTTTCTCGCGTGTGGACAATGCTCATGAGTTGCTGTGGCGCTTAAAAAAGCCGTTAACAAACATTGCGGCGATGAAGTTTAATTTTCACAAATAAAACCAAAAAAGCGCAATGAGTTCAAACGCTGCTTGTATGTAAAAATGACTAAGGAATCGCTAGCTCACGCTGGAGAGTTTGCTGTGCAACGCGCAGAACCCTAATTCGCATTAACACATTCAGCCCGGCGCTGAATTTCATGAGCTTACCGTTCCGCCGGCATCTAGAACGCAAGCTGATTGTAAAACCGGTATACTGGAAAGTTCACTGGCAGTCCCTGGGACCTGCCATCGAACTGAACGTGTTAAGCATTAAGCATAACTTTGTTACCATTAGCTTTTGATTTCGTATGGTGTAGATTACACAAATATGCTGTGCCGTCTGCGCAAGGGTATGCGCGTGCGTGTGTGTGCACAACTGTCGCCAAATGTGTTTTCTTCCGGAATGTTATGATCCATCGGTCAAAGAAAGGAAGGTGTTCATGAAAGGCGGAAAGACGAAGAATTGCGGCACCTGTCAATGGTAACTACTGACCGGGGAGAAGGTACTGAGACACAGCTGTTGGAAGATTGAACAGTATACTTAAATTGCTAGCGGATGAGGGTGGGGGGAGGGCGGCCATAGGACCCCTACGATCATCGGTCACAGGCCCTACAATTTTAGTCGCTATGAGGGGAGGGGAGGTGCAAATGGTTCTCCAACGACCATCTTTCCGGGGGCCCTTGTCGCTAATACTCTGTCCACTTGTAGACATACGGCATACTACAGACTAGAGATCTTCGGCGACCGCCTAGTCTGCCTACCGTTAGGTCCGTCGCTGGTTCTTGACGGTGTTTTTTTATCGTGGAGGTGCATCTTTCCCCCTACCTGCTGCGTATGCATCGAGCAGGAAACAGTGTGGCAGTATGCAAGTTGCACGCTGGATAGGAGCGGGCCCGCGGCACCGCCATCATTCCGCACATCTGCATGCCCGTCGTGGGTTCTAACCGCGTATGAACCGTCCGCCGTAGCAAGAGCTGACTTTCCGCCTACGTGGTATTCAAGTCCTGAAAAGGCCAACATGATCGCGTAGGCCGTAATCACAAGAATAATAATAAGAAAAAGGACTTTGAAGCGCCATCCGTACCGGGGAAGAGTTTGTCTGGAGTTTGTTGCTGCCGGGTCTACCACCATGGCGCGACAAATGCACGGAATACACTTGACCAAAGGACATGAACCTGCCGAGCCATTCCAAGGCAGTGCCGATCGCACGGCGTCATGATACCGACTCTGAGCCAACAAGCCGCCAGATTCCAGATAAACAAATCCAGAATCCTCTTTTGTATGAATTCAATTCAAAAAGATGTTTCCACTTACTTCCACTAGCTAAATTGGAAAGAAATGTGTTATATATCACATGCACGTTTGCTTCGATCGTTTGTCTTTTTAATACCCCAACAGCAGAACCGATCGCAAAGATGGTGGGGCCATTCTAATGGTTGTGTTATCTCTCAGGTGGCGAGGTCAAAAATGCATGGACATAGTAGCCGCAGTGGATTAAAATGTACGCATCAGAACCAAACAGTTTTGAGGTTTCCGCACGCACTCACACACACTTGCACGCACGCATGCATGAACGCTCGCACGCCAGCAGGCACGCACTCACGCTCGCACACACACACACACACACACACGCACGCACGCGCGCACGCGAGCACGTACGCACGAAAGCGCGCACGCCAGCAAGCACCCACGAAAGCACGCGCGTGAGCACGCGCCCCCGAAATCGCGCACGCGATCACACACCCTCCACCAACCCCCCCTCCCCCTCCCTCCCACCCGCACGAGCGAGTACGGCTACCTTATCGGAAGAAAGGCTGGTTCAGCTATCATGTAGCGCATCCTCATCCAAAGGGGCGGGCGGGGTGGGGAATCGCGACATGATAGAGTGAACGGTCAATTTCCCCGTGCTGTGTGTGTGCGTGTGTCGCGACCCGAAAACTCGAGACAAATTTCGGCACATTAAAAAAAACAATTATTGCCGCTTTACACTGTGCTACATAATGGTTAGAAGGTCGCTGAAGCATCAAACATGTTTAAATTAAAAAAATATTAGATTAGTGTTAGACGTTCTCCTACGCTTGTTTTAAATAGGCTTCTTCACCCTTAATTGGCAGCGGCATCGAATGGTTTCATCAGCAGCGGCACGAAATAAAATAAACCATCAATACACCGATAACACTTTGAATCCCAATCCAGCTTCTCCCACAGCGTCTCAAGGTCACACACAAATTAATAAATGCTAACACCCACCAATTACAATACACAACCGCAATGCACATATAAGTATCAACGCATACACCACAACACCCAATCAGCTGGCGGCGGAAGGCACGGGCTGAAGCGCAGATTTCGGCTGGTCTCCCGCGCTGGACTTCAGCGATTCCTGCGCTGGGTCGAGCAAGTTTAGCGCCATCTGTTGGCGAAATGAACGAACTATTTATGGCGGCGGAGCAAAAAAAACGGTCAAAAAATTTAAAAATATTGGCGCCCATTTTTTCGTCCGCTTCTTCTCCCTCCCTCACCCTGCCTTGCCTTACTTGCGCTTCAGTCCGTGCCTTCCGCCGCCAGCTGATTGGCTGTTGCGGTGTATTCGTTGATACTCATATGTGCATTGCGGTTGTGTATTGTTATTGGTGGGTGTTAGCATTTATTAATTTGTGTGTGACCTTGAGACGCTGTGGGAGAAGCTGGATTGAGATTCAAAGTGTTATCGGTGTATTGATGGTTTATTTTATTTCGTGCCGCTGCTGATGAGACCATTCGATGCCCGTGACAATCGAGGGTGAAGAAGCCTATTTAAAACAAGCGTAGGAGAACGTCTAACACTAATCTAATATTTTTTTAATTTGAATATGTTTCATGCTTCAACGACCTTCTAAGCATCATGTAGCACAGTGTATAGTGGCAATAAAATTTTTTTTAAAAATATGCCTAAATCTGTCTCGAGTTTTCGGGCCACGACACACACACACACACAGCGCGGGGAAAGTGACCGTTCACTCTATCATGTCGCGATCCCCCTCCCCGCCCGGCGCTAGGGTTGAGGATGCTACAAGAAAGCTGAACCAACCGTTCTGCCGATAGGTAGCCGTAATCGATCATGCGTGGAGGGGGGGGGGGTGGTCTAGTGGGGGGGGGGGAGTGCGTGCTTGCGCGACTTCGGGGGTGCGTGCTCGCGAGCGCGCTTTCGTGGGTGCTTGCTGGCGTGCGCGCTTTCATGCTCGCGGGCGCGCGTACGTGCGTGTGTGCGTGCGTGCGTGCGTGCTGGCGTGCGCGCGTTCATTCATGTGTGCGCGCGCGCGCGTGTGTGTGTGTGTGTGTGTGTGTGTGTGTGTGCGTGCGTGTGGAAACCCCAAAACGTTTGATTCTGATGCGTACATTTTCATCCACTGCGGCAACAAAGTCCGTGCATTTTTTATCTCGCTACCTGAGAGACAACACAATTCTGCTAGCGGATGCAAGTTGAAACAAAACTTGAATTGAATTCATACAAAAGAGGATTCTGGATTTGTTTATTACGGTGCGCGTATGGTGCTGCACCTGTCCGTCCAGAATCTGGCGGCTTGTTGGCTGGGCAAGCCGGTATCATGACGCCGAGCGACCGGCACTGCCTTGGAATGGGTTCGGCTCGGTAGGTTAATGTCCTTTGGTCGAGTGCATTCCGTGCATTTGTCGCGTCACATCGGTAGCCCGGCAGCATCAAAGACAAGCCAAACTCTTCCCCGGGCGTGGAATGTTATGCTAATTTCTTCTTATTATTATTATTATTGTTGGCGTAATAGCCAGCGCGATCATGCCGGCCATTTTAGGACTTGAGTACCACGTAGCCGGTTTGTCAGCCCTTGCTACGGCGGACGGTTCATACGTGGTTAGAACCCGCGACGGGCATGCTGTTACGATGTGCGGAATGGTGGCGGTGCCGCGGGACAGCTCCTATCTTGCGGGCAACTTGCATACTGTCACACTGTCTCCTACCCGATGCATACGCTGCAGGCATAGGGAAGGATGCACCTCCACAATAAAAAAACACTGTCATGAACCAGCGGCGGATCTAACGGTAGGCGGACTAAGCGGTCGCCGAAGATCTCTAGTCTGTAGTATGCCGTATGTCTACAAGTGGACAGAGGCCTCGTAAAAAAATAAAACAACAACAACAACAACAAGTGGACAGAGTATTAGCGATAAAGGCCCCTGGAAAGATGGTCCTGTGGCTGGAGAAACATTTACCCCCCCCTCCCCCATGCCGACAACAATTTTAGGGCCTATGATGATCGTAGGAGTCCCACTCCCTCCCCCCCCCCCCGCGCCAACGATTTAAGTATACTGTTATATCTCCCAACAGCTGTGCCCGCTCCAGTACCCCCTCCTCCCGGTCATCAGTTACCATTTACAGCGACCGTCTTTCCGCCTAGGGCACCCGATTCCCCTACTCCGTCACTGTCATGAACACCTTCCTTTCTTTGACCGATCGATCATAACATTCCGGAAGAGCATACATTCGGCGACAGTTTTGCATACACACGCACACTCACACCCATGCGCAGGCGGCTTGGCATATCTGTGTAATCTACACCATACGAAAGCAAAGCTTAGTGTAATAAAATTATGCTTTATGTTTAGCACGTTCAGTTCGATGGCAGGCCCCAGGGACTGCCAGTGAACTTTCCAGTATGCCGATTTTACAATCAGCTTGCGTTCTAGATGCCGGCGGAACGGAATGTTGATGAAAAACAGCGCCAGGCTGAACGTGCTAATGCGAATTAGGGTTCTGCCCGTTGCACAGCAAACCCTCCAGCGTGAGCTAGCGATTCCTTGGTCATTTTTACATTGCAGCGATTGAACTCATTGCGCTTTTTTGGTTTGATTTGTGAAAATGCAACTTCTTCGCTGCAATGTTTAGTATCGGCTTGTTAAGCGCCACAGCAACTCATGAGCATTGGCCACAAGCGAGAAAGAGATAGCGCTATGGAGGGAAAAAGCACGGACGACGGCTGACAGCGATTGGCCGTCTGATGCACCAACACATCCAAACCTTCGACAGCGCGTTCAGGCGAGGGGTATGAGGCGGAGTCAGGGACGGGTAGCTCGACTGGCTGCTTGACAAATTTGCCGTTGGAGGGAAAAAGAAGGCATGATAAAATTCTCCGAACGCCATCATTTCTTGCGTCGCTTTGCGCAGCGGGTCGCTGTTATGGAGCTCGCTGAAAAAAACTACCCGCTGCGCAAATTCGAGCATTTTCCTGCGCAGGAAATGTACCAAAATCTACGCTAGCCAGCGCAGATTTTGGCCCGATCCCCGCCCGCTGCGCAAATTCGAGCAGTTTCCAGCGCAGGAAATGTACCAAATTCTGCGCTGGCCAGCGCAGATTTTGGCTGGTCTCCCGCGCTGGACTTCAGCGATTCCTGCGCAGGTTTAGCGCCATCTGTTGGCGAAATGGACGAACTATTTATGGCGGCGGAGCAAAAAAAAAAACGGTCAAAAAATTTAAAAATATTGGCGTCCATTTTTTCGTCCGCTTCTTCTCCCTCCCTCACCCTGCCTTGCCTAACTTGCGCTTCTGCCCGTGCCTTCCGCCGCCAGCTGATTGGCTGTTGCGGTGTATTCGTTGATACTCATATGTGCATTGCGGTTGTGTATTGTTATTGGTGGGTGTTAGCATTTATTAATTTGTGTGTGACCTTGAGACGCTGTGGGAGAAGCTGGATTGGGATTCAAAGTGTTATCGGTGTATTGATGGTTTATTTTATTTCGTGCCGCTGCTGATGAGACCATTCGATGCCCGTGACAATCGAGGGTGAAGAAGCCTATTTAAAACAAGCGTAGGAGAACGTCTAACACTAATCTAATATTTTTTTAATTTGAATATGTTTCATGCTTCAACGACCTTCTAAGCATCATGTAGCACAGTGTACAGTGGCAATAAATATTTTTTTAAAAATATGCCTAAATCTGTCTCGAGTTTTCGGGCCACGACACACACACACACACAGCGCGGGGAAAGTGACCGTTCACTCTATCATGTCGCGATCCCCCTCCCCGCCCGGCGCTAGGGTTGAGGATGCTACAAGAAAGCTGAACCAACCGTTCTGCCGATAGGTAGCCGTAATCGATCATGCGTGGAGGGGGGGGGGTGGTCTAGTGGGGGGGGGGGGAGTGCGTGCTTGCGCGACTTCGGGGGTGCGTGCTCGCGAGCGCGCTTTCGTGGGTGCGTGCTGGCGTGCGCGCTTTCATGCTCGCGGGCGCGCGTACGTGCGTGTGTGCGTGCGTGCGTGCGTGCTGGCGTGCGCGCGTTCATTCATGTGTGCGCGCGCGCGCGCGTGTGTGTGTGTGTGTGTGTGTGTGTGTGTGTGTGTGTGTGCGTGCGTGTGGAAACCCCAAAACGTTTGATTCTGATGCGTACATTTTCATCCACTGCGGCAACAAAGTCCGTGCATTTTTTATCTCGCTACCTGAGAGACAACACAATTCTGCTAGCGGATGCAAGTTGAAACAAAACTTGAATTGAATTCATACAAAAGAGGATTCTGGATTTGTTTATTACGGTGCGCGTATGGTGCTGCACCTGTCCGTCCAGAATCTGGCGGCTTGTTGGCTGGGCAAGCCGGTATCATGACGCCGAGCGACCGGCACTGCCTTGGAATGGGTTCGGCTCGGTAGGTTAATGTCCTTTGGTCGAGTGCATTCCGTGCATTTGTCGCGTCACATCGGTAGCCCGGCAGCATCAAAGACAAGCCAAACTCTTCCCCGGGCGTGGAATGTTATGCTAATTTCTTCTTATTATTATTATTATTGTTGGCGTAATAGCCAGCGCGATCATGCCGACCATTTTAGGACTTGAGTACCACGTAGCCGGTTTGTCAGCCCTTGCTACGGCGGACGGTTCATACGTGGTTAGAACCCGCGACGGGCATGCTGTTACGATGTGCGGAATGGTGGCGGTGCCGCGGGACAGCACCTATCTTGCGGGCAACTTGCATACTGTCACACTGTCTCCTACCCGATGCATACGCTGCAGGCATAGGGAAGGATGCACCTCCACAATAAAAAAACACTGTCATGAACCAGCGGCGGATCTAACGGTAGGCGGACTAAGCGGTCGCCGAAGATCTCTAGTCTGTAGTATGCCGTATGTCTACAAGTGGACAGAGGCCTCGTAAAAAAATAAAACAACAACAACAACAACAAGTGGACAGAGTATTAGCGATAAAGGCCCCTGGAAAGATGGTCCTGTGGCTGGAGAAACATTTACCCCCCCTCCCCCATGCCGACAACAATTTTAGGGCCTGTGATGATCGTAGGGGTCCCACTCCCTCCCCCCCCCCCGCGCCAACGATTTAAGTATACTGTTATATCTCCCAACAGCTGTACCCGCTCCAGTACCCCCTCCTCCCGGTCATCAGTTACCATTTACAGCGACCGTCTTTCCGCCTAGGGCACCCGATTCCCCTACTCCGTCTGGATAATTTGCTCTGGGAAGCAGTGGATACGAAGGAAAAGTTTGATTTTTGTGTCGCTTTATTGACTAACTTAACACCGCTGCGTTTGCGTCTGGCTAAGCCGATTGCTACAAACAGAATTCCGTTTCAATTCGAAATTCACCGCTCGCTCTTACCACTACCAGTATAAATTCATCGCATACGCGTTTCTACCTGCTCGCCTGTTTCTAGCCTCGTGCTCTTGGTCTCACACTTGCTTGCCAAAAAATACTACACGTACACCAATACACCGACCGGCGCTTTTGCTCGACTTATTGTATCGATACATACGTACGTGCATACCGTCAACTACAAATGTCGTCCGTTCCGTATGGCACGATGCCTTCCCTCTCTCTCTCTCCTCTTCATCTTCCGTTATCAACGGAACATACTCCCACACAAGAAGTGTCTAACTACTCTTCTAACCCTGGGATAGGCGCTATCTTATGTATTGGCCGTTTGTATGTTCCACCCTTCGTGAACACCTCTGCTACCCTTACTAAACCGTCAGGCCCTGTATATGTCTTAACTATTCGACCCATTTTCCACAACTGAGGTGGCATATTATCCTCTTTCATCAGCACTAACATATCTGGTTTAAGATTAGCCTGTTTTGTGATCCATTTACTTCGCACTTGTAATTCATTTAAATATTCTTTTGACCATCTTGTCCAAAATTGATCCCTCAACTGCTGAATTCTCTGCCATCTATTTAATCTATTTTCCGTAACGTCTATATACGAGCGCTCCGCAACTCCTACCAAGGGTCGATTGATCATAAAGTGCGCTGGTGTCAAACATTCAAGATCGTGTAGATCACTTGAATGCGCGTACAGTGGTCTAGAATTCAAAATCGCTTCAATCTGACATAGTAAGGTATAGAATTCAAAGATTGTTAACGACGCTGTCTTGTACACCTTTTTGAGCACCGCCTTTACGCTTTTAACCCCACTCTCCCAAATTCCACCGAAATGTGGAGCGTTAGGAGGGGTGTGTTTCCAACTGATCTCCCTTGCTTGACAAAATTCAACAAATCCCTGAGCTGCAACAGCTTTCTTATAGGCGTTTCGCATCTCTCGAATCTCCGCATTCGCACCTACAAAGTTCGTGCCGTTGTCACTAAATACCTCCTGTGGTATTCCTCTACGTGACACAAACCTTTTAAAAGCCGCCAGAAACGCTTCCGTCGTTAGATTTTCGACAGCCTCCAGATGTATTCCCTTGGTTACCATGCATACAAATATGCAAATGTAACCCTTCGATGAGGAAACCCGCCGTATTCCTGATCGAAGCAAAATTGGTCCTGCGTAGTCCAGACCAACACGTTCAAACGTCGGAGCTGCATTCACACGATACGAAGGAAAGTCCCCCATCTGTTGGCTTACAGTCGTGGATTGACTCTAAAACAGGTTACACATCCTCGGAGAACCTTGCGCACCGTGGACCGCGCATTCGTCAACCAGTATTGTTGTCGTAGAATGTTGATAACGCCCGAGCACCCCACATGCAGATGCTCACGATGTATCATAGTGATGATTCTGCTCGTAATCACACTCGTATTAGGCAGCAACAATTGATGCTTCCTTTCGTATGGTAGCTGAGAATGTTGCAGACGTCCACCCACTCTTAGCAAACCATCCTTTAAGAACAGGTTCAAATTCGCAAAACGATGATTGCGGCTACCGTTTTTAACTGCCGCTATAATGCTCGATAGTTCCATCCGCTGAACTAATCCTACAATCCGTTTTGACGATTCTCGTAGTTCTGTAATTCGCAAGGTAGAGTCCTTGATACGATTCTCCTTCAGACGCCTGGTGTTGTCTGCGAATCGTAAAATATATGCCATTATTCTTTGAACCTTACGAAATGACTCATACCTGAATAAGAACGGAAACTCCTCCTTGGTCATTGCCACGTGAATTTTAATCTCCGAGCGTAGTTCCGGAATGGCAGATTCAGGAAGATCCCTTACCGGCTCAGCTTCTACCGTACATTCTCTCAAGAATGCTGGCCCGTTCCACCAAAGCTCGTTGTCGGCAAGTTCAGAAGCCAACTGTCCTCTTGACACGATGTCCGCTGGGTTGATTGCTGTGTTAACGTATCGCCATGTAAACTCGCGATGAGACGTGATCTCTGCTACTCGGTTGCGTACAAACACTTCCAAACGATCTAAAGGTTTTTTCAACCAGGCAAGCACCACCTGACTGTCGGACCATAAGTTGATGCTTCTAAACGTTGTTCTAAACAAAGCATCCACAACCTTGATCGTCAATCGGCACAGAAGCACCGCAGCCATCAGTTCCTTTCGTGGTATCGAAGTAGGTTTCAGAGGAGCAACCTTAGACTTGCTTGTCACTAAACGCACCTCAGCACTACCATGTCCGTTAACCGACCGAATGTACACGCAAGCACCGTATGCTTTGTCCGAAGCGTCTGCAAACCCATGCAACTCGAAGAAGGCTGAGTCATCGTTCACCATTTGACGCGGAATACGTATTTGATTCTCTCTTGGTAACGCAGCAAGAAATTTCGTCCATCCAAGCAAAAGATAATCATCCACCTTGTCATCCCAGCCAAGCTGTGCCTTCCACAACTCTTGCATTAACATTTTAGCAATCACAATCACTGGTGAAATGAGGCCAAGAGGATCAAAAATTTTGGCCAATGCTGAAAGCACTTCTCTTTTCGTTGGGGCCGAGTTTTCCGATATCTGTGGGGTGATGAAAATAAATTCATCCGTAGCAGGATTCCACTTGATACCCAAAGTTTTTATTATTTCATTTGCCTTGCTCTCGCCCAACACCGTAAATGAATCTCGATCTTCCTTCGGCACTTCACTCAACAACACTTCAGAATTAGACGCCCACTTGTGCAAATGCATCCCAGCTGAATCAAACAATTGAACAATCTGACGCTGTACCTCTAACAACTGTTCCACATGGTTCGCACCGAAAAGTCCATCGTCCACGTAAAAGTTCTCCTTTACTACACGACTAGCCAACGGAAACCGTAGCTGTTCATCGTCAGCCAACTGTAGCAAGGTTCTTGTTGCCAAGAAAGGGGCTGCAGCAGTCCCGTAAGTTACAGTTGTTAATTCAAAAACACGGATAGGACTTGATGGCTCAGCTCGCCAAAATATTCTTTGTAAGGGCGTATCCCTCAGGGTCAACCTTGATTTGCCTAAACATTTTGGCAACATCAGCTCTCAGCACGTATCTGTGCATCCGAAACCTCAGCTGAACTGAGAATAAATCAGCCTGCACAGTGGGACCCGTCATCATAACATCATTTAATGAAATATCATTCACTTTAGCCGATGCATCAAATACAACCCGGCATTTGGTGGTATTCTTGCTGGGGTTCAAAACTGCATGGTGAGGAAGGTACCACCTTTTAACTTCAGCTAAATCGAGCGACTCATTTACCTCGCGACAATGGCCCATAGCCTTGTATTCCTCCATAAACATGGAATACTGCTCCTTCACTTCTGGACGGCGACTTAGCTGAGCTTCCAAAGCAAAAAATCTACGCAAAGCCATCGAACGTGAGTTGCCAAGTTTGTCAACTGTTTCCCTTAATGGAAGCCGAACGATATACCTACCGTCCACATCGCGATGATGACTTTTCTTAAAATGTTCTTCACATTGTTGCGCTTCCGTTTGAACGCACTGTTCGTTAGAAACCTCTTCTATTTCCCAAAACCTTTGCAATAACTGATCTAAATTATCAGAAACTGCTATGTTCGTATGCACACCTTCACCATTGTCACTGCTGTCGATACAGCCACCAATCACCCATCCTAATTCAGTGTCCATCACAACTGGAAGTTCATTCGAGAGTTTGACGAACCCTGACTTCATGATGAAAGGTAAACGATCCATGCCAATAAGCAAATCTATTGACGCCGGCTTGTTAAAGTCAGGATCAGCTAAGTCAAGATCACTTGGTATTTTCAGATTATCAATACAGAAATACGACGCTGGAAGGGTTCCCGTTATTTCATCATACACAAGACAACGCAAGTCCACAGTAAAGTTTCTACACATTGATTTTACAATAACCGAACAACACTTGTTTACTGGTGACTTAACGTTCCCGATCCCTGACACTGGCATGTTAGTATTCACCATTCGACACCCCAATTTATTCACAAGCTGCCATGTTATGCAGCTTATCTGAGAGCCGCTATCCAACAATGCTCGGCAACGCACTAACCCTCCGCCATTGGCTATTACGTTCACTAGAGCTGTTTGTAAGATTACACGCACTCTCGGCAACGTTGAAACCCTTGAGTGTTGGCTCACACTAAACACTGCTACATCGGAATCTGGCACTTCATCGGATGCTGTTTGATTCACTACACTCTCCGCTTGATCGTAATGCATGATTGTGTGATGAAAACCCGAACACCTTTCACACTTGATCTGTGACTTGCACCGATTTCTCCAATGACCATACTTCAAGCAAACAAAACACAACCCTTTTTTCTTGAGCAACGCTCCTCGTTGTTTCACATTCAATTTGCTTAGTTCGGGGCAATTTTCCGTTTCATGTGCAGCCTTACAAACCGCACACTTTTGCTCAGTGATAGCCGTATTTGCCCTATATCCAGAACGACCGGGTTTATCGACGAAATTCTTTTGTTTCTCCGATTTACCACTACACTTGCAACGCTCAAGTACTGATACACGACTCTTCAGGAACGTTATAGTGTCTTCGTATTTCGGGAACTCGTTCCGTGATACAGTTGACTCCCATTGTTTGCGCGTTTCATTGTCCAAGCACTGTGAAATAATGTACACCACAAATTTCTCACTCAGACCATCAAAACTCTCACCAAGAAACTTCAGATTCGCAACATGTGTCTCTATACCCGTCACCAGTTCACGCAAACACTCATAATTTTCCTGCTTCATCTTTTCCGTATCCAAAAGTCCCTTGATGTGCAAGTCCACTATCCGTCGTTTGTCGTCGTACTTTTCTTCGAGCAATTTCCATGCATGATCATAATTTCCATCACTGATCGTTTTTGCATCAATTATCATTGATGCTTCACCCGTTAGAGCTCTTTCCAAATGATAGAGCTTGATTCGTGGTTCTTCGTTGGTTTTATCAACCACGTCCCGAAACATTACCTTAAACCTTTGCCAATCCTCATATCGTCCGCTGAACGATGGAATGGCACGAGGCAACGAAGTATGCACCACTACAGGCGCACTCGCTTGCACCGGTATTGTTTCTGGTTCTTTCTTTTCAACCACAGGCGGCGATCGGCCTTCCAACGTTGACTCCAATTCCGTCATTGTGTCCTCGTATAGAACACGGAATTCCTGGTAAGTCGCGGTTTCACTCTGACGATCACTCGCTGATAAGCTTTTCAACAAACGTTGATGGTGATCGAGAAATTGTACACTTGCACCTTCCACTGACCTTTGAAATATTCTCAACCGTGCGTTGGAGAATTCGCTCCCTTCGTCAGTGGCCTTTAGCAAAGTGTCCCTTATTCTCACCACCTCGTCGATTGCTGCTTGTCGCATAAAACCATGCGCGTCCGGATCAATCTCAATAGATTGCAACTCTTCCGCATGTTCCTCATCGGGCTTCTCCTTCGCAGACTTCGATGTTCTAGTCATCATGTTGCACACTTCTAACACTTTTCTAACATCCGGTTCGAAGGACCAATGGATAATTTGCTCTGGGAAGCAGTGGATACGAAGGAAAAGTTTGATTTTTGTGTCGCTTTATTGACTAACTTAACACCGCTGCGTTTGCGTCTGGCTAAGCCGATTGCTACAAACAGAATTCCGTTTCAATTCGAAATTCACCGCTCGCTCTTACCACTACCAGTATAAATTCATCGCATACGCGTTTCTACCTGCTCGCCTGTTTCTAGCCTCGTGCTCTTGCTCTCACACTTGCTTGCCAAAAAATACTACACGTACACCAATACACCGACCGGCGCTTTTGCTCGACTTATTCTATCGATACATACGTACGTGCATACCGTCAACTACAAATGTCGTCCGTTCCGTATGGCACGATGCCTTCCCTCTCTCTCTCTCTCCTCTTCATCTTCCGTTATCAACGGAACACCGTCACTGTCATGAACACCTTCCTTTCTTTGACCGATCGATCATAACATTCCGGAAGAGCATACATTCGGCGACAGTTTTGCATACACACGCACACTCACACCCATGCGCAGGCGGCTTGGCATATCTGTGTAATCTACACCATACGAAAGCAAAAGCTTAGTGTAATAAATTATGCTTTATGTTTAGCACGTTCAGTTCGATGGCAGGCCCCAGGGACTGCCAGTGAACTTTCCAGTATGCCGATTTTACAATCGCTTGCGTTCTAGATGCCGGCGGAACGGAATGTTGATGAAAAACAGCGCCAGGCTGAACGTGCTAATGCGAATTAGGGTTCTGCCCGTTGCACAGCAAACCCTCCAGCGTGAGCTAGCGATTCCTGGTCATTTTTACATTGCAGCGATTGAACTCATTGCGCTTTTTTGGTTTGATTTGTGAAAATGCAACTTCTTCGCTGCAATGTTTAGTATCGGCTTGTTAAGCGCCACAGCAACTCATGAGCATTGGCCACAAGCGAGAAAGAGATAGCGCTATGGAGGGAAAAAGCACGGACGACGGCTGACAGCGATTGGCCGTCTGATGCACCAACACATCCAAACCTTCGACAGCGCGTTCAGGCGAGGGGTATGAGGCGGAGTCAGGGACGGGTAGCTCGACTGGCTGCTTGACAAATTTGCCGTTGGAGGGAAAAAGAAGGCATGATAAAATTCTCCGAACGCCATCATTTCTTGCGTCGCTTTGCGCAGCGGGTCGCTGTTATGGAGCTCGCTGAAAAAACTACCCGCTGCGCAAATTCGAGCATTTTCCTGCGCAGGACATGTACCAAAATCTACGCTAGCCAGCGCAGATTTTGGCCCGATCCCCGCCCGCTGCGCAAATTCGAGCAGTTTCCAGCGCAGGAAATGTACCAAATTCTGCGCTGGCCAGCGCAGATTTTAGCTGGTCTCCCGCGCTGGACTTCAGCGATTCCTGCGCAGGTTTAGCGCCATCTGTTGGCGAAATGGACGAACTATTTATGGCGGCGGAGCAAAAAAAAAACGGTCAAAAAATTTAAAAATATTGGCGTCCATTTTTTCGTCCGCTTCTTCTCCCTCCCTCACCCAGCCTTGCCTAACTTGCGCTTCTGCCCGTGCCTTCCGCTGATTGGGTGTTGTGGTGTATGCGTTGATTCATGTATGTGCATTGCGGTTGTGTATTGTTATTGGTGGGTGTTAGCATTTATTAATTTGTGTGTGTCCTTGAGACGATGCGGGAGATGCTGGATCGGGATTCAAAGTGTTATCGGTATATTGATGGTTTATTTATTTCGTGCCGCTGCTGATGAGACCATTCGATGCCCCTGCCAATTGAGGATGAAGAAGCCTATTTAAAACAAGCGTAGGAGAACGTCTAACACTCATCTAATATTTTTTTTGAACATGTTTGATGCTTCAATGACAATCTAAGCATCATGTAGCACAGTGTATAGTGGCAATATTTTTTTTATGTGCCAAAATATGTCTCTAGTTTTCGGGTCTTGACACACGCACACACACAGCACGGGGAAAGTGACCGTTCATTATATTATGTCGCGATCCCCGCCCGGCGCTTTGGATGAGGATGCGCTGCAAGATAGCTGAACCAGCAATCCGATAAGGTAGCCGTAACCGATCATGCGGAAGGGGGGGGGGGGGGGCATTGGTGTTGAGTGCGCGCTCGCGTGCGCGCTTTCGGGGGTGCGTGCTGGCGTGTGCGCGTACGTTCATGTGTGTGTGTGTGTGTGTGTGTGAGTGCGTGCGTGCTGGCGTGCGCGCGTTCATGCATGTGTGCGTGCGTGTTTGTGTGTGTGTGTGTATGCGTGCGTGCGGAAACCTCAAAACTGTTTGATTCTGATGCGTACATTTTCATCCATAGCGGTTACAAAGTCCATGCATTTTCAATCTCGCTACCTGAGAGACAACACAACCATTAGATTGGCACCACCATCTTTGCGATCGGTTCTGCTGTTGGGGGTGTTAAAAAGACACACGATCGAAGCAAACGTGCATGTGATACGTAGCACATTTCTTTCCAATTCAGGTAGGCTAGTGGAAACAAAAAATGAAATAAACTGATACAAAAGAGAATGTCTTTCCGTCCAGAATCTGGCGGCTTGTTGGCTTGGAGTCGGTATCATGACGCCGTGCGGCCGGCACTGCCTTGGAACGGGTAAGGCTCGGTAGGTTCATGTCCTTTGGTCAATTGTATTCCGTGCATTTGTCGCGCCACGGCCGCCCGGCAGCAACAAAGTCAAGATAAACTCTTCCCCGGTACGGATGGCGCTTCAAAGTTCTTTTTTTTTATTATTATTCTTGTCATTACGGCCTACGCGATCATGTTGGCCTTTTCATGACTTGACGTACACGTAGCCGGATAGTCAACCCTTGCTACGGCGGACGGTTCATACGCGGTTAGAACCCACGACGGGTATGCAGATGTGCGGAATGATGGCGGTGCCGCGGGCCCACTCCTATCCAGCGTGCAACTTGCACACTGCCACACTGTCTCTGCCCGGTGCATACGCAGCAGGCAGGAGGAAGTATGCACCTCCACAACAAAAAAAACACCGTCATGAACCAGCGGCGGATCTAACGGTAGGCGGACTAGCGGTCGCCGAGGATCTCTAGTATGTAGTATGGCGTATGTTTACAAGTGGACAGAGTATTAGCGACAAGGGACCCCGAAAAGATGGTCGTTGGGGTCCCGTGGCTGGAGAATCATTTGAACTCATTGCGCTTTTTTTATTTGATTTGTGAAAATGCAACTTCTTCGCCGCAATGTTTGTTAACGGTTTTTTTAAGCGCCACAACAGTTCGCGACCATAGACCACACGCGTGAAAGAGATAGCGCTATGGAGGGAAAAAGCACGAACGACGGCTGACAGCGATTGGCC
The DNA here is from genome assembly GCF_017562075.2 of Anopheles merus. NCBI lineage: Eukaryota > Metazoa > Arthropoda > Insecta > Diptera > Culicidae > Anopheles > Anopheles merus. The sequence continues at coordinate 80,613 of NW_024427598.1, read as the reverse complement.
GTCTGATGCACTAACACATCCAAACCTTCGACAGCGCGCTCAGGCGAGGGGTAAGAGGCAGAGCCAAATTTGCCGTTGGAGAGAAAAGGAAGGCATGATAAAATTCTCCGAACGCCTTGATTTCTTCCGTCCCGCTGCGCAAATTCGAGCAGTTTCCAGCGCAGGAAATGTACCAAAATCTGCGCTGGCCAGCGCAGATTTTGGCTGGTCTCCCGCGCTGGACTTCAGCGATTCCTGCGCTGGGTCGAGCAAGTTTAGCGCCATCTGTTGGCGAAATGAACGAACTATTTATGGCGGCGGAGCAAAAAAAACGGTCAAAAAATTTAAAAATATTGGCGCCCATTTTTTCGTCCGCTTCTTCTCCCTCCCTCACCCTGCCTTGCCTTACTTGCGCTTCAGCCCGTGCCTTCCGCCGCCAGCTGATTGGCTGTTGCGGTGTATTCGTTGATACTCATATGTGCATTGCGGTTGTGTATTGTTATTGGTGGGTGTTAGCATTTATTAATTTGTGTGTGACCTTGAGACGCTGTGGGAGAAGCTGGATTGGGATTCAAAGTGTTATCGGTGTATTGATGGTTTATTTTATTTCGTGCCGCTGCTGATGAGACCATTCGATGCCCGTGACAATCGAGGGTGAAGAAGCCTATTTAAAACAAGCGTAGGAGAACGTCTAACACTAATCTAATATTTTTTTAATTTGAATATGTTTCATGCTTCAACGACCTTCTAAGCATCATGTAGCACAGTGTATAGTGGCAATAAAATATTTTTTTAAAAATATGCCTAAATCTGTCTCGAGTTTTCGGGCCACGACACACACACACACACAGCGCGGGGAAAGTGACCGTTCACTCTATCATGTCGCGATCCCCCTCCCCGCCCGGCGCTAGGGTTGAGGATGCTACAAGAAAGCTGAACCAACCGTTCTGCCGATAGGTAGCCGTAATCGATCATGCGTGGAGGGGGGGGTGGTCTAGTGGGGGGAGAGTGCGTGCTTGCGCGACTTCGGGGTGCGTGCTCGCGAGCGCGCTTTCGTGGGTGCGTGCTGGCGTGCGCGCTTTCATGCTCGCGGGCGCGCGTACGTGCGTGTGTGCGTGCGTGCGTGGTGGCGTGCGTGCGTGCGTGCTGGCGTGCGCGCGTTCATTCATGTGTGCGCGCGCGCGCGTGTGTGTGTGTGTGTGTGTGTGTGTGTGTGTGTGTGTGTGTGCGTGCGTGTGGAAACCCCAAAACGTTTGATTCTGATGCGTACATTTTCATCCACTGCGGCAACAAAGTCCGTGCATTTTTTATCTCGCTACCTGAGAGACAACACAATTCTGCTAGCGGATGCAAGTTGAAACAAAACTTGAATTGAATTCATACAAAAGAGGATTCTGGATTTGTTTATTACGGTGCGCGTATGGTGCTGCACCTGTCCGTCCAGAATCTGGCGGCTTGTTGGCTGGGCAAGCCGGTATCATGACGCCGAGCGACCGGCACTGCCTTGGAATGGGTTCGGCTCGGTAGGTTAATGTCCTTTGGTCGAGTGCATTCCGTGCATTTGTCGCGTCACATCGGTAGCCCGGCAGCATCAAAGACAAGCCAAACTCTTCCCCGGGCGTGGAATGTTATGCTAATTTCTTCTTATTATTATTATTATTGTTGGCGTAATAGCCAGCGCGATCATGCCGGCCATTTTAGGACTTGAGTACCACGTAGCCGGTTTGTCAGCCCTTGCTACGGCGGACGGTTCATACGTGGTTAGAACCCGCGACGGGCATGCTGTTACGATGTGCGGAATGGTGGCGGTGCCGCGGGACAGCTCCTATCTTGCGGGCAACTTGCATACTGTCACACTGTCTCCTACCCGATGCATACGCTGCAGGCATAAGGAAGGATGCACCTCCACAATAAAAAAATACTGTCATGAACCAGCGGCGGATCTAACGGTAGGCGGACTAAGCGGTCGCCGAAGATCTCTAGTCTGTAGTATGCCGTATGTCTACAAGTGGACAGAGGCCTCGTAAAAAAATAAAACAACAACAACAACAACAAGTGGACAGAGTATTAGCGATAAAGGCCCCTGGAAAGATGGTCCTGTGGCTGGAGAAACATTTACCCCCCCCCCCCCTCCCCCATGCCGACAACAATTTTAGGGCCTGTGATGATCGTAGGGGTCCCACTCCCTCCCCCCCCCCCGCGCCAACGATTTAAGTATACTGTTATATCTCCCAACAGCTGTGCCCGCTCCAGTACCCCCTCCTCCCGGTCATCAGTTACCATTTACAGCGACCGTCTTTCCGCCTAGGGCACCCGATTCCCCTACTCCGTCACTGTCATGAACACCTTCCTTTCTTTGACCGATCGATCATAACATTCCGGAAGAGCATACATTCGGCGACAGTTTTGCATACACACGCACACTCACACCCATGCGCAGGCGGCTTGGCATATCTGTGTAATCTACACCATACGAAAGCAAAAGCTTAGTGTAATAAAATTATGCCTTATGTTTAGCACGTTCAGTTCGATGGCAGGCCCCAGGGACTGCCAGTGAACTTTCCAGTATGCCGATTTTACAATCAGCTTGCGTTCTAGATGCCGGCGGAACGGAATGTTGATGAAAAACAGCGCCAGGCTGAACGTGCTAATGCGAATTAGGGTTCTGCCCGTTGCACAGCAAACCCTCCAGCGTGAGCTAGCGATTCCTTGGTCATTTTTACATTGCAGCGATTGAACTCATTGCGCTTTTTTGGTTTGATTTGTGAAAATGCAACTTCTTCGCTGCAATGTTTAGTATCGGCTTGTTAAGCGCCACAGCAACTCATGAGCATTGGCCACAAGCGAGAAAGAGATAGCGCTATGGAGGGAAAAAGCACGGACGACGGCTGACAGCGATTGGCCGTCTGATGCACCAACACATCCAAACCTTCGACAGCGCGTTCAGGCGAGGGGTATGAGGCGGAGTCAGGGACGGGTAGCTCGACTGGCTGCTTGACAAATTTGCCGTTGGAGGGAAAAAGAAGGCATGATAAAATTCTCCGAACGCCATCATTTCTTGCGTCGCTTTGCGCAGCGGGGTTGCTTTGCGCAGCGGGTATACTCAAATTTGGATGTCAAACTTCAGCCCTTTTGACACTGGCTGTGTACTTTTTCGAGCTCATGGCTGCGTGCCGAGCGAGATGGCAAAGTATATATCTATCTCTTTCTGGCAATTCGAATGCGTGTGAATGCATTTGTATAGGTAGATCCAAATTTGCAAATGTATTGAAAAATATATAACGGCCAAAAAATATATTTACCCACAGTTGTGTGTATCGTACGTATTTGTTTTTTAACGTTGCCCTCATATTTCTCTTCACTCACACCACCGATTCCTTTATTTGGCGCCAACACTGTACACACCATCCTTTCATCTCCTCATTCTGTCTGTGTGCCGCCATCGAATCACATGTATTTTCCTCCGCGGAGCGATTTATTGAATTCGTGTTAGTAAGGCGTGTGTTAGTTGTGGTTAGTATTTATTTATCATTATTTTTTGCTTATATGCCGCTGGTCGATTGATTGCTGGTGTTGAACTGCTGTCCGTGTAGTATGTTCCATGCCGGTTCCGATGTAACCAATTGACCGCGGTAATCATGGATGCGCATAAACCTTACTTAAATTTTGCGTTGTTGCATTGTTTCAGCAAAATGTTTCCGGTACGAAAGGAGTCTAGTGACAACGATGTCCCTATTCCGACAGGCGTATATCGTCTGTCCGACGCAGGTATGAAGAAAATTTCTAATATATCATATCCGGGGGCGGTATCCGAAATCACCACCAGCGGCATTGCCACAACCACAACCGTGGCAAGAACAATCACCACTGTCGCCACAGCGGCTACATGTGGAACGTTAACCTGGGCTACCAGCACCATGATAGCAAGCAGTGTCCAACGCGCTACCGCCCTTCGACCAGCTGTGCCATTTCACCAGGAACATTCAAACGGTCCTCCGAGAAAAATAATGGGGCTACGTGGTCTTCACATCAACACCAACCTTATAACCGATGTCCGGGGCGCAGTATCGGTTAGCGAGCTGACAACAGTTGTCCCCTCAACTTTCCCGGCCTCTCCAGCCATCTTAACAACTGGGTCGTCGTTTGCACCTGTTCGGCAAGGTGCCACCTGTGCATCAGCGGTGCAGCGTAGTGCAACTACTACGGCGGCGGTGCAGCGTAGTGCAACCGCTACATCGGCGGTGCAGCGGAGTGCCACCGTTGCATCGGCAGTGAAGCGAAGTGCTACCTCTACAGCGGCGGTGCAGCGTAGTGCTACAGCTACAGCGGCGGTGCAACGTAGTGCTACCACTACAGCGGCGGTGCAGCGTAGTGCTACCGCTACAGCGGCGGTGCAGTCGGCAGTGCAACGCAGTGCTACCACTACAGCGGCGGTGCAACGCAGTGCTACCACTACAGCGGCGGTGCAGCGTAGTGCTACCGCTACAGCGGCGGTGCAGCGGAGTGCCACCGTTGCATCGGCAGTGCAACGCAGTGCTACCACTACAGCGGCGGTGCAGCGTAGTGCTACAGCTACAGCGGCGGTGCAGCGGAGTGCCACTGTTGCATCGGCAGTGCAGCGAAATGCCATCGTTGCATCGCCAATCCGGCGGGCATCAGCGGTCGCTTCGCCAGACCGCTACGATAACCAGCCAGTTCCTGCTGTATCACCTGTCCCATCCACCAGCAAGAACCGGTCGGGGGTAATTCGACGTTCGAAGGCAGCTAGTCCTCTCCGGTCAACCGCTACTCATTTGGGTACGGCTTCCAATCGCGCAGATCCCGTCTCCACTCCACCCCGAGCCACAGTCACCGCCACTGACTATCCTGGTGTCGATCCTTCGACTGATGTGCGGCAGCAAATATCGCACCTATTTCAATACGTAAAACGACGGTTTGACGATATCGAAAACACCCTCCAGGCACACAGCGCAACTCTGAATAAGGAAATCCCCGTCATCCGTAAGACGGTATTGACGACGGAGGTGGTTGTGAACCGGATCAGAGCAGCGGTGTGTGCCGACAAGGAGGGGTGTGCGAGGTCTTTGCCGGACGAGTTTACGCTGCAACCCATCAGATCGAAGGACGAACTCGACAACATGGAGCGGAAGTTGGCTGACAAGGAGTATATGCGGCACTGTGTGTCGTGGCTCAAATGTGAGGTGATGTCGCCGTATTCAATGAAGCGGTTGAACCAAGCAAGGGACTTGCTTTTTTCAAAGGCTTTCATGCCTTCCTGCAGGTGGACAGCCAAGAACGGGAAAATACCGCTAAAAAATTATCCTAACATTGTGTCACTAATGGCAAAAGTTGGAAGCACGGACGACATGGTAGTGAAGAAAGGATTTAAAAAAAAATTTTTTTTTTGAAATTGCGCTACGCCGCAGCACGCGTTCCTGAGAACGAAGAAGCCGAAGAAGAAAACGAAGAACATCACCTGAACTTAGCAGATGTTGAAGGTCTTGAAGATCACGAAGATCTGAATTTTGATTTGAATTTGTAAATAGTAGATATGTAGTTTCTTGTCATATTTTTTTAAAATTAGTATAGTATAGTTAGCATAGTTGTAAATAGTAGTATAGGTTTTGGTTAAATTGAATTATGAAGAATTCATTATAGTTTGTTAGTAGTATTAGTTTAGGTGTGTCCGTTTGGTGAACTGTATAAAAATGAATTAAATTATTACAAAACATGAACTCAGAAAAAGAATATACCGAGCTTAAAATCCAAAAGCTCTATATTTGCATTCACAATCCGAAAACATATTAAGTAGCAATTGTCTTGGTATTATGTGGGGCTCATATTTATAAAAAAAAACATTATTTTAAGAGGAGTAAGTATGCGACAGAAAAGCTTTTTTTTGGAGTTTCAGTCTTGTTTGCAAAGATTGCATACAACGTGAGGCATGTATATGCATGGACTGGTTGTTGAGACCGTTTCGCTAAAGATCACGTGAACGTGAACGTGTTTCCAGCGGTTTTAGCAATTCTACGTCTGCTAACCCGATGAGCAGTTGTGGAACGGGGTGGTCAACGGTGAGAAGTGGAATGTCTTGCAAGTAGTAAAGGTTTGTTATCAGATATTTTAAATTTGGGTTTTGTGGTAGGAGACTTAGCTTGTTGATGGTGTGAGCGGCCGCTATTGAATAGCGCCGCTCACTCCCCTTTGCCGAAATCTGCAGACTGACGCGACGCGAAGTAGCTTCATTTCTTTTAACGTCGGAAGTCCAATGAAGCTCCAGCCGATCCGGATCCCTCTTCAGTCCAAGTTGTTCCGCTAACGCCGCTTCCACCAGTGTGAGAGACGATCCTTCATCCAGGAACGCCAAGGTTTCGACGGTTACTGTGCCGTTGTATACTGAAACAGGCACAATCCGGAATAAGGTATCAGACGGCTTCTCCTTCATCTGATGGATGGATCCTTCATCTGCAGTCAGCTACCGTGGCACATTGGGCAAACACCTGTATAAAAATCGAAAAACCAACTTTGTCGCAAGTTTACACCATAAACATTTTCTAAAAAGAGATACTTAAACTTAGTTGAAACCAAAATATTATACGTTTTTATCCAAAACTTTGCCTATAGCTCAGGCCATCAAAGTACAATTTTGTGTTTTTTGTCCCAAATTTGAGCTATTTTTCGACCGAACATAAATCATAATATTTTAGTAAATAATGGTTAGATTTTGATAATCAATGTGTTGTTGTAAACGTTTTTTGTCGTACTTTGATGTTATGTCTGAATATTTTGCAAAAAGTTGTTTTTATAGTTCATAAATGATTGAAAGCCAAACATCACTGCTGAATTTTTGGATGTTTTCATTTTGGAGAGTGATTTTTTTTATGATTCGATTTCACTCGTGAGTCGTATATCATAGGAAAGATCAACATTTTTCCTACGTTTTGTCGTTAAAACTAGCTGCGACCATCTGCGACCCCGAAAATTATCAAACTTTTTCTTTAAAGTAGCGCGAGCTTGACATGTATTGTTGTAGGAGCCATATACCACCAGTATCCAACTACCTGTCATAAACGGGCATTTGAAACGACCAGGCAAAAAATAAAGCTGAAGAGAGAAAAAACTGTTTTAAAAAGGTCGTAAGATAGGAAACAGCTCTTTTCAAAACCAACCATGAAAAACATAACTTTTTTAGCGTGTAATACTTTAAAAATTCATTTTCAGTAAGAAACTTATTCCGCCTTCGTTTTAATTCCTAACAATTATTGTCGATGCTGTTAACTGATACGCAATAATGCAATGTTGTGAGCGATAATTATTAAGTTCTTGGCTGTCTTGACGATTTTAGTATAGGACTGCCCTGTATAGTAAGAGCAATTGTATTGAATGAAGAAAAATTGCAATAGCACGAGGGATTGATTTTCATCCCGGCGTTTGTATGGCCGTTGCCCACTGTGCGTGGGTGTGGAATCTGGTGGATCCTCGTGAAGTAGCGTGTGGTGTCGTTCTCGACAACCCGAAACTTGGCAGACGTATCTGCATCTGCATAGATTGGATGCATGCATTCCCAAACAGACATGGCACAGTTTGAATTTCCTCACGGAGACTTGTCGTGCTTCAAGGCTCATGCGTTTAAATCTATCGCACTGTTTAATGCGATGTGCTGGATCGTGGCAGACTAGTCATTCACCTGTCCCATAGAAAACTCTCTCTGGACCGTTGTGTTGGTTTCTAGCATTTGGTTCTAGCACGATGATCGTTTGACGTTTAACTGTTCGGCCGCACTTTCGTCGCGCTCCGTTATTTTTCAGTAATTTTCTTGTGTTTTCTGCGTTGCATCGCATTGTTGCCTATTCTACGGACTATTAAACTGCTTCACATCATCGTTGCGTGTTGGCGAATTGTTTAGTTGCACCGCACCGGTGGTTTCCTGCTGTTTTTTCCTGCTCGGCTCAGCAGTGTTGTGCTGTGATTACGCGTGATTTCGCGATGGCGGCTATTTGCTTCTCGTGTGCTGAACGGCTAGAGGCCACCGGCTGCATCATCTGTTGTGCATATTGTGACGCTACGTTCCACCGCGGCTGTTGCAAATTGCCCCCCGAGCTGATTGACGCAGTATTGTCCAATGTCGACCTGCACTGGAGCTGCATTGGCTGCACTAACATTCTTAAAAATCCGCGCTGCCGTTCGGTAAAAGAAATAGGCGCCCAGGTCGGTTTCCAAGCCGCCCTCACCTCAGCTGTAGCAGCTATTGGCAAGCTCGTTGAGCCTATTGTCGCCGAAGTTCGCAGTGGTTTTACCCTCCTTCAAACTGCATCCACGCCTCACATTCGGAATCCTGATCCTCCTAGGAGTTCCCAGCTCGCTCGTACAGTGGCTTAAGTCTTACCTAATTAATCGCACATACATCGTGAAAATTGATAAGCACATGTCCAAAGAAATAGTCAGCAGCTCGGGTGTGCCACAAGGAAGCAATATTGGCCCGCTTCTCTTCATATTGTTTATCAACGATGTTACCCTCGCTTTACCTCCCGACAGTATCAGTCAGTTTGCCGACGACGCAAACATTTTTGCGCCTATTTACAACACAGGTGATTGTACTTTCCTGCAAGACTGCATCGACATTATCTGTTCGTGGTGCAAGCGTAATGGACTGACTATCTGCATCGAGAAATGCTACTGTGTGTCTTTTAGTCGATGCAGGAGCCCAGTGACTGGGACCTACTTCATGGACGGCACTGCAGTTTTTCGACAGAATCATGCCAAAGACCTGGGCGTTCTGCTTGACTCTAGTTTGAACTTTAAACAGCATATCGATGACGTTGTAGCCAGAGGAAATCAATTACTTGGCGTGGTTATCCGGACAACTAATGAATTCCGCAACCCCATGTGCATCAAAGCTGTGTACAACTGTATCGTTCGTTCGGTTCTGGAATATTCATGCGTAGTCTGGAGCCCAACTACCGCTTCTTCAATTGCTCGACTTGAGGCGATTCAACGTAAGCTCACGAGATATGCCCTACACCTACTTCCCTGGCAGGATCGCTATAATCTTCCTCCGTATGCTGCGCGGTGCCGTCTTCTAGGCCTTGAACCTCTTTCGATTAGAAGACGCAATGCACAGTGCTCTTTCATCGCTGGATTGCTAAATGTTTCTATCGACGCATCGCCTTTGTTGCATCGAGTCGATATCTATGCACCATCCCGAACACTTAGGTCTAGAGAAACTCTACGGCTCGCTCAACCCCGTTCCAGTGCTGGTCGGTCTGACCCTATGTTCCGCATGTCGGCTGTCTTCAACACTGTCTCGGATTGCTTCGACTTCGACATCTCAACTCAGTGCTTCAAGGAACGTCTCCGGCTTTTGCCGTGGCCGCAATGAATTGCGATCCAAATCTTGTTTTTGCTATGTATTTTTTTTAATTGAACTGTTACATCTTAATTAGGCCATACGGCCCGTTGAAGATTAAATAAATAATAATAAATAAATAATTTTGATGTGAAGCTTGACGGACTGGTATTATTGTCTTGTTCGATGCTGTTGGTTGCTGGTGCATGTAGGAGGACGGGCGAACGGTCATGGTTCCTTGCAGGCCTTGACGTGCTGGATTCCTCCGAATGTACTTAGTTACATCGCTAGCCTTTTCTACCAAGTCTTCCATAAATAGGCCAAATTCATATAGCGTAGGCTATATTTGGCGTTTGGCCTGGATTGCTCGTTTGTATGTGGCCCAATTCAACTGCCTAGACGCTGGTAGCTTATCGACAATCTCTTCCAGCAACTCGTGATTAGCTAAGTAGTGCTTTCGGTCATCGGAACTAAGCTGGCTGCATAAGTGTTGAACAGCCAACCCAAATGTAATTAAGTCGTCCAAGCGTCTAGGCGGATGCAGTTGTCGGATTTTCTGCACCATATCCGTTATCACGAGAGATGGTTTGCCAAACAGACGCTGGAGGGTTTTAATTATTAACGACACGAATGAAGGTGAATCCAACCAGACTTCAACCACATCCCGTGCTGCGCCAAACAAACACTCTTCCAGTCTGGCTAGATTTTCCTCGTTTGAAAATCCACACGCGGCTGTTGACTCTACGTAGCTGTTATAAAATCGTGGCCAGTCCCTAGGCGTTCCGCTGAACGTCTGTCTGTCTAGAATTCACTAAACAAGCTTTAGAATTCACTAAACAATTAATTTTTATTCCGGATTTTTGTAATGGCGATTTCACAAGCGAATAATGATTTTGGGGTGTGGGCGCGGTTTAAAAATAGTCCGGTCTCTCAGCTGATCATTTGCGTACTGGACATAGCATGACCCTTGGTGACCCCTGTTGTCGACCGTGACCTAGTTTCTAATTTCCAGATGTACTCTCTCTCTCTCTCTCTCTCTCTCTCTCTCTCTCTCTTCTCTCTTTCTCTCTCTCTCTCTTTTTCTCTCTCTTTCTCTCTCTAGGACGTAATTTCATCTACCTTTCGCCTTGTTTCTATCTCCCCCTGTTTATCTTCTGTTTTCGGTATTTCTGGTGCTCGCCACCTGGTGCTCGGCTCGATAACCAGCCCGGATTATCGCGAATGGTCAAGTGACAACCGATCTTTATAAACAAATCGGTGTCGAACCGCATGGCAAACGTGCCAACACCCTCCATCGTGAGCTAGCGATTCCGTAGTCATTTTTACATTGCAGCGTTTGAACTCATTGCGCTTTTTTGGTTTGAATTGTGAAAATGCAACTTCATCGCCGCAATGTTTGTTAACGGCTTTTTTAAGCGCCACAGCAACTCATGAGCATTGACCACAAACGAGAAAGAGATAGCGCTATGGAGGGAATGAGCAGGGACGACGACTGACAGCGATTGGCCGTCTGAAGCACCAACACATCGGTACCTGTCACAGCGCGTTCAGTCGAGGGGTATGAGGCGAATCCAGGGACGTGCAAATTTACCGTTGGAGGGAAACGCCATGCCGGGTCCAGCTGCGCAAATTCGAGCAGTTTCCTGCGCAGGAAATGTACCGAAATCTGCGCTAGCCAACGCAGATTTTGGCCCGATCCCCGCGCGGGACTTTAGCGATTCCTGCACAGGCCTGCGCAGGATTAGCGCCATCTGTTGGCGAAATGGACGAACTATTTTTGGCGGCGGAGCAAAAAACGGCCAAAAAATTTAAAAATATTGGCAACCATTTTCTCGTCCGCTTTTGCTCCCTCCCTAACCAACCCTCTGCCTTGCCTTACTTGAGCTTCTGACCGTACCTTCCGTCGCCAGCTGATTGGGTGTTGTGGTGTATGCGTTGATACTTATATGTGCATTGCGGATGTGCATTGTTATTGGTGGGTGTTAGCATTTATTAATTTGTGTGTAACCTTGAGACGATGCGGGAGAAGCTGGTTTGGGATTCAAAGTGTTAACGGTGTATTGATGGTTTATTTTATTTCGTGCCGCTGCTGATGAGACCATTCGATGCCCGTGCCAATCGAGGGTGAAGAAGCCTATTTCAAACAAGCGTAGGAGAACGTCTAACACTAATCTAATATTTTTTTATTTGAACATGGTTGATGCTTCAACGACCTTCTAAGCATTATGTAGCACAGAGTAAAGTGGTGATAATTTTGTTTTAAGTGCCGAAATCTGTCTCGCGTTTTCAGGTCTCGATACACACACGCACACACACAGCGCGGGGAAAGTGACCGTTCACTCTATCATGTCGCGATCCCCCACCCCGCCCGGCGCTTTGGATGAGGATGCGCTACGAGAAAGCTGAACCAGCCGTTCTACCGATAAGGTAGCCGTACTCGCTCGTGCGGGTGGTGGGGGGGGGGGGGTTGGTTGGAGATGCGGGCTCGCGTGTGCGCTTTCGGGGGTGCGTGCGCGCGTACGTGCATGTGCGCATGTGTGCGTGCGTGCGTGTGTGTGTGTGCTTGCGTGTTTGTGTGTGTGTGTGTGCTTGCGTGTTTGTGTGTGTGTGTGCGTGTGGAAACCCCATGATGCGTTTGATTCTTTGATTCTGATGCGTACATTTTCATCCACTGCGGCTACAAAGTACCACGCATTTTCGATCTCGCTACCTGAGAGACAACACAACCATTGGATTGGCGCTACCATCTTTGCGACCGGCTCTGCTGTTGGCGGTATCAAAAAGAAACACGATCAAACGTGCATGTGATATGTAGCACATTTCTTTCCCATTCAGTTAGCGGACGCAAGTGGAAACGAAACTTGAATTAAATTCATACAAAAGAGGATTCTGGATTTGTTTATTACGGTTATCGTAACGCCGTGCGACCGGCACTGCCTTGGAATGGGTAAGGCTCGATAGGTTCGTGTCTTTTGGTCAAGTGTATTCCGTGCATTTGACGCGCCACGGCGGTGGACCCGGCAGCAACAAAATCAACACAGTCTTTTTCTTATTATTATTCTTGTCATTACGGCCTACGCGATCATGTCGGCCTTTTCAGGACTTGAGTACCACGTAGCCGCATACTCAGCCCTTGCTACGGTGGACGGTTCATACGCGGTTAGAACCTACCATGGGCATGCTGTTAAGATGTGCGGAATGATGGCGGTGCCGCGGGCCCGCTCCTATCCAGCGGGCAGGGCAACTTGCATATTGCCACATTGTCTTCTGCCTGATGCATAGGCTGCAGGCAGGGGGAAGGATGCACCTACACAATAAAAAAACGCCGTCATGAACCAGCGGCGGATGTAACGGTAGGCGGACTAGGCGGTCGCCGAAGATCTCGAGTCTGTAGTATGCCGTATGTCTACAAGTGGACAGAGTGATTAGTAACAAGGGTGTTATAACTCGTGGAAGGAAGACACATGTGTTTCGTTCGCATTGCTACACAGCGTGCCATTTATTCTCACTGACAGCTGTTTGCTACCCAACTAGCAGTTTCTGTCGATGGACAGCTGTCAGACGTATATGACAACTCTCTCCTCCTAATAATATAAAGTGATTACTTACTAAAGTGTGAAAGACAATTCATATTTAAATTGTTAATTAAAGTAATAATCCCTAATCACGGTATCGAATTGGTGGTTGTCGAGTTCTTGTAGATCTCCTAACTTGAGTTTGAGATTCTTCTCCACGAGCTAAATCTTCATTGATATTATCAGATCTAACCATCTCCGTTTCTAAATCATGAGGGAGTTGAAACTCTTCCATCCTATCTGGCAGATAAAATGATTCATCTATCCAAGGTTCTATGTTTTGGTTACTACTATGGTGGATTGATATTTCTTCAGGACCAGACCTCATTTGGTTTATGTGCCTTTTCCACATCCTTCCATCGTCTAATAGTATTTCGTAATGCAGTTTTCCTAGCTTCTTTGTAATCGTTCCAAATTTCCACTTTTCGGTTTGGGAAAGGAAATCTCTTGCTGCTACTCTTTCGTTTACTGCAAATGATCATGTCGTTTTGTCTACTACTTCAGGATTGGATTTCTTTTCGATTTTTGGTACCATAACATCAAGCCGAGACCGTATCTGTCTGTTTAACATTAACCGCGAAGGACTTTCCCCTGTGCTTGGATGAGTTGTTTTCCTGTACGCTAGCAGTATGTTTTGTAACTTTTTTGGAATTTCAGATTTATGACATTACATAGTTTTAATTTTATCTTTAATTGTTTGTACATATCTTTCTGCATGACCATTTGTGGCGGGATGGTAAGGAGCTCCTGTTTTATGGGTTATTCCGTTAGATTTTAAGAATGTCTGGAATTTTTTCTGACATGAATAGTGTACCTCTTACTTACTTACTTACTTATCCGGCGCTACAACCGCTTTGCGGTCTAAAACGAGTTTACGGGCTGGGTCGTCCGTTTTCATGCGTACAACATGGCCAGCCCACCGGTGCCTGGCGAGCTTGATACGTTGTACGACAGTGAGGTCGCCGTACATCTCGTATAGCTCGTCATTATAGCGGCTCCTCCATTGTCCTTCCACACATACGGGGCCAAGTATCCTTCTGAGCATCTTCCTCTCGAACGCGGCTAAGAGGGTTTCGTCAGATTTGGACAGTGTCCATGTCTCAGAGGCGTATGTGAGTACTGGTACTATATAGGTACTATATAGTCCCAGCTTCGTCCGTCGCGACAGGTTCTTTGAGGTGAACTGCTTTTTCAGGCTGTAGAATGACCGGTTGGCAGCCAGCATCCTTGCGCGCAACTCAGCTTCCATGCTATTGTCGTTGCTGACCTTTGACCCAAGATAGGTGAATTGTGGGACGACTTCAAACGTGCGTTCACCTATCTGTACATCATGCCTATGTAAATTCTGATTATTTATTGGTAGGCCCGCTGATGTTGCCACCATCAGTTTGGTCTTTGCCTCGTTTATCTGCAATCCGAGGTTCTCTGCCGCCTGCTCGATCCCTTGGTAGGCTTCTGCTACATAGGAGAGCCGCAGACCAATGATGTCTATATCATCAGCGTATGCCAGGATCTGGGTTGACTTATAGAAGATACCGTAGTCTCCACTCTCGAGTCGCGGATGGCCCTCTCTAGTGCCAGATTAAATAAGAGACAGACAAGCCCGTCCCCTTGGCGCAGACCCTAGGTGGTAGCAAAAGGTCCTGAGAGTTTTCCATCCACCCTCACCTGGCATGTGACGTTGGTCATAGTCATTCTAACTAGCCTTATCAGTTTGGCCGGGATTCGAAATGAGCTAATAGCGTCGTACAGTTTTACCCTGGCTATGCTATCATACGCGGCTTTAAAGTCTATGAAGAGATGGTATGTGTCGTTTCTGTATTCAGCCATCTTCTCCAAAATCTGCCGCATGGTGAAGATCTGATCAGTGGTTGATTTTCCGTTTCGGAATCCTCTTTGATAGTTTCCGACTACCTCTTCGACGTGCGGGACAAGGCGATCCTGGAGGATCTGGGAGAATATTTTATAGGCGGTATTCAACACCGTAATACCCCTGTAGTTGTTGCAGTCCAACCTATCTCCCTTCTTGTATATGGGGTAGATGATGCCGAAATTCCAGTCACAAGGCATCGATTCGCTATCCCACATCTCAGTAACAATTTGATGAATCTCGTTTTCTAGTCGTGCACCTCCATTCTTGACCAGTTCAGCTGCAATTTCGTCGGTTCCGGGTGCCTTGTTATTTTTCAGCAGACGGATAGCCTTTTGTGTTTTCTCTATGGTAGGTGGCAGTAGCATGACACTATCTGCTAGTGGCGCTTCTAGCTGATCGTTAAACTGGTCGTTGAGTAATTCATCAAAGTACTGAGCCCACCGCGAGAGGACCTCTGGCTGGTTACTGACCAGATCTCCATCCTTGCTGCGACCAAAGCATGCTTCTTGGAGCGGTGAACTCGTTTCTCTTTGCGTCTGAGCCGTGAATATTCCTCTGCGCATACCCGCGTTCTATGCCGTTTCTGCATTGCTCGGTATGCAGTATTCTTACGTTCGGTCACTTGTCTGCATTCATCGTCGAACCAGCCAGATTTGGTGTTGCCACGACGTGGTGGGAGTATATTTCTTGCACAGTTTATTATTTTGATTTTTAGAGCGTTCCACCTCGTAGTTTCATATCTGTTTTCTGGTAGTAGAGACTCTTCTAAAGCGGCTTTGAATTCCTGTTGCACAGTAATGTCCCTTAGAGAGTCCGTGTTGAGCCGAGGATGCGTGTTTTTCCGCCCCCATTGGCGAGGGGGCGGGCGATTCTACAACGTATCACTAAGCCAACCAAGTAGTGATCGGAATCGATATTGGCTCCTCGATATGTTCTGACATTTAACAGACTCGACTGTCGTCGGCGGCTTATTAACACGTGGTCGATCTGGTTGAAGGATTCTCCATCCGGGTGCGCCCACGTCATTTTTTGGATGTCCCTCCGCGCAAATTTGGTACTTCCTACAAACAGATTGTTCGCTGTGGCTGCGTTCTGGTACCCAGTTTCCCGGGATACCCACCCCCCTCCTGGTTCGCCATATGCCACCATCCACCCAAGGGGTTGAATCTAGCACGTGTACCCAAGCTAGGATATATGGAGGCACATGTTACCACTCTGCACGACGAGGACGTGTCGGAATAAGAGTTGGATGGGAGAGCCTGTATTATACCTCGGAGGGCTTCGGATCCCATCCCATTGCAGAGCTATACCTGGCATTTTTTCCAAACACCAACCAACATGCATCACTCTGTTGGCATAGGTATACAAAACACATACTCTCTAACCCTATTAATATTTCTACCAACATACCCGCCATAACCGTTAAAATATCATCACCAATAGAATCCACAATTGTTAGTCTATACCTTTCCCCTTCTCTATCTCCTTCTTTTGTTGCTCAGGAGATGGAAACTATGTTACCACAGTTACCGTCACCTGCAATAATACTTGGCGATTTCAATGGCCAACATTCTACCTGCGGAAATCTCGGCTCTAATACTCGTGGCTATATGCTGCAGAACTATTTTGATACCTGTAGCATAGAGGGTATTCATAACACCACAGCTAAACGTACCTGTCCCACTAGTGGACAACGTACTATTTTAGATTTTTGTGTTCTCTCCTCTGTAGCTTCTAGTTTTTCTGTTTCCATTCTTAACGATACCCATGGCAGTGATCACCACCCACTTTTTGTCCATAGCCATCAACTAACCAACAGCCCTCAAAAACGCCCCAGGCTGAAATATAAGGAGGCTGACTGCCAGAGACAATAACAAACGCAGCTTTAACTAGTATCCCTCTCACAAAGGGTACAGTTGGCAGAAAGTTCGTCCCCTGGTGGAATAAAACGGTTGCCCTTGCCATTAAGACTAGACGAAAAGCAGTCAAGAGTCTTGAACGCTCAAAAAAAGAAACAATATTTTTACCCCGCTCTTGGCCGATCAATACCGAGAAGCCAATCAAATTTGCAAAAAATCTATCTTGGGGCTAATTTGTTTTCAAAATTAACCCTAAGACAAGCTCCAAAGTAATATTCCAGAAAGTATACATTTTTTTCCGGTAAAAACTAAAAATCTGCACCAATCATTCTAAAAACAGAAAACAAATCGTTTCAAATCGCACATTTAAATATTTAATTTTTACTCAATCTTCTGACCTGTACGTCCAAAAGAATGGTGTTCCCAGGGTGCCATTTTCTCCCCACACTTTTCCTGATTAGTGTAGAATAGTGTAGTGTAGTGTAGAAGTGTAGCAAAAGCGCTTCACTAGGTGCTTATATCGTCGCCTCTTAGGAAATTCCACCACTGCATTACCGTCATACAGTGATCGTTGCATATTGTTCAATCTCGACACCCTCGAATCTAGACGAACTAAAGCATGTGTGTCATTTATCAGCAATTTGTTACGAGGGAATATAGATGCTCCAGACTTGCTTTCCCAACTTAGTTGGTATGTTCCTTCCAGGTGTTTAAGAAATCGGACTGCTCTTGAAATACCTTTCCGCAATACAGCGTTTGGCTTCAACGACCCGTGGCTAATTTGTTTGCGCCAATTCAATGAACATTACCGCGATTTTAATTTCTAATTTATGTTCCGGCTCTTTGTTATTTTTCTAATTAGGTCTCTTTTATTAATTATTATTATTATTATTATTATTATTTTTTTTTTTAAATATTTTCTTCTTATCCGCTGCTTATTTACTTTCACTATGGATTTCCATTCTCTTACATCCTTCTATTTCCCCTTCGTTTAGTTAAGTTACAGTTAGTTAGTTCCAATAGGGCTAACTAGGTTTTAAGCAATTATATGTTCAACCCCGGAGGCAGACATATTGAAATTAATAAATGAAATGAAATGAAATGAATCCCTCTTTCACCCTATGCCCAGTAACATTACATATTTAATGTATACTGATTATATAGTTCTTGTCTCAGCATCCTACAATAGAACTTTACAAGGAGGAATCAATATAGTTCAGAAATGGCCACGTTGGACAGGTTACACAATTTCACACTCCAAATCCAAAATACTTCTCATCTGCAATAGCAACTAAAACCAAAACATACAATCACTCATTAATACCAAATACACGCACAGCCGATATCCTAGGAGTGACTTTTGATCGTCACTTAACATTTAAAGCACACACTACACGGTGAAAAGAGAAGCGAAGAACTGCATTAATCTTTTCAGAATGCTTGGAACCGGTCAACATCGCGCCTCCCGCCAAACACAACTTCAAATCATCAATAGCTAGCTTCTACCAAAACTACTCTACGGCATCGAAATAGTCTCCCGGCAACGAGAAAGTTTCCAAAAACAAATTGCACCACTCTACCGGTACCGCCATCCGCTATGCTACCGGGGCTTTCGTCACGAGCCCCATAACATCACTTCTCTGTGAAAGCGGACTTCAACCCTTGGACCACATCATAACCGACAAGATAATAGCAGCTGCAGGACGAATAATGGAGAAAAACATCAAGGCCGATGCTATTATCCAAAGGGTAAACGCCGAATTCACCATGCTAACAAAACGAACACTCCCCTCAGTCACCAAACTCATCCAAATCGGTAGTCGCCCCTGGTACTGCTGCCCACCACAAATAGAATGAACCATCAAAAATCAGCTTCGGGCTGGTTGCAATAGTGTCATTGCTAACCGTCATTTTACAAGGTCAACTCATTCAGTAAAAATACCATAACCATCATCTCATATTCACAGACGGACCAGTACAAAACAGTTCCTCCTCTGGCTATGGAATCTACTCCAGCATCGACAATAGCGCCCACTCGACTACCAGACCATACCTCAATCTTCACCGCAGAAGCAATAGCCATGATTATTGCAGCTGACGAATGCCTGCGCAGAGACAAACCCAACGTATTTTTTACAGACAATGCAAGTGTCTTTCAAGCACTTGAATTTGGAACCACCCACGACGCGATCATCGAACATCTCTGCAATATACCGAAATCACCAAAAGTCACATTCTGCTGGATTCCTGGTCACACAGGTATCCAGGGAAACGAAATAGCAGACCGTCTAGCAAACGCAGGACGTAATAACCCGGCCTGCTGCCATAACACTTTTCTACGCCGAGATTTCATTCGCCTTAGCAAAACCATCATCGTCAATAGATGGTTAGCAGCCGACGGTTAGCAGCGATCGCTCTTTCCTGAGAACCATCAAGACCACAACACCACCATGGAAAGACCATCCATCACACCTTGGTGGTGGTCTTGACCAGAGAATCCTATTACGGCTTCGGATTGGACACATCCGGCTCACCCACACCTTTTATTGCAAAAATCCAGCCCACCACTACGCAGTTTCTGTATTCTGGAGTTCTGGAGGAGAAGGATGAACCACGAGCTTGCTGAGCATCCTTACGGTGGCGAAGGGTGGCAGGATTCGATGGCTCGGGGCATGTCATGAGAGAGAGAGAGAGAGAGAGAGAGAGAGAGAGAGAGAGAGAGAGAGAGATAGAGAGAGAGAGAAAGATAGAGAGAGAGATAGAGAGAGAGAGAGAGAGAGAGAAATAAAGAGAGAGGTGTAGAGAAACACAAACTTTCTATGTCTTTCAACAAACCATGTTAGGTGCAATAAATTATAATTTATGGCGGTGGTGTTGATGAATCTGTTGCTGTTGTCTGATGAGCTTATTGGATACTACCAAATAAACCAGCATATTTTGGACATGCCTTTATGGTTGTAGAAACGGAAAATTGAATTGAGTCACGCAGATACTTTTGGATACATTTTGAATGCCAGCATGACTTGGTTGATGCGAAGTTCAGGTTAGTCAGAACGATATTTTTTTTGTATCTTGATAGAATTGTAATGTGATTAGCGTTCATACGGCACGATCGATCGTACGTACACGTCGCGGTAGGTCAGTTTTTACTGACATGAACCGAAGTGGAATAAAAACTTTGCCCGAGCGGAATTTTCCGACACTAGATCTTCCAGGCGATCATAGAAACCCTGAAGGGATTTAACTTACTGGAAACGTTCGAGTTTGGAGGACTTACCTTGGGGGACATAACTAAACTCTTTAAATGAGAAGTCGATAGAAGTTGGATGGGCATAGTCCTATCCTGACAGTCGGAACAAATCTGACTTGCCATGGTCGGAATTGGTTTTATTTATACTCAAAATAAGTTATGGGTTTCGCACATTTTGTTCAGGGTTGTATGTTCTAATAAGTTCTGTATAGAAGATAGGCTACGGAATGTTGCATACATTGTTCGTGTTTCTTTAAATATTGATTGATGATATTGATGAATTTTTCGTAAAAATTTGCGAAAAATTGTCTCGCCAAAACTGTGGTGAAAAATCTGGAAATATTTTGTTGTTGACGATTTGTAGCATATCTGCTATACAGAAATTATTATAATACACACTATCAGCTATAGACACATTGTAACACATTTTAGAAAGCCAAACCACACCATTGTAACACAATCATTTTAACACATTCAGCAAATCAGATCATACCATAGCACCGCAACCGGAAGAGTTCAGGCCGTCCATTCAAACAAATAACAGACGTGACACACTTATCAAAAACAACCGAAACGGGCAACATAAGCAATTCAAGCGTTACTGCGGTAAAGTGGACAATCAGAGAACGCATAGCAACTTATTGCTAAAAGCGCAGTGTAGGCAAAGATCGACGAACGCACCCGTTCTTTAGCTAGAACAGTTTATACTTTCCAGAACCTTCGTAAAAACATAGACACCTCACTCCAATATAATGTATAAATTGCACCTCATATCCATAACCTTTAATTAGGACAAAAACACATACCAAAACCAAATGTACGAAACTTATTGAGTATAAATAAAACCAATTCCGACCGTGGCAAGTCAGATTCGTTCGGACTGCCAAGATAGGACGTTACGCTTCCTAAAAACTTCGTGTACCAACTTATTTCAAGAGTTTAGTTATGTCCCCCTACCCAAGGTAAGGCTTCTAAACTCCAACATTTCCAGTAAGGGAAACTCCTTCCGGGTTTCCATGATCGCCTGGACGATCAAATCAGTCCGCTTCGAATAGTTCGTTCCACCTCAGCTCATGTCAGTAAAGACTGACTCCCCGCAAAAACGGTGCACGACGGCCCCGCGTACGTTCGATCACATTACAGATTAATTCAATCTACATTCATATTTGTATGGGGGAAATGAACGACCTGACGTACTAAGACGTTCGTTATTACAGCGGGTAGGACGATATTTTGATGACCAACAGTACATTATGATTTATAAAGAATCGCAGAACGTTGATTAGATGAACGTAGGTCGTTCGTTCTTTAGGATGAATTGAATGAATCGTACAGTTCAGGTACTTGAGGCACAACTCTAATTTGCACCTAAAACCGCAATGTGTTGGGGTTAGGGTTGGCCGTTCCGGTCCGAACCCAGTAAAAAAGTTCCGTTCTTTTTGTAGGCCGTTCCGTTCCGATCCTTTATACAAAACCGTTCCGTTCCGATCATTCCGTTCATCCCGTTCTTTCCGTTCATTCCGTTCCGTTCCGTTCATTCCATTCATTCCGTTCTTTCCGTTAATTTCGTTCATTCCGTTCATTTCGTTCTTTCCGTTCACTCCGTTCCGGCCTTTCCCAAGTGACATTTGCTCGAAATTGTTTTACCATATCTGCTCGATTAGTACTCGATACGCCTGAAATTGTGGGTTTTTGTGTGATCAAGTGTGTTGAAAGCGCCAAGATTTGGTGTGATCGTAAATTAGACGTTCCTCTATCGATGAACGATGCCGTCGATCTCATTTTTCATTCATAGCTATGGCTTTTTTATGAAAAACAAAAGCTAATTTTGTCTGACGCTATTCTATAAAAAATGGATATTATTGAAGTATAAATTGGGTACATGGCCAACTATAACGATAGGAAACATCGTTTCCGAGCGAATCTAGAAGAAAGTAACGAAAAAGCCGCATCACATATGATTTTAAAGGACTTTTTCTAAATTCCCTTGAACTGGTGCAGTTTAAGGGAAGTTTAAGGCTCCAGTTTAAGGGAATTTGCTCGAATTCCCGATTATTCGTGCTATAAAATGTCAGTTGGGTTGCTCCTTCAATGTTGTTAGCAAGGTGCTATCGTTCGTGCGTTCCTTTCTTTTCACAAAACCGGTTTGGTCCGGCTGTTGTTTGCTGCATGCAAGATAACTGTTCACTCTTTCTCGCACACAGTATGTGTCACCTGCGCACTCGCACATGCTCACAGTAATATTCATCGCACTTCGTCGCGTATCGTTTAAAAAATCGTCAAAAAAAATCGCGGTAAGTGAAACCAAAAATGGTGTAGCGTTTAGTATTATGGTGCAATTTGTAATATCTGTAATATCCTTCTTTTTTGTTATTAATTTAGCTTGTTTTAACTAAACAAATAACTGTTATAAAATTTAGATCTTTTCCCATATTGCAGAACGGGTTGGAAGACATGTAATATAATATGCAAGTATGAACAACAAATGTATTTATTTTTTATGCCACGATATCCACCTGATCTTGGCACTCGGCATGATTCCAATATTTGGCCATTCGTTTCGAAGCATTCTGTTCCATTCTAAAACCGTTTGAGTGCCGTGATCATGTGAACGATTTGTCTGAGAAAACAATTTGTTGTAAATAATGAATGAAATTCACATAAGTAGTCAGTCTCGTGATACAATCGTCAACTCGTACCACTCAATAACACAGCTGGTACAGCTTACTGGGGATAGGTTGAAACCATTGTAGCGACCTTGGCCGCTACGATATAGACCGTCGATGACAGCTGATAACGGCGGCCGTATCCATACAGGCGGCTAAAGAACACGAACCGTGAAATAGGAGAGGAGGTGAGAGAAAGATCATCGTGAGAATGGAGAGAGGACAAGGTTTACGATCGAAGGAGCAAACGGGCGATGGCGGTAAAAGATGAAGGAGATTCTGGTGTCGGTGCTTGTGTAGTGAACTTGTCATCACTTAGTGCCGTTCCAAACTAAAGACGGATTGTATTTGCACTTTTATATAAACTCACTTTATTTTTGCCACTTTACTTAAACTTAATAGCGTGGTTGGCTTCTATTGATTTGCGGACTAAATTTTGCGCGGCGGACTGGACTGCGTGATTTTACTGATACAACAACTCTCTTCTAGCTACGCGCGAGCTTCCTTTTATACGAAATAATTACATTGCGCTTATGGGCATATTTAGCTTATCCGCTCCGTTATGCATGATTACAATTTATTATCCTGCTCTATCTATCGCATTATGCGTACGTGACTTTTTGCGTACATTAGGTAACATCGTCCTTCCATGTGTATTATCCTACTGCGGAATTGGATGAACTCTATTAAATTTTCCCTATTTATCTAGTTGGTTCGGATTAGAACATATTGCACTTTTATGTCTAATATTTGTGTGCATCTAATTACAGTAATTTATGTTCTGATAATGTTTAATCTAAAATTTTATACTTGTAAAAACTATTTCTTTTGAGTGTGTTGGTGAATACGATCACGCCACTTATCATGCTATTTCATTCTATCATTAGCTGTTTCATTCTAGCCTTAGTGCGGTTTGTGTCTAGGATGTAATGAATTTACTGCAGATTATTATAGCGGATGTTATACTAATAATTGTGTCTTTGCTATTCTAATCTAATTCTAATTTGCTAAGTCTAATAGTGTCGGGTGTCGAACCTATGCTACACTTGGCTAGATCGGAAGTGTAGTTAATTGAAATAAAAGTTCTGGTGTTGGGGAGCATAAAATTTAGCATTTTATTTATAATAAATAGTTCTAACCGTTTCACCATCTAGATTTGGTGCCAAATATGATTTCAGATTGAAGAAATGCCTTTTAATATCCTGTAACACGTAACACCCTCCCCGCACCCGGTGATAATTTGGCTTCGAAGCTATGGGTTGGTTCTTTTGCACCCCAGGTTCACGTTCCGTTATTTTTCAAAAATGAACTAGTTCCGTTACGTTCCTTTTTTTAACGGAATTCCCAACACTAGTTGGGATGCTGAAGCAAATTTCCTGGCAGATGAGCGGGAGGTGATCGAAAGGAGGAAGTACTACTTCGACACCTGAATGGAGCAGAGGCAGGAGAGGCTGGCGCAAGTGGCAGAAAAAAGCAACCACCACAACAGCACCACAGCAGTAACACCAGCGACAGCAATGATGCAGACGACGAGGTGCCCCCGCCATCTCATGATGAGATTGCCAGCGCCATCAAGCAGCTTAAGAGCAATAAGTCTGCTGGCAACGATGGGCTGGCGGCCTAGCTCTTCAAGATGGGACCGATGAGGCTTACCGTCGAAATGCATCAGCTGATCGTGAAAATCTGGGAACAAGAGGAACTACCGGAGGAGTGAATGCTGAATGTCATTCACCCAGTCTACAAAAAAGGCGACAGACTGGATTGCTCGAACTTTCGAGCCATCACAGTCCTCATTGCCGCCTATAAGATCTTGTACCAGATCCTGATCTGCAGACTTGCACCCCTTGCTACAAATTTTGTAGACCGCTACCAAGCCAAGCCTAACCATCATGCAGCGGTACCACTTCCCTGGGAAGTTGATCCGGCTGTTAGAGGCCACCATAGATGGGGTGCAGTGCAAGATGAGACTATCGAACTTGACGTCGGAATCGTTCGAGTCTCACAGGGGTCTCAGGCAAGGTGACGGACTCTCCTGCCTGCTCTTCAACATCGCACTGGAAGGTGTCATTCAAAGCGCGAGGCTAGACAACGATCCGTGGCACGATCCTCTATCTGTCTCTGCAATTTCTTGGTTTTGCGGATGGCATCCACATCATCGGCAGGACCACAGCGAAGGTGTATGAGGCGTACACCCGACTCAATCGAGAAGCAGCAAAATTGGATTGAGAATCAATGCGACGAAGACGAAGTACCTACTTACCGGCGAATCAAACCACCTGGGAAACAGTGTATTAGTTGATGGCGACAATATCGAGGTAGTAAAGCAGTTTTGCTATCTTGGGAGGGTCGTTACTTCGAACAAGGACATCAGCAGCGAAATCCGGAGACGCATTGTGCAGGGGAATCGAGCATACTATGCGCTTCACTAACTGTTGATATCCAGAAGATTTTGAGCCCACGAAATGTGAGACATATCAGATTGATTCGCTTGGTGGACACGAGTCATGGACCATCCGAGCGGGGGATGCAAACGCTCTGGGCGTGTTAGAGCGACGCATCCTCCGGACCGGCGGTGTGTTCGAGCATGGAGCGTGGAGGAGAAGGATGAACCACGAGCTTGCTGAGCTGTACGGCGAACCAAGCATCCTGACGGTGGCGAAGGCTGGCAGGATTCGCTGGCTGGGGCATGTTATGAGGATGCCGCACTCATGTCCCCCAAGAAGGTGTTCGACAGCGATCCCCAGTTCGGCATAAGGCGAGGAGAGCACGGCGAACTCGATGGCTGGATCAGGTGAAGCGAGACCTGTCGGAGATCTGATGGGAGGCTGCAGCCAGGAACCGAGCACTCTGAAGAATGATTGTTGAGCAGGTCATGTCACACCGACGTGCTCTATCGTTAGCAGGCCAACAAGAGAGAGAGAGAGAGAGAGAGAGAGAGAGAGAGAGAGAGGAGAGAGAGAGAGAGAGAGAGAGAGAGAGAGAGAGAGAGAGAGAGAGAGAGAGAGAGAACTAATCTGTGAAATTTTTCGTTATGTGGATTTTTTTGTGTTTCTGGCACCGACCGTAAGGTATAAATCTTTGAAAATTTATCCAACTTAAGTGCACAATTTCCAGTTTCCCAAACTCTATCTAAGAGGAACACGGTCAGGTGAAGTTGCCTAGATACAACGATTACTTCAATTTAGGTTCAATTTAGTTCGTGAAGACAAAGCCATACGAAAACAAAATGACAACTGAAAAATAACGCTTGTCAAAGTGAACAACAGAAACCGAGGATTGTTCATCACAATGGAAACCAAAATAACGGAGAGAAATTCACTAAAATTCTTGTTAATTTTTTGATTTGCACTAGTTTGCATTAAAAAAACAGCAGTTTTGTTTGGATTTCTCTGCACCAAGCGGTGTATAGCGGACAGAGTTCCATCTGGAACACACACCTAGAACTTCTTCTTCTTTGGCCCAAAAAAGCAAACTAGAACGAGACAAACAGTGATAGCACGCTTCCGCGTCTCGATTATGGTACAAACAACCACTTCTAATACAGCTTTCGTATGAGCCATACACTTAATTTTTGCGTCTCTCTCAAGTCTACCGTTCCATGACTTTCAACCGTTGTCAGAAAAAGTAAATAAATCCATCTTTCCGCATCGTAAAACGAATCCGCTACTTTTTGTGAATTATCTTTAAAAAAAAGTAGGCGCCACTAAAGGTATAACGAAATTAGTCGACCGAAAAAAGAAGCATTAAAAAAAGTTACAAAGCTAAAGTTCATCTGTAAAATTTTTCGTTACGATAGTTTTTCGGTGTGTCTGGCATCGGCCTGAAGGTCCTGTTGAGTAATGGGAACAATATATACTATTTTCTAAAAACATCCACAGAAACCACCATTTAATAGTATGTTAGTTTTTGCAATCGCTTCGATCGCTCCCGCTTCCACCGAAAACTGGTTGGAAAACTGGCTATTTTGACTGCCTATTTTGAAAACATGTTTCCTATCTTTTTTCCAATAATAACCATGACCGTGCGGCCACGAAGTGAAATTCACAGCGAAATGAGATAATAAAATAAAGAAATAGAAATGAGATAATAAAGAAAACAAATGGCGTTAACGAAATTGCAACCAAATCCATCGCAGAATTTTAACATGGATCATTTAATTAAGTTTCAATCAATAATCTTCAATTCTGCATTTCGGTGAATGTTCCGCTTGAAAAGATACACTGTTTAAATGATTATCGAAAGCAGAAGTTTCTCTCCCAACCCATTTGCTGCACCTGTCAATAGTTCGTTTAGCTATTCAGGCGTCCCCCGAGTTACGACCAAAATGTCAGTGCTGCAAAATGTCACCATCAATATCACAAAAAAACTGAGTGAAACAAAAACCTTGTCAGCGTCACGTACTCAAATGCGATTATCACAAGTGAAATTCTCAAGTGGTTCTAACGAGTGATATGATTGGTGACAATTTGGGAATTAACTTTTAGTCAATCACTTTCTTATCAAATTTTCTGGACCAGGAGCAGCACTGTAAAATATCACTGTTTCAGTCACCAACGCTCATGACTGAAACGAAGCTCAAGTCGACTCACGTACACAAGTGCGATGATCAGGCGCAAGATGAACATAGTCGTTGTGACGTGTGACCAGATTGGTGACATTTCAGCAAGCACCTCTTGGTCGGTCTCTTTGACGTGACTTTGTTTGTCTGTGATCAATTTCGAAATGTCACTGATGCTATCACCAGCACTCGTGATTGAAATGAAATTCATTTCCGTTCACGTACACATGTGCGATGATCAGAGGTAAGACGCACATGGTCGTTTTGGCGTCTGATCTGATTGGTGATATTTTGGTAACCAACTCCTGGTTAATCAGTTTGTCGTGATTTTTTGGTATTTTATTATCGCGATAGACTTAGAACATACGTGGTGCGGGCGAGTGGTGTTTTATTAACCATGTGCATATGATTAGAAGCAGTAATCGGTTCTGCTAACTGGTCAAATGATCCCGCATCCTACATATACATATTCATCTTACATTGCTGATCCAAACGTTTATGTATGAACTCTCGTAAGAAGTGCACATGCAAGGATTACCGCTTCATAATGTATTTATTAATTACTCTAGAAAAACACTTTAGACCCACAAACAGCCGGCACCGGAATTTGAGGCAATTTGGAAGAAGGGAAGGAAGAGTCAGTACGACTTTTAGCGGACATTGCCTAAGTTTCTTGTCCAGATGACCAATTTTACGCTGTTCGATGGTAAGGGGAATCCTATGTTAATGGTGATCTCCGGAGGCGGATACACAGGCTGTTGTTGGTGGCAGTGGATAGACGCTAAGTGTCAGCATGCCGTGCCCGTTAGAAAATCCGTACCCGTGCGCGGTGTCAATTGCGCCAAAGGTGGATTATGAAAGGTGCTGGAATTTGGTGGCTTTGTCTAGAATTAGTGCTTTCGGATATGAAAATAATAAAACCAGGATATAAAACAAAAACCTTTTCATCCATCTACAAAACATCTTTTTATATTTGCACTATGGAGAAACTAACAAATTACACGCCTCGTATGCTAAGAATATCACCGATTCGATTAAAATTATTACACTAACAACACAGTGAATGAGGAGGTGCCGCTGAAGTGAGTTCACATCCGAGGAGCTCTGCTTGATCGTTTTCCAGCCGAAATCGAACGCCGACGCAAGTACTGGAAAACTGCCTACTTTATCTTTTTGAGTCGACCGGATTCTTAGGCCGGTTCCTTGGCCAGACACTTTACTTCGTTTTGCCAAAATTCTCGATCGGGCCGACCATGTAAAAGGCAATCTCTGTCAGTTGGTCGAGTTTGCCGTTCATGAGCATGGTGTAAACCTTGATAATGTTCTCTTTGTTCACCAGCTTGTCGGCATAGCATAGAATATTTTTTTACTCGTATAACCTTTGTGTACATCAGTGTACTGAAAACAGCTAATTATTTGTTTCGTGTTTTTACCAAAAAAGATTATTTAAACAGTTGAAACTACTTTCTTAACACTTGTAAATATTTAAATTAAACAAATATGCATTCGCTAAATTTATTAATTGTCTTTTTTTGGTAAAAACGCGAAAAGGATAATTTGGTGTTTCTAATACACTGATGTACACAAAGGTTATACGTGTAAAAAAATATTCGACCGCATGTCCTCGGCGCGGAACAGTGTGTTCGAGAAATGTGCCGCAGATTCAGCATTGCATCCGATGAATTCAGGTATCATCAACGTTTTCAAGCATTATACCGCATTCTTGGCATTGGCTAAAACAGATTCGGGAAGGGGTCCCGCGGTCTTGAGATAAAGTGTGAAACCCTGTAATATTAACATTTCAAGAGGCATATCAAGCGGAAAACGATTTGGTTTGTTATTCGAAGCTAGGAGATAAAATTGCAAACGGTTCGTGTTTCATACCATTTAACATATCAGCATGTCGAAGCACACGTAGAATGGTATCGAAGTAACGGCTTCATATTTTGGAACCATGCACCATCGTTGGATGCTGGTGTCATACTTAGCACTCATACTTAATTCATGGTAAGTTTTGCTTCTTTCTTTCACTCGATTGATTGATAAATATTATTATTTGCTATTTTTAGGAACGGTTAATAATGTAATAAGCTCGAGCGAAATTTTTCCAGCTTAGTTCGATTGCGTCTCAACAGCTTCTACCGTGTGATGTAGCTGTTTCTCCGAGTGTTGCCGGTTTCATAGGATACCCGCTCGCTGTCGGATACTAACCAACGCTGGATGTATACAGGAGTGCATTGCCACGATTACGACGGTGCAGGCCATTTGATGTGCCGGCTGATTCTCTGACCGATCCAGTTTTGACTACCACATTTGCTCACTTTGATGTCAC
The DNA here is from genome assembly GCF_017562075.2 of Anopheles merus. Classification (NCBI taxonomy): domain Eukaryota; kingdom Metazoa; phylum Arthropoda; class Insecta; order Diptera; family Culicidae; genus Anopheles; species Anopheles merus. The sequence continues at coordinate 51,175 of NW_024427598.1, read as the reverse complement.
CATGCTGTTGCATGCTATCATCGAAATAAGCATCTACTTGGCTGTGAATCCACTGGATTCGATATCGCGTATAATGGACCCAAAACATTACCGACACTGAGCATTATAACATTTACCGTGGCGTGCAGCGGATCCTGTAGAACTACAGGACGCTCCAGGAAATAATTCCCATCCTGGCAATGAATGAGCTGTTCGTAGTGTTGCACATATTCCATTGTGGTAGCACTTTTCGCACAGTTTGGTCTACGAGAACGGTGCGCTTTTTGTGCTATTAACGTGATATGCGCTTTGATTTTTTGAGCCCTGTCCGCTTTTTGAGCACTTGGGGTTTGGTCTCCATTTTTTCCACGTCCACGTAAAACTTTCCGCACAGTCGCGTACTTTAAGCGCTGTGTTGTAATGCGCGCATAATATGATGTGCTGTGCGCATGATGCGCCGTTTCCAGCGTTTCGAATTGCAGGCGTTTCAGGTCACATAATTTTTCACGGGCTATGCCGGCAAGCTGGTGAACAAAGAGAACATTATCAAGGTTTACACCATGCTCATGAACGGCAAACTCGACCAACTGACAGAGATTGCCTTTTACGTGGTTTACAGAATTTTGGCAAAACGAAGTAAAGTGTCTGGCCAAGGAACCGGCCTAAGAATCCGGTCGACTCAAAAAGATAAAGTAGGCAGTTTTCCAGTACTTGCGTCGGCGTTCGATTTCGGCTGGAAAACGATCAAGCAGAGCTCCTCGGATGTGAACTCACTTCAGCGGCACCTCCTCATTCACTGTGTTGTTAGTGTAATAATTTTAATCGAATCGGTGATATTCTTAGCATACGAGGCGTGTAATTTGTTAGTTTCTCCATAGTGCAAATATAAAAAGATGTTTTGTAGATATCCTGGTTTTATTATTTTCATATCCGAAAGCACTAATTCTAGACTGTTATATCCATTATTGTAGATTTAAGATTAGATTATAGATTAGATTAGATTAGACTAGATTATAGCATATTATAGCATGTAACCGTACGGAGAGAAATGAGAAATAAAACCCGGCACTTCTCGTTGAGCCTTGCAAGTGAATGGATGGTGTGATTATAACAGTTGGCGACGAGGCGGGCAATACATTAAAAAACGAATCGATAATGGCTACATTTAATATCGAACCGTTTGTGCACGAGAAGTCAACTTGGCAAAGATGGGTGAAGCGGTTTGCTGGTGCTGCTAAAGTGTTCAAAGTGGATCAAGCGGACATGCAGCAGACGCTCCTGCATTACATGGGCAGTGAGACTTACAACGTGCTGTGTGACTTACTCTCGCCGGACGAACCGGAGGCGAAAACGTACGACCAGATCGTCAGCGCGTTAGACGATCATTTCGATCCCAAACCATTGGAAATGGTAGAGCTGTGGAAGTTCCGACAACGCACACAAAAGGAAGCAGAAAGCATCACCGAGTTCGTGGCGGCGTTACAACGTGAAGCGAAAAATTGTGCGTTTGGTGATTATTTACAGAAAGGGCTGCGAAACCAGTTTGTGTTCGGTTTACGTGACAAAATGATACGCGCGAGGTTAATAGGCGAAAAAGACTTAACGTTCGAGAAAGCAAAGCAAGTCGCATTCTCGATGGAAACAGTCAACGACGGTGTCGAAATTTTAGCCCAACGGGCTCAGTCAGTTAATTTTATGGATCGATATCCAGCGCCAAGAAGCAAGCGGTATTGTTTCCGATGCGGCAGTTCATCGCACTTAGCGAATAAATGCGAACACAAAATGAAAGTGTGTGCGTTATGTAAGAAGGTCGGTCATTTACAACGCGTGTGTTTCAAAATGGGGAAAGCACATGGGATGAATAATAAGAAACGAGTGAGTAGGACAGCAAATCTCGTGGAGCAATGCGAGGATAGTGACAGTCAGGATACAGAAGAGGATCAAATCCATAAAATAGATATTTTCCAAGTAGAAAATGTGAAAGATAGCAAAAAAAAATTTTTGTGAACGTACAAATTGGAAAATCACCAATTAAGTTCGAGGTAGACAGTGGTTCACCAGTTACTCTAATTAACGAACACGACAAAGAGAAATATCTTAAAAATATCCAGCTCGTACAAACGGACGTAGAACTGAGAAGTTATTGCGGTGGGAAAATTTCTGTCGCAGGAATGGCTGAAGTGAAAATCAAGACAAAAGAAGGAATAAAGAAACTACGATTGTTCATAGTTGGGGGCAATAGGCAACCATTGTTGGGTCGCGAATGGATGAGAGCCTTAAATTACGATTGGAATAAAATCTTGCATGGTAAACAGTACACAGTGGATAAAATTATTGAATCATCGAATACCCAAAATGGTTTTAAAAGCAATATTAGACGAATTTCCTGCAGTATTTTTGGACACAATAGGAAAAATAGAAGGTGTCAAAGCATCTTTGCATTTGAAAAATGGGGCAAACCCAACGTTTCTTAAAGCGCGGCCTCTTCCATTTTCTATTCTAGATACAGTGGAAGAGGAATTAAAGAACATGGTGGATAAAGGCATACTAGTTAAGGTAGAGAGAAGCGAATGGGCGACCCCAATAGTACCAGTTAGGAAAGCGGGTAACAAAGTAAGACTGTGCGGAGATTATAAACTAACAATTAACAAAGGGCTATTCATTGATGATTTCCCTCTGCCCACCATCGATGAACTTTTCGCAAACATGAGTGAAGGAAAAAAATTCTCAAAGCTCGATTTAGCCCAAGCATACTTGCAAATGGAAATCAGGGAGAAAGATCAACACCTACTAACGCTGAATACGCACATGGGTCTTTATCAACCCACTAGGCTTATGTATGGGGTAGCCTCTGCCCCAGCCATATTTCAAAGAGAAATAACTTCAATTCTACAAGGTATACCAGGAGTAACAGTATTCTTAGATGACGTTAAAATAACAGCCCCAAATGATACGGAACATTTACAAAGATTACGAGAAGTACTAAAACGGTTTAATGATCACAATATGCGAGTAAACTTAAAGAAATGCGAATTCTTAGAAGATAAGATTGAATACTGCGGCTACATGATAGACAAGAAAGGAATCCATAAATTACAAGGCAAAATAGATGCGATAGAAAAGATGCCAAGACCAGAAAACAAAGAGCAAGTACGCGCACTGTTAGGTTTGGTAAATTATTACGGAAGATTCATGAAAAACCTTAGCACACACATGTACCCAATCAATAATTTACTTAAAGATGAGGTTGCTTTTGAATGGTCTCCAGACTGTGAGAAAGCTTTCGCATGGATGAAAGCAGAAATGCAATCGAAACAAGCGCTTACACATTACGATACAAAACTACCATTAATATTAGCCACGGATGCATCGCCTTACGGCGTGGGGGCAGTATTAAGTCACGTTTACGCAGATGGAAGCGAAAAACCAATACAATATGCGTCGCAAACCCTTACAAAGACTCAGCAAAGATATACACAGATAGACAAAGAAGCGTACGCCGTAATTTTTGGCATAAAAAAGTTTTTCAAATATCTATACGGTCGAAAATTCATACTAGTAACAGATAACAAGCCATTGACACAGATTTGGTCCCCACAAAAAGGGCTTCCGACACTCTCAGCTATGCGCATGCAACACTACGCAGTATTTTTAGAATCATTTAACTTTGAAATCCGATATAGAAACTCAAAAGACCACGGAAATGCGGATGGCATATCTCGCTTGCCGTTAAAGGGCGAACCCATATGCGAGGCAGATGAGATCGATGTCTTACAAATCAATCAGACTGAATCACTACCAGTACAGGCAAAAGAAGTTGCAAAATATACATTGAAAGACACTACAGTGCAAGAACTAGTAAGGGCATTGAGGACAGGCCGGACAGTAGAGGGTCGATTTAGATTCGGAATAGATCAAACCGAATTCAGCTTACAAAACGATTGTTTAATGCGCGGAATTAGAGTTTACATCCCAATACCTTTGCGTAAAACAATATTAAAGGAGCTACACATGGGTCATTTCGGAATCTCACGAATGAAATCCTTAGCTAGGACATACTGTTGGTGGGACTCTATAGATCGTGACATAGAAGAAACAGCGCGTGACTGTATGCACTGTGCGAAAGTTAGAAAAAACCCACAAAAAGTGCAAGGATATAGCTGGGAACAACCAGTGGAACCGTTTCAACGCATACACATAGACTTTGCAGGGCCATTTTTGGGACTTAATTTCCTAATAATTATAGATGCAGGAACAAAGTGGCCGGAAGTAAAAATAATATCAGACACGACAACAGAAACCACGATAGAAAAATTAAGAGAATTCTTTGCTACATTTGGGTTACCAGCCATGCTAGTGTCAGACAGAGGTACACAATTTACATCAGAAAGTTTTCAAACGTTTCTAAAGAAAAACGGAATTTTACACAGAATGGGTGCTCCATACCATCCGGCAACAAACGGTCAGGCAGAGAGGTTTGTTCAAACATTTAAACAGAAGTTGAAAGCGCTATCATGCTCTAGACCCGAGGTACACCTACATTTACAAAATATTTTATGGGCATATCGTAGGACGGCACATCCCAGTACCGGGAAAAGCCCTGCTATGGCCGTTTTTGGAAGGCAATTAAAATCAAAATTGGACCTAATGATTCCCGGACCCGAACAACATACATCAGATAAAGAGAGGGAAAGAACAGTTAGATCATTTGATGTGGGTGATAGGGTATCAGCCCGTGATTTTATGTCCAATAATGAGAAGTGGAGGTTTGGAAAAATATTAGAGAAAATAGGCACACTCCATTACAAAGTACAATTAGACGACGGAAGGGTATGGAAACGACATATAGATCAGTTGAGCCCCGGACCAGGAATGCAGTGGGAGGAGAATAATCTTAACTCACAGCAAAGAATACCTTTCGATATGTACCCTTCAATAACAGAAAACAATATACCCCAAAACATCAGCACAACGAACCAACGAACAAGAGACACACCCCTAAACGAGACTCCAACAGATAGCACAGAATATTTACGTAGATCAACAAGAGTAAGGAAAGCGCCTCAAAGGCTAAATCTATAATTTCCTTAGGGGAGGAGAGTTGTTATATCCATTATTGTAGATTTAAGATTAGATTATAGATTAGATTAGATTAGACTAGATTATAGCATATTATAGCATGTAACCGTACGGAGAGAAATGAGAAATAAAACCCGGCACTTCTCGTTGAGCCTTGCAAGTGAATGGATGGTGTGATTATAACATAGACAAAGCCACCAAATTCCAGCACCTTTCATAATCCACCTTTGGCGCAATTGACACCGCGCACGGGTACGGATTTTCTAACGGGCACGGCATGCTGACACTTAGCGTCTATCCACTGCCACCAACAACAGCCTGTGTATCCGCCTCCGGAGATCACCATTAACATAGGATTCCCCTTACCATCGAACAGCGTAAAATTGGTCATCTGGACAAGAAACTTAGGCAATATCCGCTAAAAGTCGTACTGACTCTTCCTTCCCTTCTTCCAAATTGCCTCAAATTCCGGTGCCGGCTGTTTGTGGGTCTAAAGTGTTTTTCTAGAGTAATTAATAAATACATTATGAAGCGGTAATCCTTGCACGTGCACTGCTTACGAGAGTTCATACATAAACGTTTGGATCAGCAAACTGAGTCTGGCAATATATGTAGGATGCGGGATCATTTGACCAGTTAGCAGAACCGATTACTGCTTCTAATCATATGCACATGGTTAATAAAACACCACTCGCCCGCACCACGTATGTTCTAAGTCTATCGCGATAATAAAATACCAAAAAATCACGACAAACTGATTAACCAGGAGTTGGTTACCAAAATATCACCAATCAGATCAGACGCCAAAACGACCATGTGCGTCTTACCTCTGATCATCGCACATGTGTACGTGAACGGAAATGAATTTCATTTCAATCACGAGTGCTGGTGATAGCATCAGTGACATTTCGAAATTGATCACAGACAAACAAAGTCACGTCAAAGAGACCGACCAAGAGGTGCTTGCTGAAATGTCACCAATCTGGGTCACACGTCACAACGACTATGTTCATCTTGCGCCTGATCATCGCACTTGTGTACGTGAGTCGACTTGAGCTTCGTTTCAGTCATGAGCGTTGGTGACTGAAACAGTGATATTTGGTATCAGAGTATCGCGTTGGACTCAAGAATTCACATGTCGTGTTCAGCATGTCATGACGCACTTTTATTGACTATCAACAATGAGCATCAAGCTACCACGGATATGTTCATTGTTTTCGTTGGTGAAAATCTCGTGATACTCATGACATTTTGCAGCACTGGTTACGACCCCCTCGAGTTACGACGATTCGCAGATACGACGATTTTGATTGACAGTTAAAAGTTGTCATTGACAAGAAATTGATGTATTTTTTTGAATATCTGGGCTGATAAACGTTATACACACATTTCCAAAGATTCCAAAACTACCCGATCTTGCATATCTTTATTGTGTACGGTTTTTAAAATATAATTATTACATTATCGAACGTTATTTTAAATAAAATACACGATATCATAAATTCCAACTCTTCAACTTCGGTTATAAACTTTGTATTCAGAGATATTCGACATGCGACTTTTTCGACTTACGCCTTGTTTTGGGACATTTTTTCGGTCCCAAATACAGTCGTATCTCGGGGACACCTGTATATTTGACTCTTTGTGACCGCAGAATGATACATTAACCAAGTTGATCAGTAAAATTATATTATGTAGAATCATACAAAATTCAATCCTAATTTTCGTCATTGTACGATGGAGTAAGTCTCGGGTGGAGCTAAAACGAATATGTAAATGATACATTAATTATTAAGACAAAATTATGTTTGCGAACAGTAAACGGAGCTTTCTTACCCCAAGTAAATTTCTCGGGACGTAACCTTCGCTACCTAAGGAGCTGCGAGCCCACCACCATTCTCGTTCAGCTTCATCTCCTTTCCGGATGATAGTCAGCGTGTCGTTGACAAAGAAGCTTAATTCATCAGGCTGCTGAGATTCGTAAGAGAATACAGCATACACCTCTCCATTGTTCAATATACCCAGCTTTTCTTGTATACCTTTAAATAACGAAAAACATGCATTTTAATTACTAATGTTAATAATTTACGTGTCATGTACATGTATAATTCTATGCTTAACTGATATTAAGTAACACTCTGGCAGGCAACAAGAGATGTCAGACATCTCATATTCTCACCATATTACCATCTTGTGACTGATGTTCGCTTACAGGGTTTCTCAAGCAAGCTCAACATCGTAACACTATTTTTCGAACACGTTAAACGATTATCAACATCGTAGGGGAAGGTAGGTAAAGACGGACACTTTGTCATAGGGAAAGATGGACACCGAATTTGTTGGGTTATTTTACTTCTTGTATCAATTGGTGATGAATGTATTTCTTCAAACACCTCAAATAAGGGTATTTTGAAAATATAAACCATTACGCAACTAGAAAAAGTAATAAACAAGCGAGAAATGAAACACCGATCAAAATAGCAGTCATGCGTTATGATATTACTTGCTCGGGGCTGATGAGGTTGCAATTGGTCAAGAATGGTTTATAAACGTACCAAGACGTGGAAAGCGATAGAATTTGTTAAAATACTGTAATACAATTCAATTTTCAATGTTTTCTAAAGGTGTCTATCTTAGCCTTCATGGTGTCCATCTTTCCCATATCAGGTGTCCGTCTTACCCAAACATTTCAAAACTGCACGAAAAAAAATCATGTTTTTCATTCACGAAAAAAAACGCAAAAATCGATGCAAACTTCAAAGTTTCAACACATTTTGTGATAAAACATGAATGTAAGATAATGTATGTACATTTTCATGGTCGTTAGACCTATATATCCTTAGATTTTTACCATTTCCCTTAACGTGTCCGTCTTTACCTACCTTCCCCTACATACAATACAATACAATACAATACGAATCCGTAAACTTTTTTCGATTTGGTAACACTAGGTATTGAACGCGTAAAATCTAAACTCAAATCTGGAAAATGCATGTTAGCTTTCTTGTTACTCATTATACATTTTTCAGATATATATATATATATATATATATATATATATATATATATATATATATATATATATATAGAGAGAGAGAGAGAGAGAGAGAGAGAGAGAGAGAGAGAGAGAGAGAGAGAGAGAGATAGCTGATTTACCCGGTTTCACGCGGGATAAAATTAATGTCCGGTTTTTATTAAAAATAGAAGAATTTGGAATCCAAGGAGTATAAAACAACGATTAAAATGATTACTATGATTTTATCCCAAAGCTTCGATTCTTGTTATCATTCGTAATAACAGTATGTAATACAGGGTTTCGAATCATTTAAGGGAATAGTTCAATCACTTATGGGAATGTTGCAAATCGGTAGGGGAATGTTGCAAGCAAGCTGTGGATGTTTGCAATCACTTAGGGGAGTGTTGCAATCGATTAGGGGAATTTTGCAAGCATACTGTGGAGCTGTCGTCAGACGGGGGGTGCCGGTGTAAAAAGCTTCGAATTGATACCGATGATGTTTAATTAAACGAAAATTAAACAGGATAAGTTAATAAGATTGACGAAAATATTTTGAGGTATTTACAGCGGCACCCATCATCTGATGTCAGCTCCACAGTACGCTTGCAAAATTCCCCTAATCGATTGCAACACTCCCCTAAGTGATTGCAAACATCCACAGTTTGCATGCAATATTCTCCTACCGATTTGCAACATTCCCCTAAGTGATTGAACTATTCCCTTATATGATTCGAAACCCTGTAAAGATCTGCTATGACAATCATCCGCTTGGGTACCACTGAGTTTTTTCGGTCAAATTATAGCTAAATTTCGTATCATTCTGCATGAAGGGGTAAGTTTTAGCCATTAAATTAGTTATTCGATCTGATTTCAACTAAAAAATCAAAATTTGGAACCATTTAAAATAGTTTTTAAAATTTGACGTAAAGAGAATTTATTTTTAGTTTGACACTTGATGTATCAAATTAGTATAAGAACTGTCAAATTAAGAAAATCGTGTATAGCGAAATTGCGTATATCGAGGAATACCTGTACCTTTTGAAATGGTTTTTAAAATTCGACCAAAGGAAAATTATTTTGCATTTGACATTCGAACTGTCAAATTTGTACAATTTGCTAAAAAAAACTGTTAAATGTAGAACATAACGTATACCAAAATCGCGTATATTGAATATGGCGTATATCGGGGAATATCTGTACCCATATACCAGCGCTAAAAAGCTATCGAAATTGCAAGGCCTCGTACGAGCTCGCAAACTGCTCGAAATTGCTTGCGGGGTTTTAATACCAGTGTAAACTGCACCGGTCTCATGGTACAGTCGTCAACTCGTACGACTTAACAACATGCCCGTCATGGGTTCAAGCCCCAAATAGACCGTGCCGCCATACGTAGGACTGACTATCCTGCTATGGGGGGAAATCAATAAGTCACTGAAAGCCAACCCCACAAGTGTGTTGGCAGGCCTTGACCGGCATCGGTTGTTGAGCCAAAGAAGAAGAAACTGCACTTAGCACCGAGTGACAAAGCGATGTTAACAACAACAAAAATACTGCTCTTGGTATGGGATTAGAAAATTGCTAATAAATTAAATTTAGTGTAACTTCTGAAAATGATGTAAGTCTTAAAACCTATTCTCATACCACCATAAGGTGTGTGCAAAGTTTCGTTGAAAATGATCCAGCCGTTTCGGAGGTTTCGCAACAAACACCGTGACACGAGATTTTATTATATATAGAAGATATATATAGATATAATATATATATATATATATATATATATATATATATATATATATATATATATATATATATATATATATATATATATATTGCTAATATATATATTGCTAATATATATATATATGTTGCTAATATATATATATATATATATATATATATATATATATATATATATATATATATATATATATATATATATATATATATATCTCTCAAAATTAAATAGTTTTTCCATCGTTTTTTGTCACGAAAATGAATGCAATGCGTGCAGGACATGTGCATCTACTTTTTACAACACTTTTTTCGTCCGAATCAATTAAAAAATATGGAAAAATAACATATTTCCTGAGGCAACATCAAATTGTTGGGCAAAATGCTTCGGTCAGCCACCGCCAGATGCGCTAGTGAAAAATGAAATTACACTACAGATAAGATAAATGTAGCCCGGCCTTTAGCTTATACCACAACCAAATCATGTTGCTAAGTGAACACATACCATTTTGCCCCAAGTGGAACATTTTACAAACTTTTACATTAAAAACTTTAAACTAGATGAAATGGTTACTTTTTCACATAAAATATCATTTTCATAGATGCAGATATTTTCATATATATCTATATATATATATCTATATATATATATATATATATATATATATATATATATATATATATATATATATATATATATATATATATATATATATAATCATAAAATAAGCAGTCTTTAGCCATAAATCAACGTACTGTAAAGATATTCTGAGCAACCGTCAAATCCTTCTTCATCCTCTTCGCATTTTTCGGCAGGAGTTTCGTGATCGGATAGAGTTGCTGCAAATAAACAGGCGCCAGACTCGACCAGAAACTTTACCATAGGCAAATTATTGCAACTGGCAGCACAATGCAAAGGGGTCCACCCATCGGAATCCTGTGCATTTACGTCGCATCCAAAATTTACCAAAAATCTGCAACAGAATGAAACATTTAACAAGGTTTTACTTGCAAGAACCATACCGGGGTTTGCAATACAACTGAAGACCGCGAGATACTTTGATGAATTGACGTGAGTCAATCACAAGACTGCAGAACATATTCTACCGGCACCTCTACTTACTTTACTATTTCAAAATGTCCCGCGCATATTGCATTGTGCAAAGCTGTAATACCTTCATCATTTGCTGCACTCGGATTTGTTACCTGTAATAATAAGATATTGTTTTTTAGGAAATTGTGCTTTATTTATTTAATTCTAAATAAAATAACAATGCTTCAGCATATTACATTTGTTTGGCTCACCTGCATCGCAGTTTTTTCGACGAGTTCCAGTTCTCCTTCCAAACTAGCATCCAACAGTAATGCCAACGGATCGAAACTTACACGCCGTGAAAGTTTATGTTTACTTCCTTCGCCTAATGTAATACCATTCCCGTTATCAGTCCCAATGTCAGCAGCATTCCCTTGAACATCTGGTTCCATTAGAATGAAATTACGCTTCCTTCTAGTTACTTCATTATCTAAATTTCCATCAGTGCTGTTACAATTCCCACTTTTTAGCTTTTTCAATCGTTCTATTGGATGTTCTCGACCAGCATGAAACTCACTATTATCTGACACATATTTTGTACTATGCAAAGATTCGCTTTCGCAGGTACTATAGTTTATAGTCTCATTTACCTCGCTAGTATTAGGAATAACTGTCTCCTTTCGTTTATTAATTATCTGTTGCGTTGCGGATGAAATTGGAAACTTATTTAATCCTGTATTAGCATTGCAGTTGAGATTGACAGAGTTTGTAAAGTTCTTTAACTTTGGTTGTTCTAAAAATGGATGTTTCCGGATAGTTAAGGGCTTTGCCTTAATTGGGAGTTTATCATTTACCGTGGACTGTTTATTGATAGCCCCCTGTAAACTTAAATCCGGAATATCAAAAGATGCTGACGCCGATGCATCGATTTCATTCTTTGTTAATCCTTCAATGAAAGCTACATTCATTTCGTTACCATACTCCTCCATTTCATTACTATTTCCCGCTACCACCAAAGGATTTGTTCCTGCATTGCTGACACCGGAAATTTTGTTGGGTTTAGGAGGAAGGGCTGGTCGATTGTTATTGTTTGGGCTTGTTGAAATTGTTGTTGGATCAGCTTCGCTCAATGTCATGACGTTACTTTCAATACATGTTGGAACTTTACGTGTGACTCTCGTGATTTTTACACCCGTTGTTCCACATAAATTGTAAGCACTGGCAACTGTAGATGAGCTAGGCTTCAAAGCAAGCGTAGGTGCTACACTGTTGATTGGTTTTCTGGGTGATACCACCAAATTTCCTAAAGGAATGTTTTGCAAAAAAATGTGGCTAGCTTTTGGTTGGCTTAAGTTATTATGTTTAAGTTTATCTTGACTATTTCCAATTGAGTTTGCTATTTCAGTGTTACTATCATTTGACTGTTCTTTGTCTAAACTTACGACCAAATCTGATTCATAATCATTGGAGTTATCGCAGTTTGATGGTGAATTGGAATTACTCTTTGTTTCAAAATCATCAGATAACATGTTTTGGTGCACTTCCTTCCCAGTAATTGTACCATTTTCTGTTCCCGTTCCAGAAACGTTTCCGAGATTTTCTGCGAAGCATGATTGATATTGCTGTTGTTGGTGCTGCTGCTGTTGGCGAACAGCGAGTTTTTTTTCATCACTTTCCGGTGCGAACAACATAGCTTCCTCACAAGCAATAGTTTTCACACTATTTTCATGTTCCCACTGGTAATTTTGTAGCTGTAATTGCTGCACATGTTGTGGTTGTATATAGTCAGAAGAATTGCTAATCGACTGCTGAGGTTTATCATTCATGCTCAACAATGAAGATGCAGGTGAAGTAAAATTCGACCCATCTCCTAAAGATGATGATTTCGCGGGAATATGATTAAACGGTTCCACTGCAACAATATTTCCTCGACTCAAAGTTCTTGAATGCGAGGAGATGATGTGTGTTGACGAGGATCTGTAAAACAATATTATTTTAAAGTTACAAATATAATACCATTTACCTCTGGGTGTCCCAGAGATATATTATTAATGCTATTAATGATTCTGACTGAAAATGACAATTTTGAACCTTTTTTGAACGAGTTTTAAAATCCGATCAAAAGGGAAATTATTTTGTATTTCATGTTCCTGATAATTCTGTAGCTGTAATTGCTGCACATGTTGTGGTTGTATATAGTCAGAAGAATTGCTAATCGACTGCTGAGGTTTATCATTCATGCTCAACAATGAAGATGCAGGTGAAGTAAAATTCGACCCATCTCCTAAAGATGATGATTTCGCGGGAATATGATTAAACGGTTCCACAGCAACGATATTTCTTCGACTCAGAAAATTATTTCGGGCCAAATGTAGCTCGTCAGAATAGAAATACGTCTCAAGTGAGATGAATTGTGCAGCTCAGCTATCATATGTGATAGCCAGCGATTACTGAGTTAGAATCCTAATATTTTGTGTAACAGATAGGGTGTATTATTATGAATTTTTGCAAAAAGATCAACACAATGTTAAATAACTTCCGAATCCATCGGAAAGCCCCAGAATCTAACGGGAGAAAATCTGGTATCATATTCGCCGTTCAAATTGATGAAGGTTTCGTCGACTTTTTTGATCTTGTTCTAGCGTGCTTGACTTTTAGTCGAAGCAACCGGTGAACGGAGTAAATGTTAACAAACTGATTGAGCACTTCTTTTAAATCGAAAATTTCCATATTTTGGTCGACGAAACCTTCATCGATTCGAATGGCGAAAACGAAACCAATTTTTCTCCCGCTCGGCTCGAATGCTTCCGACGGAATCGAATGTCATTCGAGTAGAATAATAGGCCTGTAAAAGTGAGCGATAAAAGGGTTACTAGAATTGTGTTGAATATAATTTCGAATGTAGACAGCGGTCTCAATTCGTTTAATGGTTGAATTTGCGTGTTTCCGATAGCTTGAACTGTCGGGAGAAAATAACTCGAATCTACCTACTCGATGATACCAATTTCAGCTTCATCAACTCGAAACTGCCGGCGGAAAAGCAACATGTAAAATTTTAGAAAAACTGGCTTTTTATTTGTTTGCAATCAAATAAATTAGTTATGCATCTTCAAAAAATACGAAATATATGTTTATTTATCGCAACAGAATAACAAAAGCCGATAAAAAAAATGCTGAAAAAATACGACTCTAAAAATATGACCTAAATGTTGTTTACATCAGAGCTATCCAAAAAAGTTTGCGGATTACAGTGTTACTCTAGCCAGCTCAACACTGTAAGCTTCATTTCCAATTCGTAAAATCACTATTCAACATTGTCAAATTAATGTCGTGCGTAGCGGAATTTGGGGCAAGTGTGCCACCTTAAGCATTTAATGTTATAACTCACTAAAACGTGTTTTTCGAAAGCCAATTTAAATATTATATCCATTATACATCTATTTCCTCACTTACTAATGAGTTTTGCTTGAAAAAAGTGCAAACAAAACTATTTTCAAAGCGTTTTAAAAATGATCGAAAAATACATTGTTTTTGGGTTATTGGGCAAGAGTACCACCCGAATGGGGCCAGACCTTTTAAAGTAAACGTATTTCTTAAATAATTTGATTTTTTTGCGTTGGGATAAAAACTAGTATAGGTGGCACTAGTGTATGTATTCCTACATGTCTTTTGTCCCCAATGAACCCTTTTTGACCACCAACTGTACCACAATATGGTTTGTTACTGGTCTGTTTTTCCGGGGTGGAATGCGCTCATAATAGCGCACCATACCACAGCACGCTACTACAATGTTTACATTTTTGACAGCTCGCGCCTTTGAAATATGGTGGCCCCAACAGCGGTGGATCGAAAGTTGTGCCTTTTTTGAAATTGGATTTTTCAGTGACAAAAAGAAAGTTTTATTCAACTAACCCCACAAAAAATTCACATTTTCTCACCTTTAAGGTGGTATAACTTTTTTCTCGGTTGATTGTTCCCATAATTTATTAGGGCTTATTTGGTTTGATAAAAAAAACTAAAATTTTCTGCTCAATTTAGAAACTCAACATAAAACAGTTCAAAACAATGGGAAAAATCTTATGATCAGGAGTCTTTCCCCCAGTTACGCGATATTCGAGTTACGCGAATTTTTATTTTTGACAGTTAGTATGTCAAATCAGTAAAATTTTCTCCATCAATTATCAAATGAAAAATAACTTGAAATTTTTCCAAAAGTTTTAAATCACTAAACACACAAAAATAACCGAATTTTTCTCACGAATTGCATTAAACAAGTAAAAAATTACATAAATGAACTTAATTCAATCAAAGAAACAGTACTACTCAAGTACATTTTGTATATATTCGACATACGCAAAAATCCGAGTTACGCGAATGTCTCCGGAACGCATTATTCGCGTAACTCGGGGAAAGACTGTATATGAAATTCGGCACAGTATACCTAGTCATTGGAACGCAACCAACTGTATACAATATTGATAATTTAACTTAAATTTTTATGGATAAAATGCTTGGTGGCATTCTTGCCCCAATGGCACACTTGCCCCAAATTCCGCTATACCAAGCAACCAATGACAGATCATTCGAGTTTCCATTTTTATTGCTGAAATGTATTTTACGGGATTGAATTAGTCGCTTCCTATGTTGAGCTGGCTAGAGAAACCTTGTATTTCGAACCACTTCTGTTAACGCCACGGGCCGCAAGTTGTCCACGGACCACAGGTTGGATATCACTGATTTACATGATCGCTTTATATCAATATGGGTTTTCTTTAACCAACTCAACATCATAAGCAAACAAATCAATCCTGTAAAATACATTTTAACAATAACAATGGAAACTCAAATGATATGTCATTGATTGCTTTGGTACGTTCGACAAACATTTGAAAATGTTGAGTTGGGATTTTAAAAATTGAAAATGAAGCTTACATTACAGAGTTGACTAGAGCAACCCTGTAAAGCATGTCGTAGAAAACAAATCTATACATAACATTAAACGGTTGTTTTGTCGATTTGGTCAAACAAACCAACCAACCAACCAAATAAAAAATATCTAAAAATCAACCCAAGTTCTAAAAAAAATATTATTTTTATCACCTTTTAGTTTGTTTATATTCAATTACACTTCCCTGGGGGCCATGGCTATCATATATGATAGCCATAAAAATATGTTAACAAAAAGTGCTTGGCCCCTAGGGAAACATAAACAAAAATGATCTGATGCTCAAAGTGTTAAGGGTAGAACTGAAACCAGCCCAAATTACTCAAAACAAAATATAACAGGAGAACACACAGAATACGAAAGAAAATATTGCAACGTAGCACCATCAAAACGAGCCAGAGACTCGCGCAGTTTTTAGAACAGTAGCTACGGCGTCTGGCGAAGAATTGAGAGCGAATCGTGCGGCGGTCGTTCGTATTTCGTGGACAACCTATAGTTGGAGTTTTGCCATTTAAAATAAAGATGTAACTGATTAATATCTACATCATATTATCAAGACCACACCAAAAGAAGCAAATAAGTTTTTGACAAAACAATTTCTTCACGGCAATTACAGTGTCTGTTTGTGCTCGTAGATGGATGACGAAGAGTGCACAATAACTATGAAATTCTTCAAACTATCGAAGATTTAACAATAAATGATGGCAGCTAGAATAAGACTGACTACTGAATTTCGACTACTCCAGGTGACTATTACCAAATTGGATATAATCACATCGAAGCAGATATTAATTATTTTAAATTAAGATAACTAAAAAGATAGCAAAAAGGTGCTATAATAAAAATTACCTCGAATGCAACGGTTGGTTAACACTGGATGGAGTTATTTTTCCATGATTATTTTGTCCTGATCCTGGACTAACATTTCCTGCATTCAAATTGTAGTTTTGCACGTTGAGTATTCGTTTTTTATGAATCCGGCTTTGCAATTCCACAATACGTTTGTCCACCGAATGTAGTTCTATCTGGCGCTGTTGTAATGTTTCCCTCTGCATATTTAAGCGGGCATTCTGTTGCATGGATAATTGATTACGATACTGTAAAAAAACCACAATAGATTATTCAATACATCGATCCATGCATGGTGTAATTGTTTATCTATTAATTTCATCTTACAGCAAGTTCCAAGCGCAATTTTTCCAACTCTTTCGCCGCGGATGTAGAATTATTGTTGTGGGAATTTGAATTTAGACTGTATGAAATGCCGTTTGTACCATTACCGACACCTCGTCGATCACGTCGTAGCTCTTCAAGCTGGCGTGTTAACGCTTCAACTTTAGCTACTGCAAGAGTAAGCTCCTTTTCCTTCTCACTGAATAGCGCTCGTATCGAGTCAAGGTCATTACCCAGCGTAACGTTATAGGTTTTTTGTAAATCTACTTGTCCCCTCAAAGCCCTGAGGCGTCGCAATTTTGATTCTTGGGCTTCAACACGCTCGCGCAATCGACGAAGACGCTCAGCTTCTGCAACCGAAACAGCATTACGTGTTTCCTGTGATTTTAGGAAACGTAAACGTTGTTCCTTTGCCGCAAGCATCTGGTGCTGAGTATCAATCTGATGTTGTTGACGCATTGCCATTGAACGTAGTTCTGCAGCAGTCGGTCGATCAGCTCGGTCAAGCAGCTGAATCTAGGACGAAGAAAAAATTACCATTACTACTAAAACAAAGTGTAGATTAAGCATACCATGAATATACGCATACATTATCTTCACTAAAACTCGGTTGCTTCATTCCATGATATACATTTAACAAAATTCAGAATAAGATGTGTTGAATTACATTTAAGAAAGCCAATAGAAACTCGTTCATGCACGATTGTAATGAAAGACACGAATGCTCACTTCACAAGACAATTTTATACTAGTAAAGAAGGATGAAGCTATCTAGTAATATACAACTTCACTGTTTTACAAAAGATTATTATAAATTGTCACGTATTTCCACGCGTAATAGCACAATAGTTTTTCACAACATGTTGATGGAATCCAATTATGCTTCAATCTCTTATAAACTACCAAATATTTCAATATCTAAGAAATGCTCTAGACATATACATTCACAAACGCCACCATTTTCACTGCTGGTGTGCCCGAAACATAGATAATATTGATTTCGATCATAAACTCTACAAATATTTATATTATTAGATTTTCACTCAAGTAAGTCAACTGTATTTTCTCTAATTACTTTTCCATAGGATTTTTTCATTACAGATGACGACAACACGCCATTTTGTGTATATCGTGAGTTGATATACGATCTGCTATTTACAGGCAGTTCCCAATATACGCGATTTTTTAAATTTGACAGTTCTGTGAAGAAATGTACTGCAGTAAAACGTCGATTAGGTCCGTGTCTGTGCTCCATCGCATGCGATTTTATCGCACGTGCTGTCAAACGCTTTTTCGTATAATATTGCGATTATTTGGATGATTTTAATAATATAACGATTATGAAAAATTAAGTTGAGATTGTTCCTACAAAACACCACACATTTAGTTTGACAGATAAAATCGGATGCGGCGTCCGACGAAATCAAAATTTTTTGATTCCGTCGTACGACGAAATCGCACGTCCGACGTTATCTGTCAAATTCCATATAAAATTTTGACAGGCCTTCCGATAAAATCGCATCCGATGGAGCACAGACACGGGCCTTATCCGGGCAGCTCGGAACCGGACGGTTACCGGTTAATCGATTCGCACGTATAATGAGCTAAGAAATGTCAAATTCATATAAAATTATAAAATTCACTAGTCTTATGATTAATTCACTTTGAATCAATCGATTACTCGTAAGTAGAATATTATTTTAATCAATAACTCCTGTAGAAAGTCACCCAAATAGCCAGCTCGAACATCATGGCTGATTTGGGGCTGTCCAACAAAAAATGATACCGATGTCGTACTTTGTGGGTGATTAAGCGCTGAAACGGCACTTGGTGGAACCATAAGGTTTTTTAACAAGCGCACGGTACTCTATGGAACTTTGCAGCTGATTAGCACTATGTGTAGGGTACATGATAGAACTTAAAGGCTTGTTACGAACGTGTACCGAACTTGGTGGAACTTCATAGCTTTTTGTATGACATCGATACAAGGTGGCTCTTGTCAAAGTGTCAAAGACTGACGCCGTCAATTATCTCATTACTGCTGCATAAGTTAGATTCGTTAATTGAAGAAAGAATACTCAAGCGCCACAGATTAAGCTTAAACGACTGGAAAATGGAATATCCAAAGAAAAAAAAACGAAAGCTCCATAGCTTCATTGGTTTGCTCAATAGATGGCATATTACAACTCATCATTATATTGCTGTCCTGTTCTTGCAATGTGTTTGGACAAGCTTCATCTAATCATGACCTATATAGCCTTCTAACTTTCCGAGCAAAAATCTATATGAATGGTCGTATGGTCAGATACGTGGGTATCAACACCAACGACCATTACTCAAGTCTCACTTGCAGGTGGTTTCCATTGGAGTTTAGTATTTAAACAATCACCGTTCTAGTTCTAGCGATGCATAACTTCAATGCGAAACCATACAACAGTACCCAGGAAATGAGAAAGCTCTCCTCCAAGGGAGGAAGCTCCACTGGTTGGGTATCCCACCAACAGATGGCACCACCAGCTTTTTTTGCTATTTTTAGAATGCATGAGTCGTTTGCCGTCTGCTAAACAAAGTCTTTCTATATTCCGTTTAGGTTGAGAGCTTGAGTCGGCGTAAGTTGACAACCGTGTAACTCGGGAACAGACTGTACACATAATTTCACGCAATTTATTGTACAATCACAATTACTTCACTGAATACCCAAGTACCACAAATCCACTAAACGACCACTAAGCGGGTTCTAAGCTTAGTGGTCGTTTAGTGGATTTGTGGCACTTGGGTATTCAGTGAAGTAATTGTGATTGTACAATAAATTGCGTGAAATTATGCGTACAGTCTGTTCCCGAGTTACACGGTTGTCAACTTACTCCGATCCGTAAGATAAGCGGTTTTCTAAATTTGACAGATCACATTCAGTACAATTAGTTTCAAGTTCGGTAAAAATTGCATTTTTGCTAACAAATTGAAACTGCTTAAAAGCCAGAAATGGGGGCCTTCACGATTCTGGTTAGTTTTTTGTATGGAGTTTGACAGTTGGAGGCTGAAACCATGTAAACACTCCTACCAAAACCACACAAATATCCCAAGTGCCACAAATCCACTAAACGACCACTAAACGGCTTCTAAACGACTCAAGTTCTCTACCTAAACGGAATATAGAAAGACTTCGTTTAGCAGACGCCAAACGACTCATGCATTCTAAAAATAGCAAAAAAGCTGGTGGCGCTATCTGTTGGTGGGATACCCCAACCAGTTGAGCTTCATCGCTTGGAGGAGAGCTTTCTCATTTCCTCTGTACTGTTGTATGGTTTCGCATTGAAGTTATGCATCGCTAGAACTAGAACGGCGATACGATTGTTTAAATACTAAACTCCAACGGAAACCACCATCACTGAAGCAAGTGAGATTTGAGCAATGGTCATTGGTGTTGATACCCACGTATCTAACCACACGACCATTTATATAGATTTTTGCTCAGAAAGTTAGAAGGCTATATAGGTCATAATAAAATGCAACTTGTCGAAATACATTGCAAGAAAAGGATAGCAATATAATGATGAGTTGTAATACGCCATCTATTGATCAAACCAATGAAGCTGTGGAGCTTTCATTTTTTTTCTATGGATATTCAATTTTCCAGTCGTTTAAGCTTAATCTGTGGCGCTTGGGATCTAGCCTGCAATTTTTAGTCTAGATTATTCTAGCCACAAAGCAACGTGTTTGGTTATTAGGAGGTGAAGTGCTTCAGAGCAAATTGACATTTCACGACATGACATAACAATACAGGTGTCCCCCGAGATACGACTGTATTTGGGACCGAAAAAATGTCCCAAAGCAAGGCGTAAGTCGAAAAAGTCGTATGTCGAATATCTATGAATACTAAGTTTATAACCGAATTTGAAGAGTTGGAATTTATGATATCGTGCATTTTATTTGAAATAATGTTCGATAATGTAATAATTATATTTTAAAAGCCGTACACATATAGATATTCAAGATAGGGTAATTGTGGAATCTTTGGAAATGTGTGTATAACGATTATCAGCCCAGAAATTCATAAAAATACATCAATTTCTTGTCAATGACAACTTTTAACTGTCAAAATCAAAATCGTCGTATCTGCGAATCGTCGTAACTCGAGGGGGTCGTAACTCGGGGGACGCCTGTACTGTGGGCTCTGGTATTAAGATCGGGAAGGGCTGGAGGGGGGTATAGAAAATTGTATGCGATTTGACATAACAATAGGGTAACTGTACCAGTTTTCGGCAGGCTAGTGCAGCAGTTTCACAAAAATTGCTCACACGAAAACGTTTTTTATTATTTTTCATGAAAGTGATGTTATTCTGGTTGATAAACTATCATAGTATGTTACACTATTTTTTATTTGCCGGTTCATAGCCCTTTTTCATAAATATTCGTGAAAATGCCAACATTGATTTTGCTCCTATTTTCGGCTGTTTGTTCCTATTTTCGTCAGGCTGTGTTCCTATTTTCGGCAGCGCGAATACGGGTCAGAAAATAGGCCCGATTATTAAACACAAACGGAAATGACACAAGACAAGTGCGTCAAGACAAACGGAAAATAGGTATGCATTTTGAAACCGTTCTTGTGACAGACAAGTTTCGTTAAATTTTTTCTTTCGTTAAAGCTGTGTCGATGTGTCAAAATGTTCAAAATCAAAACAAAAAAACGTAAACAAGTTTATTTAAGACACGATCGTTTATCAAGCTAACAATCCTTGTTTAAAACATCGAAATGATTTTATCCCACTTCGTAAGTGACGATAGCGGCAGTGAAGAAGAAACAACGGTAGATCTGGCAAAACAGCGCCGACTGCTTCGAAGTGTTTTCGACCCGTTACAGCTTTATAACCAAGCGTGAGTTAAGCATACGGATCATTTGTGCAAACCGTGTTATACATGTTTCATTTCGTGGTTGTTAATTTCACATTTAAGAAAAAAATTCGTGCGTCGAAGGAAATTTTTGCTTAACATTCTGGCGGAGATCGAGCCCTCCGAGTATTTGTTATTACTAAAAGTGTATGCAGTATTAGATGTGATAATTTCATGTGCGTATGCT
This sequence comes from Anopheles merus, assembly GCF_017562075.2. NCBI lineage: Eukaryota > Metazoa > Arthropoda > Insecta > Diptera > Culicidae > Anopheles > Anopheles merus. The sequence goes on along the minus strand of NW_024427598.1, from coordinate 29,142 downwards.
GTTGGTTGTTGAAGCAGCCACTCACTGAAGAAGTTGCTGGAATCCAATGCTGTTGAACACACACCAGGTGCGTGAGCCCTTCATCTTTCGACTACCATCGAAGAACAACAGAGGAAGGAAATAACAGCAGCTTCTTAACCCAAAACAGCATCACGTTACCAGTATCTCCAGCTTATCGCCATTTGATGGATATGGCAGTACACATATTTTTATTTAAAATGATAAAATTGATTATTTCTGAAATAAAATACTTATTTTTTGTCGTGAAAGCAACAGCAAAAACTCTGTTGTTGTGTTTTGTCGGTCAAACAATCTGAGATTGGCGCCTTTCCGTGACAAAAAGCTGACGGAAAGCAGTTTGACAATTATGGATTTCCGTTTGTGTTTCATAATACGTATCTTGGTAGTATGCTTGTGAGTTTGTGTTTCGTCAAATTTTTTTTTCCAACACACAACACAAACGGATGTCATAATACAAATCTTCCGATTTTGACAACTTGTCTTTACAATTTGTGTTTAATAATCGGGCCTAATGTTTTTATCAATGTAAATATATACAAAAAAATGTTTAAAGCAACTTAACACTCTTTCTTTTCTAAGATTGGTGTTAAAAAGCACTTAAGTCAAGGTGGAATGTATAATGAGGTGTAGTTATAGCGCTTTTGGCGATCCCCCCCCCTGGGCCCCGATTTTGACAGATGGTTTTCCGCTTGTATATGTATTGATGGATTGTTTACGTTTTGCATGGTCAATATTTGGTGGAGATCAACTTGGGTGAATATTTTAGTTATTAGAACACAGCCCGTGATTTAAAATGGAAATTTTCCTTCGAGAACTTGAAGCGTTCGCCAAACGCGGAAAACTAACTGTCAGTTTTCTTCGTCGATTCTTCTTCCACCTAGCTGTCAAAACGGGCTTATAACTTGACCTGATATCTTTACGGTCCTTGACTTAAGTTATTAATTAAATGTTGCTTATTTTGGCCCGTTTTGACAGCCATTTTGATGCGACGTTTAAACAGAGCAGCCATTGACAGTTTGATGGTTATAGCGTACGGTGCGAACTGGCTTACAAATATTTATTTTTCTCTTAAGTTAGAGCATTTTATGTCGTAAAATTGGTGATATTTGGTACAAGAAAGTTCATATTATATGTCGACATACGCTTTGTAGTGTTCTGATCAAGTTTAAAAGGAATATTCAGCCAAATCCGAGGTGTGTTATTGTTCCGAGTTTCGGCAGCAGCCCACAACATTGAGCTGTCAAAAATGAACATTTACTGTGTACAGGCGTCCCCCGAGTTACGACCCCCTCGAGTTACGACGATTCGCAGATACGACGATTTTGATTTTGACAGTGAAAAGTTGTCATCGAGAAGAAATTGAGGTATATTTTTGAATTTCTGAGCTGATAACCGTTACACACAAATTTCCAAAGATTCCACAACTACCCGATATTGAATATCTATATCGTGTAAACGACTTTTTGTGTAAAATTAATACATTATCGAACATTGTTTCAAATAAAAACACGATATCATAGATTTCGACTCTTCAACTTCGGTTATAAACTTTACATTGACAGATATTCGACATACGACTTTTTCGACTTACGCCTTGCGTTGGGACTTTTTTTCGGTCCCATATACAGTCGTATCTCGGGGGACACCTGTACCTATTTCCGGCAGTATTAAAAGTGAAAAATAACTTATTTATCGTGCTTTTAAATTCTGAACAAGATAGAATAAATTAAATAAGCATAAAATCTTTATTATACACCACTTTTTCATTGTTTTACTGTTCTGGTTCTCTTAATCACAAAACCTGCCGAACTACTGGCTGACAGCAAATCTGCCGAAAACAAGCACAATTTATTTGATATTTTAAAAAATGCGCAATGAAATGGTGTGAAACTTCGTATGTGAATAACAAATAAGTACACTTTCACTACAAAATAGTGTTTTGTGAAAATTTCTACCGCGTTTGTGCAGAATTTCACGTTTTTAGCAACCCTGCCGAAAATAGGTACACTGCCGAAAACTGGTATAGTTAGGCGGCGCTCTAGCAGCAATCGAACACGACATCCGACACGAACAAACCCATATAATCATATGGAGGTGCACTGTCAGACACAAACAAACAAACAAGACAAACATCGAGTCGAACATGTCAGTTGATTCTGTCTTTGATGTTCGATACCCACCTGTGCTTTGAATACCTTGGCTGTCAAACGCTTCTCAGCTACAGTAGATAGAATTCAATTCGGGACAATTTCAAGTTTGTTTTCGTATTTTGTCTCGTTTTCTTCTTAAAATTCGCCTGCAAAATATTTTAAATATCTATCAATAATATTTGCAATGCTTCACAATCAATTTTAACATCAAATATACAGGTTTGAAACGTATTAAACTATTGCGTGTACATAATGCATGTGTATGCACTGTATGTGTTTCGCATGGACGTTTGTTTACATTTTTCAATATTAAATTTGAATGATTTTTATGTTATTATTGATGTGAATAACTAGTAAATTATTTGTTGAATCTTCCCCCTGCAGATGGATATTCATTTTAACTATGAAAATGCTTCATTTTCGAGATAAAAAGATAGGCTTATTGCAGTGCATCATGACAGGTCTGTAAGACATCGAACAGCTGACAGAGCACCTATCGAACAGAGTCGTGTTTGTTTGTTTCGTTCGATTGGTCCCAGAGCGCCGCCTTACCCTACTCCATGATGGCGCTCAGCAAACGCGCTAATAATTCACCTTCTAAATAAACACACCTTGAACTACACCTCATTATACATTCCACCCAAGGTGGATTAAAAATATCAGGTGGTGGATTAGGGCCTTTGGGGGGTCGCCATAGTTGGGGGACTTTACGTCATTTTAGAATCGTTAAGGGCGGTGGCAACGCTCATCGGATGCGATTTTATCGGACGTGATTTATATGGGATTTGACAGATAACGTCGGACGTGCGATTTCGTCGTCCGACGTTATCTGTCAAATCCCATATAAATCACGTCCGATAAAATCGCATCCGATTGGCGTTGCCACCGCCCTAAAGGCCTCGCTACATGAATCGAAATTTCAAAAAGTTATCGGTCAAAAGGGGGGGCCAGACGAAAACTTTACGTCAAAAAGATTTCAGCTCCGAGAGCTGAAATCTCATCCGAAATCTTTTTGACAGCAACCCGAAAACTCAAAATGACAGCATTGTAGGTGTCAACAGGAAAAGAAAGAGCATTATCACAACAAAACAAAATAAAACAAAACAAGCATAAAGCCGGCATTGTAAAAGTACGGTATTAATTATCACTTATTTTCCGTGTTAATATTAAATAAATATACATGTGTACATTATTTTAGCAGAACCAAACAAAACATTTAACAAAATGAATGTAAATCAGAGCGGATCAGGACCGGGAACGGCGTCAGGACAGCGATCGAAATCGGTACAGCAATCGGGACCTGGACCAGCAACGATATCAGTAATGGCACCGATATCAGGACGGGTACCGGTATCAGTACTGGCACCGGTATCAGGACGGGCACTGGCATCAGGACAGGCACCGGTATCAGGACGGGCTTCGGGAATAGGGCTGGCATCGGGATCAGGCCTGGCATCGGGAGCAGGACTGGCACCGGTATCAAGACTGGCACCGATTTCAGGACGGGCATCGGGATCAGGACGGGCACCGGTATCAGGACTGGCTTCGGGATCAGGCCTGGCATTGGGATCAGGACTGGCTTCGGGAGCAGGCCTGGCATCGGGATCAGGACTGGCTTCGGGAGCAGGCCTGGCATCGGGATCAGGACTGGCTTCGGGAGCAAGACTGGCTTCGGGATCAGGACGGGAACCGCGTAAATATATGCGAGAGGTGAGTATGGGTGTACTTAATTAACAACGGCTGAGAGACTATGTTGGATGAGGTTAAAACTAGATCGCTGCAACTGCCGTTGCTCGTAGTAGTGGTACTTACATGGTTTAAGAATTTACCCCAGGGTATCGCCACACTTGCCTCTTGCCAACTTGCCTCTCGTAAACTCATTACTAAACCGGGTTTTTTTTTAATTTTTCCTTTGTTCCTGCACCTGTGTCTATTGGATCGTGTTCCTCCAAAAATCCAACCATCTCATTTTCTATGCCGGTTTTCTTTAGTTATAATCCTTATTATGTTTTACAATAAAAACAACGTACGTTTTATTAATTTTTTTTACTACTATTCCAGGACGTGGAGCTCTGCTTGCGGATGGCTAATGCGGTAGAAAAACAAAACATCATCTACAATAAAAAATCTCCGCATTATAAAAACCGAGATCGTCAAAATGATGCATGGATGTGTGTCGCAGAAGAGGTCGGGTTGACCATGGCAGAGGCCAAAAAAATGTGGCACAACATGCTGGCCAAATATCGGTCATACCGATCCAAAGTGCGCCAGAGTATGCAGACCGGGTCAGGTAAATTGTTTTTTTTTTTTTTTTATTCAAGCTAAAAGACTACAACTAACCTGTTGACTATTTTAGCCTACGCCGAAGTTTATCGCCCGCGATGGCCAGCCTGGGATGCTTTGTCGTTTATGAACGATGCGTCGGAGGACGCTGAACATGCAGACACGGTAAGAATAATCTGTTTTTTTGTTTCTGTTAATCGATCTACCGCACACTTTGTTATTAAATGTATTAATTGCACACTTTAAGATATGAAATGTATTAGCTCTTTCTTTTTTTGAAAAGTGGTTTTATTATGTTACATTATCGATAATAATGTAAAAAAAACATTTAGCCATTGGCTAAATATTGTAAATTATAAATTATTTTCCTAACTACCACGTAGTGCGCAAAATAATGCGCAAAACCGTCACAGCCTTGAAATTCAATAGTTTCATATTTCGAAATCGAAGGAAATTAGTCGGTAGCTTGATACCATTTTCATTAAATAGTATCAAACCGGCATAGTTTTTGCTGTGGTGCAATAATGAGCAATAATTTGGTCGTGTGCAACAATTGGCGAATGCTTATGGTTTTAAGGTGACCATACAAAATAATAACTAAAATGCAAACAGGGGTGCAATAAGCTCATCCATTGGTTTAATAACCATGTGATACAGGATAATATGTTCACAAAATTATTTACCGTTGAAATTATCCCTAGAATTACATACTTTCAACGTGCTACTGTACCAACGTGTACCATTTCTGTTACTTCAATAACTTTTGCCCTATGTGTTATATTAAAAAAGTTATCTTTTTGCATGCGTTGCAAAATCAACTGAGTTTGTTACAATTCATGCGTGGTTTTATACATTGTTGTTGTTCTTATATGATATATCTTTGAAAGCTCTATGTTTTTTCGTGTTATCTTGTTACATGATATCATTTCAAATAGTTTTCGGAAGCAGCGTTGTCTTAAATGGTATATTTATAACATACTAATACCTTTTTACGTGCAACTTGCCCACTTTGGCCAAGACCATGGTTTCATATCGCCCGGCATCATATCGAGATTGTACTAGCATTCCAACTCTACAAATGTTGTTTTTATTAAATACTTTATTTTCCCCTCCGAACCTAAGTTTACCAGAGTAAAGCCTCTCAATATTATATTACTAATATATTTCATCCATGTTAAAATATTATATATGTTTTTACTAGTTAATATAATCATTAATATAATTATTTGTTTTCATTGATCTGTAAATCAACTGTTGCCAATAAACCGTTTATAATCGATTAATGTAGTTATATTTCATTTTATTTCATATTTCTGTTGATTTTATTGATGTTAGTCTTCATGTTTTGAGAGTCAAACAATCACAATGAGTTTCATCGTAAAAGTAGCTGTTTCAGCGTGTTGGTCAATTTGTATGGTTAATGTTAAATATATAGATAATATCACATCAATATCACAACATGTTATTAGTTAAGGTTAAGGACGATGACGTTGATAAATCAATTCAAACAAATTCGTTGTATTTCAATGGCTTATTCTTATTTGACATGTTGTGCAACGACCTGACCATTATGATTAATAGTTCAACCATAATGATTATAAATATGTTTGAAGTCTAGTGCCATATGCGTTCGAATATTCAACAATCGATCAGGTGCTCTTGACGAAACACCTTGCAGACCTGCTAACCCTTCATTGGCTCTCCAATTGCCAGGTACCAAGTTTCTGTTAACGACTCTGTCGAATGAAGATGGTGGCGAGTAGATATGCCTTGAAGCACTTTTACGCAAGAAATTGTGTAAATATAATGGCGTTAAAACAACGTGTTTTGCTACATCCGGTGGAAGACGTATTGGTCCACTTAATACTTCGAATTTGTTTGTCACAATTCCCAGCGCATTTTCAACGGGCATTCGAGCTCGGGAATGTCTATAGTTGAAAATGCGCTGATAACTTCCAGGTGAATGGATTCCACCAAATGGACGGATGCAGTAATCGGTATAGGCGAAAGCCTTGTCTCCTAGCAAGAAGTACGGTACTGGAACTCTATATGGTACTCGCAAAGGCTCTGGATCAGGTATATTCAACAACTTGTTTTCCAGTTTTTGAAACAATCGACTGTTTCGAAGTATTCCTCCATCCGAAATGCCTCCTTTTCCTTCCGCATCCGCGAACAGAAAATTGTAGTCAGCGTCCACTATTACTAGAAGCACACAATACTAAAAAAGTTTTTGTAATTGTAGTAATCGGATCCACTGTGTGCAGGAGCGCGGATTTTGACATGCTTTCCGTCCATCGCACCAATGGCATGGGGGAAGTTCCAACGCTGCTCAAACCTTTGTGATACCTCCAGCCATTGTTGTTTAGTGGACGGTAGCTGAAAACTCTCTAAGGGACATTATTGTCCAAAGAATTCAAAGCCGCTTTAAGACGAGTCTACTACCAGAAAACAGATATGAAACTACGAGCGAGAGGTGAACGCTCTAAAAACAAAATAATAAACTGTGCAAGAATATACTAACCACCACGTCGTGGCAACACCAAATCTGGCTGGTTCGACGATGAATGCAGACAAATGACCGAACGTAAGAATACTGCATACCGAGCATGCAGCAACGGCATAGAACGCGGGCATGCGCAGAGGATATTCACGGCTCAGACGCGAAGAGAAACGAGTTCACCGCTCTAAGAAGCATGCTTTGGAAGAGCAAAACATGCGGGACTCGAGCAAACCAGAGAGGCGTACGGACCGACACGAAGTTTACCAAGCGATAGCAGGTCACCGAAACAAGGTAACCTACGTACCTAAGGTAACCTGCTGTCGCAACAAGGATGGAGATCTGGTTAGTAACCACCCAGAAAATAACAAGGCACCCGGAACCGACGGAATTGCAGCTGAACTGGTCAAGAATGGAGGTGCACGACTAGAAAACGAGATTCATCAAATGGTACTGAGGTGTGGGATAGCGAATCGATGCCTGTGATTGGAATCTCGGCATCATCTACCCCGTATACAAGAAGGGAGACAGGTTGGACTGCAACAACTACAGGGGTATTACGGTGTTGAATACCGCCTATATAAATATTCTCCCTGATCTTCAGGATCGCCTTGTCCCGCACGTCGTATAGAGATAGTAGGAAACTATTTAGAATTTTTTTCCGAAACGGAAATCAACCACTGATCAGATCTCACCATGCGGCAGATCTTGGAGAAGATGGCTGAATACAAAAACGACACATACCATCTCTTCATAGACTTCAAGCCGCATACGATAGCATAGCCAGGGTACAACGTAACGACGCTATGCCTCATTTGGAATCCCCGGCCACACTGATAAGGCTAGTTAGAATGACTATGGAACCAACGTCACATGCCAGGTGAGGGTGGATGGAAACTCTCAGGACCTTTTGCTACCACCAAAGGTCTGCGCCAGGGGGACGGGCTTGCCTGTCTCCTATTCAACTTGGCGCTAGAGAGGCCATCCGCGACTCGAGGGTGAGACTACGGGAACCATCTTCTATAAGTCAACCCAGATCCTGGCATACGCTGATGATATAGACATCATTGTCTGCGGCTCTCCTATGTAGCAGAAGCCTACCAAGGATTGAGCAGGCGGGGGAGAGCCTCGGATTGCAGATAAACGAGGCAAAGACCAAACTGATGGTGGCAACATCAGCGGACCTACCAATAATAATCCGAATCTACGTAGGCGTGACGTACAGATAGTGAACGCACTTTTGAAGTCGTCCACAATTCACCTATCTTGGTCAAAGGTCAGCAACGACAACAGCATGGAAGCTGAGTTGCGCGCAAGGATGCTGGCTGCCAACCGTGTCATTCTATAGCCTGAAAAAGCAGTTTACCTCACAGAACCTGTCGCGACGGACGAAGCTGGGACTATGGAGTAACTATATAGTACCATACTCACATACCTCTGAGACATGGACACTGTCCAAATCTGACGAAACCCTCTTAGCCGCGTTCGAGAGGAGATGCTCAGAAGGATACTTGGCCCGTATGGTGTGGAAGGACAATGGGAGAGCCCGCTATAATGACGAGCTATACGAGATGTACGGCGACCTCACTGTCGTACAGCGTATAAGCTCGCCAGGCTCCCGTGGGGCTGGCCATGTTATACGCATGGAAACGACGACCCGCCCAGCCCGTAAAGTCTTTTTAGGCGCCGTCCACAAGGACAGAGGAGGCGTGGTAGGCCCCAAATTGAGGTGGCAAGATGGCGTGGAGGCGTCCGCCATTAAGGCCGGGATAACGGACTGGCAGACGAAGGCGCGAGACCGTGAGCGGTTTCGGACCTCCTGAGGCAGGCCAATACCGCAAAGCGGTTGTTTGCCGGATAATCGAATCGAATCGACTTTGAATTTTTATTGTAGCTTTAAGGTAGTGTTAATGTTTTGAACCGTTTTGAATGAAAATGAAAAATGAATTAAAAAATAATCGAATATATTAGTTTACCTTGAGTTGTATGATGACATAATCACACATGAATCACAATATAAGAAACATGAACTTTTTAATATATCAAACACTATTCAAACGCATACCTTCAATAGGAACGTAACACTTTATTAGGCAAAGACTCGTCTCTTTCACAATTCTGCTAATCGAAGAACGAGACACCTCGTCTCTTTTCAAATAAAAATTTTATTTTCCGTTTTAGCCGTGCTAATCACACCAACACCCGAAAAACAATTGCAAGCTACTGAAGATATGGCCTGTAGTTAAGTAGTGAAGCAATATTAGCAATCTTTCTTGAGTGGTGACGGCATCGCGCATATTCGTATTCATACGAGCTATTTTCGGTGCAATGCTTCGCAGTAAAATTCTAAATCTTCTGGTTAAATCTTCTGTGTCCTAAAAATTCTATATCCGATACTCGCAATTGCATTTCTCCCAGTTCAATTCTATTCCACGGTTTTTAATCGACTAAGAACCTGCATATGATAGAAAAGACCCATTTATTCAATAGATTTGTTACATTCAATTCAATCAAACATTCATTACCTTATTCAACCGTTCATCATGCTCCTGCAAATGGACCTTCAATTAGCACGTCATCGAGATACCAAATTTGTCCTTCGCAACCAGATAGAGTCTCATCCATCGCCTTTTGAAATAACTCTGGAGCAGGTCACCAAACCGAACGGCAGCCGCTTGAAACGGTACAACCCTCGTCGGTTATGAAAGTTGTCACGTCTCGCGAATCCTCAAGACACAAACGAGCTCTCCGTTTGACTTTCCCACTACGACCAATGGCGAAACCATGTCGTCGGGCCTGTCTTATCTCTCGATTATATCCCTTTTTAACAATCCATCTAACTTCCGATCTACTGACTCCTCCACAGGTATCGGAATTCGTCGCATTGGCTGATAGACGGGATGATCTGTGGATTCATCTTGATTTTTGCTGTTATGCCCTTCATTTTTGGAAACGGATCTACTTGCACTCTGTTTATGTCTAGCCCGACTTTCAAAATACCTAGTGCTTAGCCGTCTTGTCACCCAGTAAGCAACGTTGTCCGTTTTCTACCACAAAAAACTCCGCTTGAATGCGTTGGCCCCCTACACAAACGCACCTCCGCAACAAGTGCCTAATATTGTGAGTGGTTTTTTGCTTCCGTATGCCCCAAGATCTTCGAACTTCGTTTCGTTTGATGAAACTACCGCTATGTTCCGATTTTTTAATTCCTCCCACATTTCACTAGGAATTAAATTGGCATCACGCGCCTGAATCGACCATCATTTCAAGAGAAACTCCTCCAAGCATACAAGATATTACGTTTGACTCATTCCCTGAATAGAAGCATAATACACTTTCGAACTATTGTTTCCTCCTCATTTTCGTTGTTTTGCCTCTGATGATTCGTCAATTGCTCTTATTTGACGTTTAGTCGGACCCTTCTCCATAAACTTTCGGCACATTTGTTCAAATGACCAAGTTTCTTAAATTTCTACATTCCTTCCCGCGAGCAGGCAATTGAAAGATGCCGCAAAGTGACCTACACGTCCGCAATTGAAACAAGCGTTTTCATTACGCCTGTTTTCAACTTGTCTGGATCCCTTATATTCCGCTCTGGGATTTCCTTTTCTTCCGCCGTGCTCGATTTTAAACACTTTTTTCAGATGATGGCCCAGCTGCCATTTCAGCTATTTGATTATCTATGCTCTCTTGCGCAACTCCCATGTCTTCGATTTCCGAAAACTTCAAATTTTTCTGCAAAATTTTCCGTCGGACTCATTGGAAGAACATCCTTGAACTACTGAACTACTGCTTGTTAGTATATGTCCCGCAGTGTTGAAGCTACTTCTTTACTGTACTTGTCAAATCCACACTGAATGCCTGTTGTTTTAAAACGAATCAAATATTCCGCAAAACGTTCACCTGGTTTTTGTTTCATCATTCGCAGGTTGCGTCTCTCCGTTGTAGCTTGATACTGCTGGTCCGAAAACTCATCCATTTTTCAACTGCCTGGTCATACCAGCGCGGTTCCAACATAACCAAAGACACATATCATGATCTTTTAAATTTTTAACACTCTCGGTAGTGCCGGTCCTCCGAGATGTAGTAGTTTTGCTTTTTTCTCCGTTTGGTCCCGTTACGTTGTACGCTGCAAACCCAGCGCCACAGATTAAGCTTAAACGACTGAAAATGGAATATCCATATATAAAAAAATGAAAGCTCCACAGCTTCATTGGTTTGATCAATAGATGGCGTATTACAACTCATCATTATATTGCTATCCTGTTCTTGCAATGTGTTTCGACAAGTTTCATCTTATCATGACCTATATAGCCTTATACTTTCTGAGCAAAAATCTATGTGAATGTCGTGTGGTCAGATACGTGGGTATCAACACCAACGACCATAACTCAATTCTCACTTGCTTCAGTACGGTGTTTCCATTGGAGTTTAGTATTAAACAATTGTATCGCCGTTCTAGTTCTAGCGATGCATAACTTCAATGCGAAACCATACAACAGTACAGAGGAAATGAGAAAGCTCTCCTCCAAGCGATGAAGCTCAACTGGGTTGGGGTATCCCACCACGAGAGCGCCACCAGCTTTTTTGCTATTTTTAGAATGAATGAGTCGTTTTGCGTCTGCTAAACGAAGTCTTTCTATATTCCGTTTAGGTAGAGAACTTGAGTCGTTAGAAGCCGTTTAGTGGTCGTTTAGTGGATTTTGTGGCACTTGGGAGAAGCATTCCAACGCTTCCTTCCAAATTTTCCATTCTGTTGCGAGTTTAGATTTCGATTTTTATCGCACAGCAACATTGGTACTGGTCGCATTTCTTGCATCTACAAAACAAAAACAAACAAAACCACAAAACTAAATAAATCTTGTGTTCATCAACCAGAAACTTAGTTACTGGTGTCCAGATCAGTCTTAACATCAACTGTTAAATCAATCTGCAACCACAAATATCTTCCTCTTCTCGAGTGCTACCACTCTAATCATTCTATACCCCACATTTCCTAAGATTCTATCCATCCATCGTCTCTGTTTTCCTGAGAAAACTTCCCGAACATTCCCGAAATTACCGTAGCATGGAGAAATTTACTATCAATTTCTAATACTGGGAATAGCCATTTTTTTTTTTAGCTCCTTGCGCCTGTAATAAACATGGAGAATTCTTTTACAATTCTCGCACCTATGCTGGAGAAATGCATTCATTTCTGCCAACCTCCTTTTTTTCATGGAGAATTCTCTTACAATTCACGCATTTTTCTGAGAAATCCATTGATTTCCGCCAACCTCCGTTTTCAAAACATGGAGAATTCTCTTACTATTCTCGCTCTTGTCCTGGAAAATCCAATGATTTCCGCCAACCTCCTTTGCACAAACATGGAGAATTTTGAACCAATTCTCGCACTACTTGTGGAGAAATCCATTGATTTCCGCCAACCTCCTTTGAGCAACCTGGAGAATTCTAATTCAATTCTCGCACATTTCCTGGAAAACTATTAGTTTTTCGCCACTTCATGTTGGTAAAAATGACGCTTACCTAATGATGCTGCTCATTTTAACTTTTCACAATAGAATAATCCTATTATTCCAACCTTCCACGATGGTTCGATGACATTTTGTGTGTTAGCGAAAACGACGCTTCGCATAACCACACTTTTTTTCCCGCTTATTGTTCCAAACTTGTCCATTACGTTCACAGCTTCATTATACACTATTTCACGTATAAACTCTTAACTTTATTCACTTTAGGAGAAAATTATATATTCCTCACCTTTTTTCTTGTTTTTTTCTGCGTTAAATTCCAAAATCCTCGTCGCCAGATTGTAGTAGCGTGTCCGCTGCTGTCGGTCGTCGTACATGAATCATCTTGTCAGTCGTGTCTTCGTGCGTCTCGTCTGTGTGTGTGTCTCGGGGTTCGACAACCCAAATACCAATTCCATAAGGTCAATGTAACGCCAAAGGTGTATATATAAAGTAATATGCTACAATCCCCCCCTTTTTATAAATATTTTTTGTGTATAATCATAATGTGGAAATTCCATATTGCCCTTTATTTGTCCTTTAGGTGTAACATTTATAACGGTAAATGTATCATAGTGAAAAAAGCTAATATGATATGTAGTCACGATGTCTTACTGAGGTTGGACCACCCGTTTGGATGAACCAGGCTCTGATAGCGTCTTAGGCGAATTGTTACTCGGACCAAGGATGTTATCTGCAGATGAATCTGTCCGCAATAATCCGCTTGAAGAAGCTTCATTTATCTTTTTGAGATGTGCGGAGCTTCTCCTGTATTCTTTCCCTGTTTCCTTTGATTTAATAATTGTGTCTGTACCTATGTTATGACGGACGATAAATTCTTCGGTACTGAACTCCGTATCTAGTTTGTTCGTTTTCCGTATTCTTTTAGCAAAACTTCATCCCCTTCTTCGATCGAGCTTTCTTGCGCACCCCGTCGCTTATCATATATGTTTCCCTTTCTCTTTTATCAACGTGTCTCTATCTCTTACTTCCGGTCCTCCTGAAAAGATGACAATAACGGTAATTTGCCCTTGATCCGTCGAACAAACATGATCTTCTCCCGGAGATTTTCCCGTAGTCGGATGCTTGGTTAATGATATGTTAGTAGGTACTGATATAGTTCCCGACGCCAGTCTCGTCCAAGTTCTTGGGATATACGCAACCGTTTTAGAATTGATCGATTTTGACGTTCGACCTCTCCGTTCGATTGAGGACAATAGGAATGGTATTCATGAGTTTAATACCATTCGCCTCACTAAACTCCTTCCATTCCGTATATTCTTTGCTAAGTTGTGGCGCGTTGTCAGCTTTCAGTGCAATTGGAATGCCGTACCGACTAAACATTGTTGAAAGTTCTTTATAACATCGCTGGTAGTTGTGGTTTCCATTTCACACACTTGCATGAATCGGCTGTAGCAATCGATTACTACTAGGAGATGTTGTCCTTCTGGGAGAGGACCGAGAAAATCTAAGGCAATTGTGTGCCAAGGAGAAACAGATAATTTATTTCGTTGTAAGGGTTCCGGGTGCTGCTGCCTCTACAAGTGTACAGCCTCGGCAATTCTTAACAAATTGTTCCACCTGTCCATCCATCTTTGGCCACCAAACATGAGATCTTAGATGATTTTTCATCATAGTGATGCCTGGTGTCCCTCATGGCCTGTTTTCAGCACATTATCCCTTAAAGCTAATGGTACGACAATTCGATCTCCTCTAAGAGAACTCCTCCTAGTTCACATATCATTGTATCAATCACAAGGTACTCGTGTGTTATCTTCTTGTGTTTTTTCCCGTGTTCAATAACGTTATACTTCTTCTGAATTTCTCGTCTTGTCTACTTTCTGTTTTCTATATCACGCCAGTTCAACGCTGAAGAATTTGCCGCATGAGTAGCCACTTCTCTTACGAATATTTCTTCTGATGCATCGAATGGTATCGCATTTTGTACTGGAAGCCGAGGTAATGCATCAGCTACATTATCTTTCCCTGACATAAACACGATCCTATAGTCGAATGCTTGTAAACGCAATACCCATCTTTCTATGCGCGCACACGGTTTGATCTTTTCGAGAATAGATAGTTTAATGCCTTACAATCCGTGAATATGTCAAATTCTTTACCTAGTAAATAATATTGGAAACGTTCAACACCCCAAATAATACCTAGTGCTTCCTTTTCAGTCTGGCAGTAACGATGTTCTGTGTCCGTTAATGCTTTGGAAGCGAAGCTGATAACACGATGTTTGTCACTATTATCGAACTGAATAAGGATAGCGCCCAATCCATGCGCTAGCGTCGGTCATTATGGCAGTTCGGTCCTCGACTTTATAAAATCCCAAGTTATCAATATTCCCCATTGCTTTCTTTATGGCATTGAATGCTTTTGCGTGTTCTTCTGTCCATCCAAATCTGGTGTCCTTATGTAGCAATCACCGTAAGGGTTCATCGAGGGTGGCTAGCATCGGTACGAACTTATTCATGTAATTTGCCAACCCAAGAAAACTACGAACTTCTGTTTCACATCGCGGTTCACGGAACGATAGATAGTTTCCAATTTTGTTTCTTGATGGCATAATTCCCTCTTGATTAAGACTGTGTCCTAAAAATTCTATATCCGATACTCGCAATTGGCATTTCTCCCAGTTCAATTCTATTCCACTTTTTTAATCGACTAAGAACTGCATATGATAGAAAAGACCCATTTATTCAATAGATTTGTTACATTCAATTCAATTCAAACATTCCATTACCTTATTCAACCTTTTATCATGCTCCTGCAAATTTTGACCTTCAATTAGCACGTCATCGAGATACCAATTGTTCCTTCGCAACCAGATAGAGTCTCATCCATCGCCTTTTGAAATAACTCTGGAGCAGTCACCAAACCGAACGGCAGCCGCTTGAAACGGTACAACCCTCGTCGGTTTAAAGTTGTCACGTCTCGCGAATCCTCAAGACACAAACGAGGCTCTCCGTTTGACTTTCCCACTACGACCAATGGCGAAACCATGTCGTCGGCCTGTCTTTATCTCGATTATATCCCTTTTTAACAATCCATCTAACTTCCGATCTACTGACTCCTCCAAAGGTATCGGAATTCGTCGCATTGGCTGATAGACCGGGATGATCTGTGGATTCATCTTGATTTTTGCTGTTATGCCCTTCATTTTTGGAAACGGATCTACTTGCACTCTGTTTATGTCTAGCCCGACTTTCAAAATACCTAGTTGCTTAGCCGTCTTGTCACCCAGTAAGCAACGTTGTCCTTTTTCTACCACAAAAACTCCGCTTGAATGCGTTGGCCCCCTACAGCAACCTCCGCAACAAAAGTGCCTAATATTGTGAGTGGTTTTTTGCTTCCGTATGCCCTCAAGATCTTCGAACTTCGTTTCGTTGATGAAACTACCGCTATGTTCCGATTTTTTAATTCCTCCCACATTTCACTAGGAATTAAATTGGCATCAGCGCCTGAATCGACCATCATTTCAAGAGAAACTCCTCCAAGCATACAAGATATTACGTTTGACTCATTCCCTGAATAGAATGCATAATACACTTTCGAACTATGTGTTTCCTCCTCAGTTTTCGGTTGTTTTGCCTCTGATGATTCGTCAATTGCTCTTATTTGACGTTTAGTCGGACCCTTCTCCATAAACTTTCGGCACATTTGTTCAAAATGACCAAGTTTCTTACAATTTCTACATTCCTTCCCGCGAGCAGGGCATTGAAAGATGCCGCAAAGTGTCCTACACGTCCGCAATTGAAACAAGCCTTTTCATTACGCCTGTTTTCAACTTGTCTGGATCCCTTATATTCCGCTCTGGGATTTCCTTTTCTTCCGCCGTGCTCGATTTTAAACACTTTTTCAGATGATGGTCCAGCTGCCATTTCAGCTGTTTGATTATCTATGCTCTCTTGCGCAACTCCCATGTCTTCGATTTCCGAAAACTTCAAATTTTTCTGCAAAATTTTCCGTCGGACTTCATTGGAAGAACATCCTTGAACTACTGCATCTGTTAAGTATATGTCCCGCAGTGTTGAAGCTACTTCTTTACTGTACTTGTCAAATCCACACTGAGATGCCTGTTGTTTTAAACGAATCAAATATTCCGCAAAACGTTCACCTGGTTTTTGTTTCATCATTCGCAGTTTGCGTCTCTCCGTTGTAGCTTGATACTGCGGTCCGAAAAACTCATCCAGTTTTTCAACTGCCTGGTCATACCAGCGCGGTTCCAACATAACCAAAGACACATGATCATGATCTTTTAAATTTTTAAACACTCTCGGTAGTGCCGGTCCTCCGAGATGTAGTAGTTTTGCTTTTTTCTCCGTTTGGTCCGTTACGTTGTACGCTGCAAAGTAGCATTCCAACGCTTCCTTCCAAATTTTCCATTCTGTTGCGAGTTTAGCAGTTTCGATTTTATCGCACAGCAACATTGTACTGGTCGCATTTCTTGCATCTACAAGAACAAAAACAAATAAAAACACAAAACTAAATAAATCTTGTGTTCATCACCAGAAACTTAGTTACTGGTGTCCAGATCAGTCTTAACATCAACTGTTAAATCAATCTGCAACCACAAATATCTTTCCTCTTCTCGAGTGCTACCAACTCGAATCATTCTATAACCCACATATTCCTAAGATTCTATCCATCGTCTCTGTATTTCCTGAGAAAAACTTCCCGAACATTCCCGAAATTACCGTAGCATGGAGAAATTTACTATCAATTTCTAACACTGGGAATAGCCATTTTTTTTTTAGCTCCTTGCGCCTGTAATAAACATGGAGAATTCTTTTACAATTCTCGCACCTATGCTGGAGAAATGCATTCATTTCTGCCAACCTCCTTTTTTCATGGAGAATTCTCTTACAATTCACGCATTTTTCTGGAGAAATCCATTGATTTCCGCCAACCTCCGTTTTCAAACCATGGAGAATTCTCTTACAATTCTCGCTCTTGTCCTGGAGAAATCCAATGATTTCCGCCAACCTCCTTTGCACAAACATGGAGAATTTTGAACCAATTCTCGCACTACTTGTGGAGAAATCCATTGATTTCCGCCAACCTCCTTTGAGCAACCCTGGAGAATTCTAATTCAATTCTCGCACATTTCCTGGAAACTATTAGTTTTCGCCACTTCATGTTGGTAAAAATGACGCTTTACCTAATGATGCTGCTCATTTTAACTTTTCACAATAGAATAATCCATATTATTCCAACCTTTCCACGATGGGTTCGATGACATTTTGTGTGTTAGCGAAAACGACGCTTCGCATAACCACACTTTTTTTTCCCGCTTATTGTTCCAAACTTGTCCATTACGGTTACAGCTTCATTATACACTATTTCACGTATAAAACTCTTAACTTTATTCACTTTAGGAGAAAATTATATATTCCTCACCTTTTTTCCTTGTTTTCTGCGTTAAATTCCAAAATCCTCGTCGCCAGATTGTAGTAGCGTGTCCGCTGCTGTCGGTCGTCGTACATGAATCATCTTGTCAGTCGTGTCTTCGTGCGTCTCGTCTGTGTGTGTGTCTCGGGGTTCGACAACCCAATAACAATTCCATAAGGTCAATGTAACGCCAAAGGTGTATATATAAAGTAATATGCTACAATCCCCCCTTTTTATAATATTTATTTGTGTATAATCATAATGTGGAAATTCCATTTGCCCTTTATTTGTCCTTTAGGTGTAACATTTATAACGGTAAATGTATCATAGTGAAAAAAGCTAATATGATATGTAGTCACGATGTCTTACTGGAGGTTGGACCACCCGTTTGGATGAACCAGGCTCTGATAGCGTCTTAGGCGAATTGTTACTCGGACCAAGGATGTTATCTGCAGATGAATCTGTCCACAATAATCCGCTTGAAGAAGCTTCATTTATCTTTTTGAGATGTGCGGAGCTTCTCCTGTATTCTTTCCCTGTTTCCTTTGATTTAATAATTGTGTCTGTACCTATGTTATGACGGACGATAAATTCTTCGGTACTGAACTCCGTATCTAGTTTGTTCGTTTTCCGTATTCTTTTAGCCAAAACTTCATCCCCTTCTTCGATCGAGCTTTCTTGCGCACCCCGTCGCTTATCAGCATATTGTTTCCCTTTCTCTTTTATCAACGTGTCTCTATCTCTTACTTCCGGGTCCTCCTGAAAAGATGACAATAACGGTAATTTGCCCTTGATCCGTCGAACAAACATGATTTCTCCCGGAGATTTTCCCGTAGTCGGATGCTTGGTTGAATGGTATGTTAGTAGGTACTGATATAGTTCCCGACGCCAGTCTCGTCCAAGTTCTTGGGATATACGCAACCGTTTTAGAATTGATCGATTTGACGTTCGACCTCTCCGTTCGATTGAGGACAATAGGGAATGGTATTCATGAGTTTAATACCATTCGCCTCACTAAACTCCTTCCATTCCGTATATTCTTTGCTAAGTTGTGGCGCGTTGTCAGCTTTCAGTGCAATTGGAATGCCGTACCGACTAAACATTGTTGAAAGTTCTTTTATAACATCGCTGGTAGTTGTGGTTTCCATTTCACACACTTGCATGAATCGGCTGTAGCAATCGATTACTACTAGGAGATGTTGTCCTTCTGGGAGAGGACCGAGAAAATCTAAGGCAATTGTGTGCCAAGGAGAAACAGATAATTTATTTCGTTGTAAGGGTTCCGGAGGTGCTGCTGCCTCTACAAGTGTACAGCCTCGGCAATTCTTAACAAATTGTTCCACCTGTCCATCCATCTTTGGCCACCAAACATGAGATCTTAGATGATTTTTTCATCATAGTGATGCCTGGTGTCCCTCATGGCCCGTTTTCAGCACATTATCCCTTAAAGCTAATGGTACGACAATTCGATCTCCTCTAAGAAGAACTCCTCCTAGTTCACATAATTCATTGTCAATCACACGGTACTCGATAGGTAGCTCTTGTGTTTTTCCCGTGTTCAATAACGTTAATACTTCTTGAATTTCTACGTCTTGTCTACTTTCTGTTTCTATATCACGCCAGTTCAACGCTGAAGAATTTGCCGCATGAGTAGCCACTTCTCTTACGAATATTTCTTCTGATGGATCGAATGGTATCGCATTTTGTACTGGAAGCCGAGGTAATGCATCAGCTACATTATCTTTCCCTGACATAAACACGATCCTATAGTCGAATGCTTGTAAACGCAATACCCATCTTTCTATGCGCGCACACGGTTTTGATCTTTTCGAGAAGAGATAGTTTAATGCCTTACAATCCGTGAATATTCAAATTCTTTACCTAGTAAATAATATTGGAAACGTTCAACACCCCAAATAATACCTAGTGCTTCCTTTTCAGTCTGGCAGTAACGATGTTCTGTGTCCGTTAATGCTTTGGAAGCGAAGCTGATAACACGATGTTTGTCACTATTATCGAACTGAATAAGGATAGCGCCCAATCCATGCGGACTAGCGTCGGTCATTATGGCAGTTCGGTCCTCGACTTTATAAAATCCCAAGTTATCAATATTCCCCATTGCTTTCTTTATGGCATTGAATGCTTTTGCGTGTTCTTCTGTCCATCCAAATCTGGTGTCCTTATGTAGCAATCACCGTAAGGGTTCATCGAGGGTGGCTAGCATCGGTACGAACTTATTCATGTAATTTGCCAACCCAAGAAAACTACGAACTTCTGTTTCACATCGCGGTTCACGGAACGATAGAATAGTTCCAATTTTGTTTCTTGATGGCATAATTCCCTCTTGATTAAGACTGTGTCCTAAAAATTCTATATCCGATACTCGCAATTGGCATTTCTCCCAGTTCAATTCTATTCCACGGTTTTTTAATCGACTAAGAACCTGCATATGATAGAAAAGACCCATTTATTCAATAGATTTGTTACATTCAATTCAATTCAAACATTCCATTACCTTATTCAACCTTTTATCATGCTCCTGCAAATTTTGACCTTCAATTAGCACGTCATCGAGATACCAAATTGTTCCTTCGCAACCAGATAGAGTCTCATCCATCGCCTTTTGAAATAACTCTGGAGCAGTCACCAAACCGAACGGCAGCCGCTTGAAACGGTACACCCTCGTCGGGTTATGAAAGTTGTCACGTCTCGCGAATCCTCAAGACACAAACGCTCTCCGTTTGACTTTCCCACTACGACCATGGCGAAACCCTTGTCGTCGGGCCTGTCTTTATCTCGATTATATCCCTTTTTAACAATCCATCTAACTTCCGATCTACTGACTCCTCCAAAGGTATCGGAATTCGTCGCATTGGCTGATAGACCGGGATGATCTGTGGATTCATCTTGATTTTTGCTGTTATGCCTTCATTTTTGGAAACGGATCTACTTGCACTCTGTTTATGTCTAGCCCGACTTTCAAAATACCTAGTTGCTTAGCCGTCTTGTCACCCAGTAAGCAACGTTGTCCTTTTTCTACCACAAAAAACTCCGCTTGAATGCGTTGGCCCCCTACAGCAACCTCCGCAACAAAAGTGCCTAATATTGTGAGTGGTTTTTTGCTTCCGTATGCCCTCAAGATCTTCGAACTTCGTTTCGTTGATGAAACTACCGCTATGTTCCGATTTTTTAATTCCTCCCACATTTCACTAGGAATTAAATTGGCATCAGCGCCTGAATCGACCATCATTTCAGAGAAACTCCTCCAAGCATACAAGATATTACGTTTGACTCATTCCCTGAATAGAATGCATAATACACTTTCGAACTATGTGTTTCCTCCTCCTCAGTTTTCGGTTGTTTTGCCTCTGATGATTCGTCAATTGCTCTTATTTGACGTTTAGTCGGACCCTCTTCTCCATAAACTTTCGGCACATTTGTTCAAAATGACCAAGTTTCTTACAATTTCTACATTCCTTCCCGCGAGCAGGGCAATTGAAAGATGCCGCAAAGTGTCCTACACGTCCGCAATTGAAACAAGCCTTTTCATTACGCCTGTTTTTCAACTTGTCTGGATCCCTTATATTCCGCTCTGGGATTTCCTTTTCTTCCGCCGTGCTCGATTTTAAACACTTTTTCAGATGATGGTCCAGCTGCCATTTCAGCTGTTTGATTATCTATGCTCTCTTGCGCAACTCCCATGTCTTCGATTTCCGAAAACTTCAAATTTTTCTGCAAAATTTTCCGTCGGACTTCATTGGAAGAACATCCTTGAACTACTGCATCTGTTAAGTATATGTCCCGCAGTGTTGAAGCTACTTCTTTACTGTACTTGTCAAATCCACACTGAGATGCCTGTTGTTTTAAACGAATCAAATATTCCGCAAAACGTTCACCTGGTTTTTGTTTCATCATTCGCAGGTTGCGTCTCTCCGTTGTAGCTTGATACTGCGGTCCGAAAAACTCATCAGTTTTTCAACTGCCTGGTCATACCAGCGCGGTTCCAACATAACCAAAGACACATGATCATGATCTTTTAAATTTTTAAACACTCTCGGTAGTGCCGGTCCTCCGAGATGTAGTAGTTTTGCTTTTTTCTCCGTTTGGTCCGTTACGTTGTACGCTGCAAAGTAGCATTGCAACGCTTCCTTCCAAATTTTCCATTCTGTTGCGAGTTTAGCAGTTTCGATTTTATCGCACAGCAACATTGGTACTGGTCGCATTTCTTGCATCTACAAGAACAAAAACAAATAAAAACACAAAACTAAATAAATCTTGTGTTCATCAACCAGAAACTTAGTTACTGGTGTCCAGATCAGTCTTAACATCAACTGTTAAATCAATCTGCAACCACAAATATCTTTCCTCTTCTCGAGTGCTACCAACTCGAATCATTCTATAACCCACATATTCCTAAGATTCTATCCATCGTCTCTGTATTTCCTGAGAAAACTTCCCGAACATTCCCGAAATTACCGTAGCATGGAGAAATTTACTATCAATTTCTAACACTGGGAATAGCTTTTTTTTTTTAGCTCCTTGCGCCTGTAATAAACATGGAGAATTCTTTTACAATTCTCGCACCTATGCTGGAGAAATGCATTCATTTCTGCCAACCTCCTTTTTTTCATGGAGAATTCTCTTACAATTCACGCATTTTTTTTCTGAGAAATCCATTGATTTCCGCCAACCTCCGTTTTCAAACCATGGAGAATTCTCTTACAATTCTCGCTCTTGTCCTGGAGAAATCCAATGATTTCCGCCAACCTCCTTTGCACAAACATGGAGAATTTTGAACCAATTCTCGCACTACTTGTGGAGAAATCCATTGATTTCCGCCAACCTCCTTTGAGCAACCCTGGAGAATTCTAATTCAATTCTCGCACATTTCCTGGAAAACTATTAGTTTTCGCCACTTCATGTTGGTAAAAATGACGCTTTACCTAATGATGCTGCTCATTTTAACTTTTCACAATAGAATAATCCATATTATCCAACCTTTCCACGATGGGTTCGATGACATTTTGTGTGTTAGCGAAAACGACGCTTCGCATAACCACACTTTTTTTCCCGCTTATTGTTCCAAACTTGTCCATTACGGTTACAGCTTCATTATACACTATTTCACGTATAAAACTCTTAACTTATTCACTTTAGGAGAAAATTATATATTCCTCACCTTTTTTCCTTGTTTTCTGCGTTAAATTCCAAAATCCTCGTCGCCAGATTGTAGTAGTGTCCGCTGCTGTCGGTCGTCGTACATGAATCATCTTGTCAGTCGTGTCTTCGTGCGTCTCGTCTGTGTGTGTGTCTCGGGGTTCGACAACCCAATTAACAATTCCATAAGGTCAATGTAACGCCAAAGGTGTATATATAAAGTAATATGCTACAATCCCCCCCCTTTTATAAATATTTATTTGTGTATAATCATAATGTGGAAATTCCATATTGCCCTTTATTTGTCCTTTAGGTGTAACATTTATAACGGTAAATGTATCATAGTGAAAAAAGCTAATATGATATGTAGTCACGATGTCTTACTGGAGGTTGGACCACCCGTTTGGATGAACCAGGCTCTGATAGCGTCTTAGGCGAATTGTTACTCGGACCAAGGATGTTATCTGCAGATGAATCTGTCCGCAATAATCCGCTTGAAGAAGCTTCATTTATCTTTTTGAGATGTGCGGAGCTTCTCCTGTATTCTTTCCCTGTTTCCTTTGATTTAATAATTGTGTCTGTACCTATGTTATGACGGACGATAAATTCTTCGGTACTGAACTCCGTATCTAGTTTGTTCGTTTTCCGTATTCTTTTAGCCAAAACTTCATCCCCTTCTTCGATCGAGCTTTCTTGCGCACCCCGTCGCTTATCAGCATATTGTTTCCCTTTCTCTTTTATCAACGTGTCTCTATCTCTTACTTCCGGGTCCTCCTGAAAAGATGACAATAACGGTAATTTGCCCTTGATCCGTCGAACAAACATGATTTCTCCCGGAGATTTTCCCGTAGTCGGATGCTTGGTTGAGTGGTATGTTAGTAGGTACTGATATAGTTCCCGACGCCAGTCTCGTCCAAGTTCTTGGGATATACGCAACCGTTTTAGAATTGATCGATTTTGACGTTCGACCTCTCCGTTCGATTGAGGACAATAGGGAATGGTATTCATGAGTTTTATACCATTCGCCTCACTAAACTCCTTCCATTCCGTATATTCTTTGCTAAGTTGTGGCGCGTTGTCAGCTTTCAGTGCAATTGGAATGCCGTACCGACAAACATTGTTGAAAGTTCTTTTATAACATCGCTGGTAGTTGTGGTTTCCATTTCACACACTTGCATGAATCGGCTGTAGCAATCGATTACTACTAGGAGATGTTGTCCTTCTGGGAGAGGACCGAGAAAATCTAAGGCTTGTGTGCCAAGGAGAAACAGATAATTTATTTCGTTGTAAGGGTTCCGGAGGTGCTGCTGCCTCTACAAGTGTACAGCCTCGGCAATTCTTAACAAATTGTTCCACCTGTCCATCCATCTTTGGCCACCAAACATGAGATCTTAGATGATTTTTCATCATAGTGATGCCTGGGTGTCCCTCATGGCCCGTTTTCAGCACATTATCCCTTAAAGCTAATGGTACGACAATTCGATCTCCTCTAAGAATCCTCCTAGTTCACATAATTCATTGTCAATCACACGGTACTCGATAGGTAGCTCTTGTGTTTTCCCGTGTTCAATAACGTTAATACTTCTTGAATTTCTACGTCTTGTCTACTTTCTGTTTCTATATCACGCCAGTTCAACGCTGAAGAATTTGCCGCATGAGTAGCCACTTCTCTTACGAATATTCTTCTGATGTCGAATGGTATCGCATTTCTACTGGAAGCCGAGGTAATGCATCAGCTACATTATCTTTCCCTGACATAACACGATCCTATAGTCGAATGCTTGTAAACGCAATACCCATCTTTCTATGCGCGCACACGGTTTTTGATCTTTTCGAGAAGAGATAGTTTAATGCCTTACAATCCGTGAATATGTCAAATTCTTTACCTAGTAAATATATTGGAAACGTTCAACACCCCAAATAATACCTAGTGCTTCCTTTTCAGTCTGGCAGTAACGATGTTCTGTGTCCATTTAATGCTTTGGAAGCGAAGCTGATAACACGATGTTTGTCACTATTATCGAACTGAATAAGGATAGCGCCCAATCCATGCGGACTAGCGTCGGTCATTATGGCAGTTCGGTCCTCGACTTTATAAAATCCCAAGTTATCAATATTCCCCATTGCTTTCTTTATGGCATTGAATGCTTTTGCGTGTTCTTCTGTCCATCCAAATCTGGTGTCCTTATGTAGCAATCACCGTAAGGGTTCATCGAGGGTGGCTAGCATCGGTACGAACTTATTCATGTAATTTGCCAACCCAAGAAAACTACGAACTTCTGTTTCACATCGCGGTTCACGGAACGATAGAATAGTTCCAATTTTGTTTCTTGATGGCATAATTCCCTCTTGATTAAGACTGTGTCCTAAAATTCTATATCCGATACTCGCAATTGGCATTTCTCCCACTTCAATTCTATTCCACGGTTTTTAATCGACTAAGAACCTGCATATGATAGAAAAGACCCTTTATTCAATAGATTTGTTACATTCAATTCAATTCAAACATTCCATTACCTTATTCAACCCTTTATCATGCTCCTGCAAATTTTGACCTTCAATTAGCACGTCATCGAGATACCAAATGTTTCCTTCGCAACCAGATAGAGTCTCATCCATCGCCTTTTGAAATAACTCTGGAGCAGTCACCAAACCGAACGGCCCGCTTGAAACGGTACAACCCTCGTCGGGTTATGAAAGTTGTCACGTCTCGCGAATCCTCAAGACACAAACGAGGCTCTCCGTTTGACTTTCCCACTACGACCATGGCGAAACCCTTGTCGTCGGGCCTGTCTTTATCTCGATTATATCCCTTTTAACAATCCATCTAACTTCCGATCTCTGACTCCTCCTCCAAAGGTATCGGAATTCGTCGCATTGGCTGATAGACCGGGATGATCTGTGGATTCATCTTGATTTTTGCTGTTATGCCCTTCATTTTTGGAAACGGATCTACTTGCACTCTGTTTATGTCTAGCCCGACTTTCAAAATACCTAGTTGCTTAGCCGTCTTGTCACCCAGTAAGCAACGTTGTCCTTTTTCTACCACAAAAAACTCCGCTTGAATGCGTTGGCCCCCTACAGCAACCTCCGCAACAAAAGTGCCTAATATTGTGAGTGGTTTTTTGCTTCCGTATGCCCTCAAGATCTTCGAACTTCGTTTCGTGATGAAACTACTACGCTATGTTCCGATTTTTTAATTCCTCCCACATTTCACTAGGATTAAATTGGCATCAGCGCCTGAATCGACCATCATTTCAAGAGAAACTCCTCCAAGCATACAAGATATTACGTTTGACTCATTCCCTGAATAGAATGCATAATACACTTTCGAACTATGTGTTTCCTCCTCAGTTTTCGGTTGTTTTGCCTCTGATGATTCGTCAATTGCTCTTATTTGACGTTTAGTCGGACCCTTCTCCATAAACTTTCGGCACATTGTTCAAAATGACCAAGTTTCTACCTTTCTACACATTCCTTCCCGCGAGCAGGGCAATTGAAAGATGCCGCAAAGTGTCCTACACGTCCGCAATTGAAACAAGCCTTTTCATTACGCCTGTTTTCAACTTGTCTGGATCCTTATATTCCGCTCTGGGATTTCTTTTCTTCCGCCGTGCTCGATTTTAAACACTTTTTCAGATGATGGTCCAGCTGCCATTTCAGCTGTTTGATTATCTATGCTCTCTTGCGCACTCCCATGTCTTCGATTTCCGAAAACTTCAAATTTTTCTGCAAAATTTTCCGTCGGACTTCATTGGAAGAACATCCTTGAACTACTGCATCTGTTAAGTATATGTCCCGCAGTGTTGAAGCTACTTCTTTACTGTACTTGTCAAATCCACACTGAGATGCCTGTTGTTTTAAACGAATCAAATATTCCGCAAAACGTTCACCTGGTTTTTGTTTCATCATTCGCAGGTTCGTCTCTCCGTTGTAGCTTGATACTGCGGTCCGAACTCAAATCCAGTTTTTCAACTGCCTGGTCATACCAGCGCGGTTCCAACATAACCAAAGACACATGATCATGATCTTTTAAATTTTTAAACACTCTCGGTAGTGCCGGTCCTCCGAGATGTAGTAGTTTTGCTTTTTTCTCCGTTTGGTCCGTTACGTTGTACGCTGCAAAGTAGCATTCCAACGCTTCCTTCCAAATTTTCCATTCTGTTGCGAGTTAGCAGTTTCGATTTTATCGCACAGCAACATTGGTACTGGTCGCATTTCTTGCATCTACAAGAACAAAAACAAATAAAAACACAAAACTAAATAAATCTTGTTCATCAACCAGAAACTTAGTTACTGGTGTCCAGATCAGTCTTAACATCACTGTGAAATCAATCTGCAACCACAAATATCTTTCCTCTTCTCGAGTGCTACCAACTCGAATCATTCTATAACCCACATATTCCTAAGATTCTATCCATCGTCTCTGTATTTCCTGAGAAAACTTCCCGAACATTCCCGAAATTACCGTAGCATGGAGAAATTTACTATCAATTTCTAACACTGGGAATAGCCTTTTTTTTTTTTAGCTCCTTGCGCCGTAATAAACATGGAGAATTCTTTTACGATTCTCGCACCTATGCTGGAGAAATGCATTCATTTCTGCCAACCTCCTTTTTTCACATGGAGAATTCTCTTACAATTCACGCATTTTTCTGGAGAAATCCATTGATTTCCGCCAACCTCCGTTTTCAAACCATGGAGAATTCTCTTACAATTCTCGCTCTTGTCCTGGAGAAATCCAATGATTTCCGCCAACCTCCTTTGCACAAACATGGAGAATTTTGAACCAATTCTCGCACTACTTGTGGAGAAATCCATTGATTTCCGCCAACCTCCTTTGAGCAACCCTGGAGAATCTAATTCAATTCTCGCACATTTCCTGGAAAACTATTAGTTTTCGCGCCACTTAATGTGGTAAAATGACGCTTTACCTAATGATGCTGCTCATTTTAACTTTTCACAAATAGAATAATCCATATTATTCCAACCTTTCCACGATGGGTTCGATGACATTTTGTGTGTTAGCGAAAACGACGCTTCGCATAACCACACTTTTTTTTCCCGCTTATTGTTCCAAACTTGTCCATTACGGTTACAGCTTCATTATACACTATTTCACGTATAAAACTCTTAACTTTATTCACTTTAGGAGAAAATTATATATTCCCCACCTTTTTTTCCTTGTTTTTCTGCGTTAAATTCCAAATCCTCCTCGTCGCCAGATTGTAGTAGCGTGTCCGCTGCTGTCGGTCGTCGTACATGAATCATCTTGTCAGTCGTGTCTTCGTGCGTCTCGTCTGTGTGTGTCTCGGGGTTCGACAACCCAATTAACAATTCCATAAGGTCAATGTAACGCCAAAGGTGTATATATAAAGTAATATGCTACAATCCCCCCCTTTTTATAAATATTTATTTGTGTATAATCATAATGTGGAAATTCCATATTGCCCTTTATTTGTCCTTTAGGTGTAACATTTATAAACGGTAAATGTATCATAGTGAAAAAAGCTAATATGATATTAGTCACGATGTCTTACTGGAGGTTGGACCACCCGTTTGGATGAACCAGCTCTGATAGCGTCTTAGGCGAATTGTTACTCGGACCAAGGATGTTATCTGCAGATGAATCTGTCCGCAATAATCCGCTTGAGAAGCTTCATTTATCTTTTTGAGATGTGCGGAGCTTCTCCTGTATTCTTTCCCTGTTTTCCTTTCCTTTGATTTATAATTGTGTCTGTACCTATGTTATGACGGACGATAATTCTTCGGTACTGACTCCGTATCTAGTTTGTTCGTTTTCCGATCGTTATTCTTTTAGCCAAAACTTCATCCCCTTCTTCGATCGAGCTTTCTTGCGCACCCCGTCGCTTATCAGCATATTGTTTCCCTTTCTCTTTTATCAACGTGTCTCTATCTCTTACTTCCGGGTCCTCCTGAAAAGATGACAATAACGGTAATTTGCCCTTGATCCGTCGAACAACATGATTTCTCCGGAGATTTCCCGTAGTCGGATGCTTGGTTGAATGGTATGTTAGTAGGTACTGATATAGTTCCCGACGCCAGTCTCGTCCAAGTTCTTGGATATACGCAACCGTTTTAGAATTGATCGATTTTGACGTTTTAC